>NC_079422.1:18603566-18614911 GCF_026213295.1 Gadus chalcogrammus
TTCAATAATTGAAACAATTGACGATTCACAAAGGCCAAGCTGTGGCTAGCGGCTATACACAAAGCTCTGGTTAGCAGTTGCTGAACAAGAGGTTTCTATCTCACAGTAGCAATTTCGGTCATAATAATTATTTGCATGCATACATTTTCGTGTAAAAAAGATCAACCCAAGCAGATTCCTTGACCCTATCCGTCACCTCCACATTTCAACTTCTGCCAACCTATCATGTTCACCGAAGTTTGAACAGCGGCTTTCAATCCAGTGAATGCTGTAGCATCGCTGGGGCAATGACCTCCCTGCCCCACTGAGCAGTGTATATATATATTGTACAGATAGACACACGTCTGTGTGGATCAGTACCCTGCTAGTACCCGGACAGAGTTTCAATGTCTTCCCTTCACCCCCCCTCCAAACGCTGAGCCTCTCAGGAGGGCAGTTAAGGCAAGCAGAGAGAGGAAGAGGAGGGCCTGGGTCCTTTCGTTGAGTATGTACATACTGAATACGCCTAGAACCCTCCCTTGAGCATTGGTCGTGTTTAACTTGGCTGAGTCTTGCGAAAAACGAAGAGAAACCTCTTCCGAGCACTTCATTAGATGTCATTAGGCTTCATAAGGTTTTCATGAGGTCTCTTCCCCCTCTCTCTCTTTCCCCCGTATCTCTCCCTCTCTCCCCGTCTCACTCGCTCTATCCCTATCCCTCTCTCTCTCACTCTCTCTGAAATGATGGCTACCCATAACGAGAGCAATGCACATATTTTCCAGGGCAGCACATTCCCAATGCTCCCAGTTCAACTACTGGCTCAGTCCCAGTGGTGGTGCTGCCGTGCTCTATCGTTATTTAACCACCCCGAATGGGAATAATGTGTGTGTGAGAGAGAGAGAGAGAGAGAGAGAGAGCAAGAGAGAGAGAGAGAGAGAGAGAGAGAGAGAGAGAGAGAGAGAGAGAGAGAGAGAGAGAGAGAGAGACTGGCATGTATCCCTGAAGAAGCCAGATTGAGCTTCTACTTTTTCTTCTTCTATAAAAACAATAACAACCATGAATTGCATCAGGGCAGAGTCCCAGTCTCTGTCCAGAAGCATTATAGCAGGCAGCACCCCCTACTGGCCCTCTCACACCCATACCAGCATCCCCTGGTCACCCATCTCGCCGTCCCAGGTGAGCTTCCACGGTAACAAGCAGGGGCTGGCAGGTAGCCACGGTAACGGGTAGCCATGGCAGCTGGTAGCCACGGTAGCCGGCTACCTATGTATCATCGTAATTGGAGTTCCCAGACTGTTTCTGAGGAGCGTGTGTAGTGTACAGATGGACACTGACCAGTAGACACCTGACCCAGTTAGCAGAGGGACGCTCTGTAACGTTGGCTCCTTACTGATTAAACGTTATACTTGATGAATCTCTTCATGTAAAAAGAGCCACTTAAAAAGATCTGCTCTCGTATTGATAAACTGATAAGCTGGCATCGGCCTGAACCTTTATTATATGCTAATGAAATGCATTAGCATTCATTGTAATGGATTATCTGTGCATATGCCGGTTGACCGCAATGTGCATGTGTGTGTGTGTGTGTGTACATGTGTGCCTGTATGTGCGTGCCGTGTGGGCATGTGATTGATTGTGGTTGGGTACTTCTGTCAGTGTGTGTGCATGTGTGTGTCTGTGTGTGTGTGTGTGTATGTGTGTGTGTGTGTGTGTGTGTGTTTGTGTGTTTGTGTGTTTATGCATGCATGTGTGTCTGTGTGCATGCATATGTGCGTGTGTGTGTGAGTGTGTGTGTGTGTGTGTGTGTGTGTGTGTGTGTGTGTGTGTGTGTGTGTGTGTGTGTGTGTGTGTGTGTGTGTGTGTGTGTGTGTGTGTGTGTGTGTGTGTGTGTGTGTGTGTGTGCATGCACGCATGTGTGTCTGCGTGCATGCATGTGTGTGTGTTTGTGTGTGTGTGTATGGGCGCGTGCTTGCGTGCGTGCGTGCGAGCGTGTGTGCGTGCGTGTGTAGGGGGTCAGGGGTGAAGCTGCAGCTCAGCCCTGGGCCTTTAGCTAGGTGGGTTGATGGTCAGGGTAGCCAGGTGGGACGTGGTGGAGGTGTGGGCGTGTGAAGTGGAGGAAGGGGGGGGGGGGGGGGGGGGAGAGGGCGGGGGTCGGGGGTTGGGCTGGGGGGGGGGGGGGGGGGGGGGGGTGGGGTGGCCCCAGACAAAGATGTGTCAGGATATCAAACATGGCTTCATCACTTCATCCAGCCCTCCATTCTGCCATTGATCTGTGCACAGTCACTTCAAACGCCTTCTGCAGAACCAGCCGAGTACAGAGCAGGACCCGCCCTCTCCTCCACATCTGAGAGGACAGGCAAGAGTCGGGGCCCTCAGATGGCACCGGCCCCTCTTAACCCCCCCGACACCTCCACCACCCCCAACCCATCCGCGCCCCTCGCTCTCACCCACCCACACCTGCTCCATTACCTCAGAAGGCCGCACACAACAGAGGAAGCGGGGCGAGAAGACGAAGGAAAAAAAACACACGCGAAAAGAAAGACAAGAAAAAAAATCAATTTGAAGCCAGCATCAAGAAGTTGTTGGTCTCGTTGTCGATACCTCACCTCTGTAGAATCACTGCTCTCATATCCTCGTCTCTCTCTCTCTCTCTCTCTCTCTCTCTCTCTCTCTCTCTCTCTCTCTCTCTCTCTCTCTCTCTCTCTCTCTCTCTCTCTCTTCCTCAGCCATGACTTTCAGCCAAGTGAAGGTCACTGTACAACGATAAGAGGTTCCGGCAAAGCTTTTTTGCCATTCCGTAAAACTAACGGCGGCAATTACCCATTCACAACAATGCGGATAAATGAATGTATACATACACAAATTACACATAATGAGAAAAATATATACTAATTTCTCAAACCCAGAATTTCTTTATTTTATATTCGTGCAAAGCTTTATGGACATTTTAACTAATCACACATGGAAAAACGGACCTAGCGGACTCACTATCCACACAAACACTGGATACTCATATCTATAATGTACATTTAGATTAGCACACACGTGCACACACACACCAGCACGCACACACACACTCACGGACACACACACTCCCAGGCTATTTTAAAAGAACCATCTCCTTCATAATCCCTCTGCCATTCTTTTAATCATCTGACAGTCGGCAGAGGCCAATATCTATTTTCATCTGGTCCTGATAGGATCTCCTCAGGACTTAAAGGAGGGCCTATATAAGCGAGCGAGGGCCCCGCCCGTCCTGCTGTGATCCAGCCGGGGCTTCTGAGACTTCTCATTAGGCGTCCGCGGGCCCCCGGATCGAAGAGGAACACAGTTCTGGCTAGTGGATTTATAATCCTCTGGTGGCTTGTGTTGGGAGATGGAGTTATTTAGGTTCCTTTGATTAGCTCGCCGCTGCTCTTTGATCGAGGATCAGCTTCTGAAGGGCTCGGGACTGTCGGGACTGGCCGACCTGAAGGTGGTGGTTGTGCTGGTGGAGGTGCTGGTGGTGGTGCTGGTGGTGGTGCTGGTGCTGGTGCTGGTGCTGGTGGAGGTGGAGGTTGAGGTGGAAATGTGCACATTTGCACGTGCTGCATGTGTGGGAGTGTACACGCACATGTTTGGGTTGTGGAGGTGTACGTGTTTGTGTGTGTGTGTGTGTGTGTGTCTGTGTGTTTATGTGTGTGTCTGTGTGTGTGCGCATTTATGTGCGTGTGTGCACATTATATGTGTGTACATGTGTGTGCAGAAGGCTCGTGTTTAATGGGTGCTGAGCAGTCGAGTGATCCTGTGTCTAAGTGACGGTGTTATGTCTCGACTTTACACAGCATTAGCGCCCTGGACAAATAGCAGCGGTCTTAGCGCAGGCTGGGTGAGTCGGTTGAGTTGTCATAGCGAGCTGCCTGATACTCAGGAAGGGCCTTTGTTTGTTTACTCAGATCTTAGAAGGGGATCAGGGCACTTTGCTGGGCTTATCGTTCTAACACTGATGCCTGGTGACACGGTGGTTAACACACGGCTGCTGAACTGCTGCTCTGCGATAGCCGCATGAGACCAGACACAGATTGAAGTTTGCGTTGCGCAATGTACTCAGTCTGGCCTTGGCTGGGCCTGGCTGGAGTTTTGGTTCCAAAAGCGGCAGCCATTCAGATGAATTGAATAAGTGATGCTCTTGCTCTCTTCCCTCTTGCCAAATTCGGGTCAGAAGTAACCCGAATTTGGGTTACTTCTTTTTTCCTCAAAAAAAGGCTTTCTTCCTCTGAGGAAAGCCTTCAGGGAGAATTTCAGTTCATCTTTTAAAATCGTTATTTGATCGAGAACATATACAAATGTTTTTGTAGCCTTATCGTTTGCTACACTTTCTTTGGGTGCCGCCATGTTTTTTATTCTTTATTCTTTAGACTGCGGTGCTTCTTGTTCATCATGAACTGAAACGCACCTAGCGCTGATTGGTCTATAATGGGTTCTTCTTGGAAGAAGCTTGCAGCGGGCTCATGGCCAGACTGATCTGCAGAGTGAAACTGAGTGAACTCGCTAGATCAGGATGGTCTCACGAGGACAGCTCTGCAGCATCACATTATCTGCATTACAACCAGTATGCCTTGCTGTGTAATGTTATTTAACATTTCATTTTTTTTAATTGCTGTCTCTTCAGTTGTCCACAAATTCGAAAATTTGTCAATTTACTTTTTGTTTATTAATTACTAAGATAGGAATATAAATTATTATTACTATCAATGTACCATACTTACATGGTAGTATACACTAAGCAGTTTTGAGTTATACCCCCAAGAAATAAAGATTTTGCAATCGGGGAGAAAGGAGAGAATCTACACAAAAGGACGTATGGATGAATTTAAACATCATTACAAAAAACGTCTAGTAAGACAAATCCTAACCGACGGAAAAGTACGGCAATTAAAAAACGAAGACACAAGAGAGGGGCGGCTGGCGGAGAGATACAAAAATAATATCTGAAAGCGGCTATCGAAAGCAGGGCGGCGTTTCCTTCACTCCGGCACGCCACATATAGGCCCCGGCGCGATGATCCACCTACGCAGGTGAATAACAATTCAGCGCTGTAAGGCGTGTTAGTCATTTGACATTTCTTAAGTTACTTCGCCTGACATAACCACGCACATATCATGGTATCTGTCTGGGGCGAAGGGAGAGAGAGGGGAGAAGCCCCCTCGTGTGTGTGCCCCTGACTAGACCAGTACACATCTGACAAGGCTTTCGCAGGCCTGTCATGTCCGACTCTCCCAGAACTTTTACATGCTCATGTCTGCGGCTGGCAGGTCATTATAATAAATGAGGTGGTGGGCTCGAGTGAAAGAGCCATGCAATATACGCGCCTTCTCCTCCCTAATGGGACGACGAAGGAAAATCTGCAAACCAATACCTTTTTCTCTTTTTCTTTTTTTTTCCCCTTCTTTCTTATTTTAACAGTGAGTGATGTTGAAGGCTGGGATAGAAAACGGGCTAAAGTGGACAATTAGGAAATGGTGGCGGTGCTCGTTTCTTTTTTTTTTTCGTCCCGCAAATGAAATGTTCCTTGTTATTTCAATAATTCCGACAACGGCTAATTTCCGCAGTCTGATTGTGTCACCGTTATGCGGGGGGCTCACTATGCGTCACTGTGAACCCGGAGCCCCGGCAAGTCGAATCTTCAACCATCGCTACGGAAACGGCGGAGGATTGGGAGGAGGAGGATGAGGAGGAGGAGGAGGAGGAGGAGGAGGAGGAGGAGGAGGAGGAGGAGGAAGACGACTCTCAATTAAACAAATCTGCATTATTAGGAGAGGAGAAATGGCAGGAGGGAGAAAGAAAGGCAGTAGTAGAATTTTGGGGTGTTTTAGGATATGTACGTATTTATGTATGAAGACATATGCAGGAGACTGATACTCACACTCACACCCACACAGATTCTCACCACATACCTATACACATATCCATTAGCTATGAGCATACATTTCACCACACACTGCATGTATGCATCCTAAACACCCATATTAAAACATGTTCTGCACGAGGCACAACACACCCACATGAACACGCTGAACACTGCGATCGCTGCCCTGGCAGCGTACACCGTAGCCCCCCTCACACGGCTCCACCGCAGGCCTAACACACGGACCCCCGGGGCCCGCCGGTCCAAGGGCTGTTAGCCCCTCCACTCACATCTGAAGTGGCTTAGCGCGAGTGCAAATCTCTCCAAAGCAGACCCCCAAGGACTCCCGTTTCCTTCCCACCCCCTGCCGTATATCCTGACCCCAGAGACCCCCGGTCCTCCTCCCGTCGGCCCACTCTCACGGAAGCTCATTTAGCCCCGGACGCAGCGCGGGGGGGGGGGGGGGGGGGGGGGGGGGAAGGCAGGGGGAAGGCAGGTTGGGAAGGCAGAACCCTGCAGTTCAATTGGCTGGAGTTACACAGCAGATATTATTCATTACATTAGCTGCCACGCTGATCTCTCACTCGGACATTTCTCCCTTCTTCTCCCTCCTCACAAGCCCTCTCTTTCGCCCGTGCTCTCGTTCCCTCCCTCTCTCTCTCGCTCCATCTCTCCCCTCCATCTCTCCTCGCCATCTTTTCTCTCGCTTTCTCCTTCGTCTTCCTCCTCTGTCTTCTCTTTTTTTCTGCCCTTCTGTTCAGCTCTCCCTCTCTGTCTTTTTCCTCCCCGTCTCAATATGTTGCCTGTCCTTAATATTCAGAGAGCTGTTTTCATGACGTACCGATTCCTGGATTAATTTCAGAACGGCGGAGAAGACCTCATTTCCTCATGGAGATTTTCTCTCCTGAATGTCAAAAGTGTTTTGTTTTGTTTGGGGCTCGGGGTTTTTCCTTTTCAAGGGCGCATGAAGAGGAATTCAACACACCGCCACAGGCGAATCCCACATAATTTGTCTAAACTGTCTTTGAGTGTAAGACGACTGATCATAACAATATGCAAATTAAATAGACATCCTTTTTCCCCAGCAAATAAATTAATAAGAATTCAATTTCTGACGCTTGTTAGCACAATTCAACATGGTGTCCAGACAATGTAACAGAGAGGGGATTTTTTTTTATCTTCAACTACCAACGTGTGCCTCTCAGAAGCAGGAAATGTAATGGCTAATTGTCCTTGCGACTGAATATTTTCTGGTCTTTAAGCTTATTATATAATTGCTTGCCAAAGTCTGCTTTTTTATAGGGAGCTAAGACATAATGAGGATCTGGGCTGGTGCATATCTGCATGTGCGTGTGTGTGTATGTGTGTGGGTTTGTGTGCGTGTGCGCGCGCGTGTGTACATGCGAGTGTGTATGTGTGTATGTGTGTGTGTGTGTGTTTTAATGAAGGATGTTCACACACACACAGATACACACATACTGACACATAAGACACACACAAAACACAAAAACCTTCTATCTCCTATCTCCAAAACACAGAATGCAAAAGGAGGCTATTTCAGCACATTCGCTCCTGTATAAATTCACCTCTATGCATGAAGTGACACATTAAGTTAGCTTAAATATATGCTTTTCCTGACGGCCAACATTCTATGACTTCATCCCTGTGAATCTTTGCATCAGGAATCTGAGAGCTAAGACTCGAAAGAGGCAGACGTAATTTGATCACAAATCTATCAAATTACGGGTATGTGATATACACACGGTTATTACACAGAAAATATGTTTCTTTACAACACATGGCTTGTGTTGTAAGCCATCCCTTTCCACAGCAACATGTTGCATGCTTACGCATTCCCATGTTACACTGGAGCCCCATACCGGCAGTAGAAGATAGCAGATGCAATGGAAAATGACAGCTAGATCATCTGGGGACGATTAAATAGGGCTGCATTAAACAAATATGTTTGGATCAACCAATAAGCAACAGGATATGTATCACGTTTTAGTTGCAGGTGTTTTGGAGAGCAATTGAAGCCATGAATCTAAACCAATGGTCAGAATCTATCTGCAGCTCAACAGACACACAACCGTGTGTGTGTGCGTGTGCGTCTGCGCGTGCGTGTGCGTGTGTGTGTGTGTGTGTGTGTGTGTGCGCGTCCATATTTCAGCATAAACCGTTTGTGAGTCGTCCTCCTCCTCTGGTGGCTCGTCAAACAGTTGCATATTTAATTGTCTCCAGTGTGTTTGTTGTTGGCTGTCTTTCGGAGACGCTGCATGTTAATGGACATTACAGGGCCAGGGAATGAAGCTATTACTTCAGGAGGGGTATTAATCTCTCAGGCTGTAAACAGCCCGGGGATAGCTGCGCTGTTAGATTGGTGGCGGACAGTGATTAGCATTAGCTTTAGCGCAGGCTCTCATGCATAAACATGCAGATACACACACACACACACACACACACACACACACACACACAGAGCCACACTTAACACAGATTGACACACTCACATGCACATTTCATCATTGGCTCTGTCTGACAATTATTGCTCATGCAAAAAAATGTGTTGTTTCCATAGCTGTCACACAGGCCTCTGCTTCTTTGTTTTGTGTGTGCATTCATTTGCATGTGTGCGTGTGTGTGCGTGTGTGCGTGTGTGCGTGTGTGTGTGTGTGTGTGTGTGTGTGTGTGTGTGTGTGTGTGTGTGTATGTAATTGCGTGTCTACCTGTCTTTCTGTCTGTCTACCTGTCTGTGCGTCTGCATGTCCGCCTGTCGGTCTGTCTCTCTGTCTGCCTGTTTGCATGTCTGCATGTCTGTCTGTCTGCCAGTCCGACAGTCTGCCTGTGTGTCTGTGTGTCTGTGTGTGCGAGTGTGTGTGTATAATGTATCGTTGGCGTATCCCAGAGTGCTTTTTTTTTCCAGGCTTGATGTAAACACAGGCTTTGTTTCACATTCATACTTTACAGTGTGTGTATGAGAGAAAGACAGACAGAGAGAGAGAGAGAGAGAGAGAGAGAGAGAGAGAGAGAGAGAGAGAGAGAGAGAGAGAGAGAGAGAGAGAGCGTCTGTCAAAGGGAGGAGGAGGAAGGGGGGGAGAGGAGGGAGGGTGGGGTGTATATATCCATCGTTCCTAGTCCTTTTCCTTTTTTTTTCTTTTTTTTGGAGATAATGATGGCCATTTCTTGGAGCCGGTGACTGATGACAGGCAGAACTAACCACTAATGGCGTGCCAGTACTGGAGCGTGCCACTTATGTTATTTCTCCTGACAGGGCTCTGGGGAAGGCTTCATTTTTTTGACATTTGACCATGCAAATTTACTCCCCCTACATTATTCCACATTTACATCCATCTCCCGTCCCCCACCCTCTGCCCTGTCTCTCTCTCCCCATCCAGCCCCCTCTCTCTAACTCTCTCCCTCTCTCTCTCCCTCTCTCCCCCCCTCTCCTTATGAAACCTGGTGCTGGATTCTCAGCCAGGGCTGTGCTAATAAAGGGCTTGGAAAGGCCCACTTAAATATGAATGCATAGGTTTCTTTTTTTTATTCCACTAAATGAAGGGACCATCTTTTATCTTTTGCTGGTCGTTTATTTACTGTTTATCCTCTCACAGTACAGGTTTATGTGAGGTGTCGGAGCAGCGGACTAATGCAACAATCGATCTCAATCAATTGTTGAATGTGTTCATCAATTCTGCAGATTTACAAGCCTTATTCTAATAATGGAATCAATTGAATATTCAAATATAGTAGTATGAGTTCATAGTTTCTTCTGTAGTAATTTGAATACATAGTGATTGATAATAAAAAATGACATCCTGGTTTCTTATAAACCTTTTCTAAGATAATAACTATCTTCTAATTATACTACATGAATCTTGAATGTTTTCCTTTTTCTTTTTTGAACAAAATGCAAGATGATGTTGCTATCTGTGCAACCAAATCACTCACACTAACTATGTATCTCTTGAAACATTGTCTTGATCATTAACACCAAAAACAAAAACAGTAATGTAAAATAAAAAAGTAATGTCTGTGTCTCCATTTGTGTGTGTGTGTGTGTGTGTGTGTGTGTGTGTGTGTGTGTGTGTGTGTGTGTGTGTGTGTGTGTGTGTCCGCCTGTGTGTGTGTGTGTGTGTGTGTGTGTGTGTGTGTGTGTGTGAGTGCGTGCGTGCATGCGTGTGGTGTTGCTGAATGGTGTGGGCTCCAGCCCTGTGTATGTATATGTACCGTATGTCAGCTCGGTGCCTTCATGTGGGCGCAGACATACACGCGCTGCAAACAGGCAACATGTGAGCTGTCTGCTGAGGCCTGTCTGTTGTGTCACATGGGCGTTTACACAAGCCTGGTCACCACGGGATATATCTGTGTGTGTGTGGGTGTGTGTGTGACATGCGCAAATTTGTGCATGTGTGTGTAGTGTGTGTAGTTGTGTGTGTGTGTGTGTGTGTGTGTGTGTGTGTGTGTGTGTGTGTGTGTGTGTGTGTGTGTGTGTGTGTGTGTGTGTGTGTGTGTGTGTGTGTGTGTGTGTGTGTGTGGGTTGCATGTAGGGGTGTTTGGGGCGGGGGGGGGGGGGGGGGGGGGGGGGGTTGGTGTGATGGGTCTTGGTGGGTCAGCACACCTGCTGAGGCAACAAGCACTCTGGGACAGCTAATGTTCTGTGAGCTGACAGCAACCACCCCTCACACCCCAGCCCACCCTTCCCCTTTCGCACGAGCCCCCCCCCCAAACCCCACCCCCTCCACCCAGATAGATTGCCCTTGTAACCGTGGCTAATAATCTGCCATGGAGGGCGTTTTTAATGGGAATAACTTTGATAGGTTCCCCGGGATACAAAAAAAACAACACAATGATACGGAGAGAGTAGACATATGCATGGCATGCACATGCAGACAGGAACCAAGACGAAGACACACGCGCACGCACTCACGCGCACTCACTCACACATACACACACACACACACACACGTGCGCACTCACACACACATACACACACACACACACACGTGCGTACGCCCACACACACACACACACACACACACGCGTGTGTGCGGTAATGTTCACTCATGCACACACATGCACAAGCCTGTGAACACGACGACACAAATAAAGTGTGTGTGTTCCCGTTTGCCTCCCTGAGTGTGTGTGTGTGTGTGTGTGTGTGTGTGTGTGTGTGTGTGTGTGTGTGTGTGTGTGTGTGTGTGTGTGTGTGTGTGTGTGTGTGTGTGTGTGTGTGTGTGTGTGTGTGTGTTGGTGGATGCTCACAGACAGAGACACTCACACACACACACACACACACACACAGCTCCCTCGCACACAATACCTGTCGGCTTGTTTTTACCACATTATTATGTCTGGCAGGGGGCTGGGGGTCCGGCGCTGTTCTCCAAAGGCAGCCTGTGGCGTGTCAGGAGAGCGGAAATGAGGACGGGAGGGAGAGGAGCGCCGGGATGAAGCGCCGGGAGAAGGGAGAGAGGAGGAG
>NC_079422.1:18615011-18635011 GCF_026213295.1 Gadus chalcogrammus
AGAGGAGAGAGAGAGAGAGAGAGAGAGAGAGAGCGAGAAGAAAGATAGAGAGAGAGAGAGAGAGAGAGAGAGAGAGAGGAGAAGGAGAGAGAGGATGAAAAAGGGATAGAGACAGAGAGAGGGATAGAGAGTTAGAGAGAGAGAGAGATTGAGAGAGAGAGAGAGAGAGAGAGAGAGAGAGAGAGAGAGAGAGAGAGAGAGAGAGAGAGAGAGAGAGAGAAAGGGAGATGCATACAGGAAAAAAAATTGATTCCCAGTGAAAGTTAAGAACATGTCCCCTATGACTTTGTGTCATGATTAATACTACCACAGTCCTTCCACCAACTGTATTGAAACATTACAGTCCGATCAATAACTCTTTGATAATCGACCCCCAAAAATAAGCAACTTGTGAAAATTCTATTACGGAACATATATATATGCATCGGAAAGAAAAAGCAAGCTATTTCCTCTCGCATGCACATGGGCCCGACATTATCCACGCTGTAAACCTAGCATGTGTTACATGTGTATTTCCAACCATCTTCACACGGAGGAAATCATGGGCCGATATCCGCTGCAAGTGTTATGTTTCTCTGGGTGCAGAGCAATGCGCATCTGCGGGCTGCCTTATGCTGCACCATGGGGGGGGGGGGCTGGGATCTGAATGTCGGAGCAAATGCCTTAGCAGCTGTTGCCGGGGTCTTCAGGAGCGATAGAAAAGGGATCCCTCCACCTCCGTCGCTTGACAGCACACTGATTTTCACCTACATCGTGTCAGAGGACGCGATGAGAACGGGTTGAGGGACTCAGGGAACCGCCCCTAGTTCAGCCTCGAACGCGAGGAAACCCCCATTGGGAAGTATTGCGTTTGCAAACAGGTAATGAGTCGCCTGACCTCGCCTGATCACTGGTAATTCTAGGGAAGGTTGAGACAATGGAGGCTGGGGGTGCGAGAACGATACTAGAATGCCAATGAGCAGTTCTGGGGTCAGATCCAAGGAAGGGGAGTACTTTGAGTACTGATGCGCTCCCGTGCTTCAATGGGATTTTCTTCAGGGACTTCCTCATTCTGCTAAAGACATCCAGGTTGGAATACATTATTGTGTAAAAGTCTGTTGTTATAGGCTTTCAATGACCCCGATTCTACCACTCTGATCAGGACAGGGTGGAGCTGTTGAATCTATGGTAGGCTATGATGGACAGACGGCTGTCATCTACCAATGTCATCAAAATGATATTATAATACAATATAAATGTAGGCCTATATCAATTATGTCGCATGTGTTTGTGTGTACAGATGTCGAAGACAGTATATTCGTGTTCAGGGATCTATGCTAGCGCGTAGGAAGAAAAAACGAGAACTTCAAAAACTTCGAAGAGGCTTTGTAAAACACAAAGTTTTCCACTCATTAGATCATTTTTCTAGTTAAAGAGCACATGAAACACCGTTCTGCTCGGATGATCCGACTCTATTTATAGTGTGGGGGGGGGGGGAGAAAATGCATGCAGAGATGGCCTACTTCTAGACATTGTACTTCTCATTGTTGGGACTGTCAACATTTTTTGCTCTTAAGAGCTTGGAACCCAAGCGGCACAACAAGAACCACATTTCTCAAGTCAGGAAGCGGTAAACACTTGCTAATGAAGAGGCTGGCCCCATCTGATCGGCCCCTCTATAATAGAAACACATGAAACAAGACTGCACCAAAAACCTCACACTCAAGATCTCGCAGAGCTAATGTAAAACAGAACTGGATGTGGTGTTTGTTAAAAAATCAAAATTGTCTGGTTTAAACAGTTTAGAAAGTAGACCTGAAGTCCTTGCTCTCAGATTGTTTTATCAACGTACAATGATGCATTTTAAATCTACGTCGTCACTAATGACTTGTGCCCGGGCTGCCACCCTGGGTGTCAGTGATTGATTCGAATGCAGGGAGGGCACCTTCTCTGTGGCTAAAGAGGTGGGTGGGTGGGAGGATCTGGAAACAATGTGAAAGTGATTGAATAGATGTTCTGAAAGCTATTTCGGGTCTGGGCCTCTTGCTTGGTGCTCACTCCCTTCCTCGCATTTTTGGGTTCGTTCTTTTTTTTCTCGTTCTTTTCTCCCTCGCTGGGTAATTAATTAACTTTCCCTCAGGGGTGCTGTTCCTCTGAGGCTGACAACACACACACACACACACACACACACACACACACACACACACACACACACACACACACACACACACACACACAAACACACACACACACACACACACACACACACACACACACACACACACACACACACACACACAAACACACACACACACACACACACACACACACACACACACACACACACACAGACACACACACACACACACACACACATACACACACAAACATACACAAAGACAAGGACGGACACATACACATACAATGCACTTTCACTTAAACACACTCTAAGACAAACCATTGTCCTCAATCTCAGGGTATTCAACCTTAGCCCTGTGTGTTACAGTGCGGCTTGTGTCCTGACTCTAGCCCTTGGTCCAGTACATGCATGAAGTCAGGGGTTATTTCCTAAACAATGCACAGGTGAGGCCTCACAGGTAACACCTGTAGGAATGAAACTGAACACACCCCCTACTGGGAGGTGGTTGTAAGTGCATTTCTGATAGTAGACAGTGCGCTTGACTTTCAGCAGCACTATGCATTAGCAAAGTAATATGAATCCACCCATCCTTAATAATGTTTTAAGAATTGAAATTATTTGTGTAAACACACTTTGGAGAATATTTGGCACACAGATGGGAAAAAAAAAAATTGCAGCATTTTGCCTGCCTAACTTAAACAGTCAATTAACTTTTGTTAGCGTGTGCCATTATTGAGCTTGATTCTATATCAAAACATATCCAGATGTCATCGCAGTGAGGATCTCGAGTTGCCAAGGAAACCCCTGACGAATACCTCATTAGCGGCCATTCCGACCACCACTTACGTCACGTAAAGAAAACGTAAATACGTCTGAGCGCTCGACGCACGGGGAGAAGAGGTGCAGGCGGGCCAGACGGAAGGTGAGGAGGTTAGGATATCATCGGAGCAGCGAGTGAGGGATGGCTGTAGTGACACCTCCTCCATGGTGCAGATGTGTAGAGACAGTAAGGTCAACCTCAAGCCATCCTCTCCCCTAAAGTGGAGGGGCGGGAGTACTCGGGTCGGACGCTGGTCTTTCGGATCAACCATCTGCGTCTTTATAGAGGGTTTTTCGCTGAGGTATCCACTCCAATCAAATGGTCTCGGCTGGTGTTTGAACGCAATACGTTGATAATATGATATTCATGCTAATAAATTATTATTATTAATCATAATAGAAATCTATATTATTATTATTATTGGTAAATGTTGCAAAAAAATTAAAAAAGAGAGGCAAATGCTTCACAATGACTTAAGAAGAAAGATAAGGATCATCATCCACATAGATCTTGGAAAGATTCATCGCCTAACCGATTAATCAACATCCAGCAGCAGGGAGAATCTCCCCAACTCTCCAAAAATGATTCCATATGATCTGCAACCTGAGCAGCTTCACTAAACAGGTGTCTCTGTCTTTTCTCCCCCTGTCTCTTTCCCTATTTCTCTCTCTCTCTGTTCTGCTCCCAACATACCAAATGAAAGAACCGCGCCAGACCAAGTCCCTGTTTTAAAGAGACCGTCGAGGAAAATTGACGTTCCGTGGTTAATAAAGTGTGAATGAAATGTGGTCCCATTCCTAAATTCTAACTACATCAGTGAGAGAGCTATAGAGCTAATGCGTATCCAATGTGCGGTCCCACCATCAAACAGAGTCACGTAATCCTCACGATGGAGCTAACCGCACCCTTTGCAATGAATGTAGAATCAGAATAGAACCGACTATATAGACTAGAAACTACCAGCTCTAGAGTTATATAAGTATAGGTTTTATTCTGTAAGCCGTCCACTGTGCGTGTGACAAAATCACCAGAAACAGGATAAGGGGGGGAAAAGGGTTAGGGTTAGAGGGTAAGAGGTTTAGGGTTAGAGTGTTAGGGGTTAGAGTTATATTATAACAGGTTTTATTCTGGAATCCTTCCGTTGTGCGTGTGCCACACTATCACCAGAAACAGGTTAAGGGGAGTTAAAGGGTTAGGGTTAGGGTTAGAGTTTTAGGGTTAGAGTATTAGGGGTTAGAGTTATATTATTATAGGTTTTTATTCTGGAATCCTTCCGTTGTGCGTGTGCCACACTATCACCATAAACAGGATAAGGTGGGGAAACCAAGGTAAGAAAGCCCTCTCGTATTCGGCTTAATCGGGCTGTTATACCTTTAGCATCGGCAGAGGCTTACACTGTTATTGTAGCTGTCGTGACACGTTAACGACGGACTTCCATCTGACTCGGAGCACCAGGGCTCTGTAAAGTTCCTCTGGAGCAACCCTAGTCCGGGCAGCTGCTACTGGGGGAGTGCCTGGCGTCCGACTTGAGGGATTAAGTCTGATTCAAAACCATTTGTCAGCTAACAGATAAGATGTATGGGAGTTTAAGGGATCCCACTGGCGCACGCACGCACCCACACACCTATGCAGACATATGCATGCATGCACACTCACACCACGCCACACACACACACACACACACACACATATACACACACACACACACACATACACACACACACACATACACACACACACACACACACACACACACAAACACACATCAGACCCGGATATTGGATGTGGTGTTATTAATGTACAAAAGGGAGTAATATCGAGGCATTGGGAGGTCTGGTCCATATGGAATTGACACTCACTGGGAGCTATAGCTGAGGACTATAGAGTTACAGGAGTGTGCTAAAAGCAATATCTTGCAGCTGTTGCTGATAGGTTATATGATCGTTTCCCCCAAAGAACAATCCGATAATTAATAGAACTGTGAGTCTGTGTGTACGTGTTGATCGCAAGTAATGGAAATAGAGGATCACACACCGCCCGCCAGGGATAAAATAGAAGAGACTCACAGATAGACAGAGAGAGAGAGAAACAGAGAGACAGAGGGAGACAGAGAGGGAGCGAGAGACAGAGAGAAAGAGAGCAACAGAGAGAAAGAGAGAGATAGAGAGACAGATACAGAGGGAGAGTGAGACAGAGACTCAGACAGAGAGACAGAAAGAGACAGAGAGAAAGCGAGCGAGACAGAGAGAGACAGAGACAGGGAGAGTCCGAAACAGAGACTGAGACAGAAAGACAAAGACCGAAAGGGAGACAGAGACAGAGACAGAGAGACGGCGAAAGAGGCAGAGCAAGACAGAGACAGAGACATAGAGAGAGTCAGAGAGAGAAAGAGCGAGAGACAGAGCGAGAGAAAGACAGTGACCGAGAGAGAGAGAAAGAGAGAGACCTTGTGAGCTCCATACAGGAAAGGGAAAATGTCAATCCCAGTGGAAGACATGAGCATGGCCCTGGTGACTCTGAATGATACCACACAGAGCAACACAGTCATTCTCCCGAGTTTTCCCAACGCTTAAATTCCTCCAGTCACCAAAGAAGAGGACTGGCCTCACAACTGCAGGGCGATTGTCACTGTGTGGGTCATCGCTTCTCCAAACATGCGTGCAACATTCAGAAAGGAGTTATTCTCAAGTACAGCAGATGCATTTAATCACCAGCAAAAAAAAAAAAGCCATGGCACTCAAACAAAGGAAGTCATTTTTTCCCATTATTTTCCGTCGTTTCCAACTGTTCTCCCTTCCCCCCCCCCCCCCCCCCCCCTAGGGTTAGGGGTCCCATTCATTTCAGCGCTGAATACGTAGGCTCCCTTTATACGTGCCCTGCCATCAGAAGCTCTTTATCTGCACCAGACTAATGGTCTGCCATTTACAAATAATGGGGGTGGTGGTGGTGGTGGTGGTGGTGGGTAGTTTAGTTATCTCGGCTATGAGGACAGAGTGACAACAAGTTGGACACTTTTTCCCACACAGAAATGCATGTGTCTCACGCACACAATGGTACCAGCAGAACCCAGGAGCCCCAGCCAGCCCCCTCCCCCCCATCCCCACCCCCACCCCCATGGCAGAGCCCGGGCCTTGGACTGCTTCTTCTTCTGGCCACGGCTTTTGTTGAGTTTCTATGAGGATGTCGTGGTCTCTTCTCTAGCTGTAAATGATGCACGGCTCAGAAAAAGTTGACTCTTGGAATAACTTGAAATAATGGGACTGGTTTGATGCCCTTATCGCGATACAAGTCACTCTGAACCAAGACAAATCTGAAATCTATGAATTACATGTGTATTATTTCAAGTTGAATAACGGGGGGGAATCAGTTTTGTGGTCCAATAAACTTGTTTGCAGAGCTAGACGATCCCTTTTGAGCGAAACATGTTGCGACCAGCTGTGGCAGTTCTCACCGGCTATCTATAAATTATGATAATGACGATGATGTGGATGATAGTATGCTGGTAGCCAGCTTGCCATCATTGCTCCAAAAAGGTGTTTTCCCCAAACAAGAGCGGTCTAAAAGGAACATTTGAAGCAGCTTGATATAAATATGAAATCTTTGATGAGTCATTCACGTCCACACCTGCAACATCACTTAGTTCCCCCAGCCTGCGTCCGTCTCATAAGGCCCAAGTCCGAAAACAAACTCCTCCAATGACAGCCACATCATGACCCCGAGACAAACAATCAATACGCTCTCAATACCCCTCCTTCACCCCTGAAACACTGAAATTTGTCTCGACATGCTAGACTCTCGTGGCCTGTCAGGGAGCAATCTCTGACATCTTTTATCTTTGACCCAGATCCGAGCGTGGAATGTGGCTTTCGCTAGTGGAGACACAGATATGTACACTCCCTGACCGCAGGGGTCAAGGGGCGCATCACATTCCACCAGAGGCCCTTAAAAGCTAAATAAAGTAGTAATAGTGCCAGCGGAAATATGTTAAACATTTTGATTTACTTTGAATATTGGTATATACGCTTAACGGTTTTGGTTCAAAGAGGGGGTGCCCTTTTAAAACTGATACTTTTGAGGGTTACAACCAATCATCTAGACGTAAAAAAAACCTAGACCTACTATTTTGGGCTGAGGGGATCCATCATCAGCAACAAAGTGGTGAGGAACAGATGAACAACAGGTGGTTGAGCAGCCGTGTCCAAAGCATTTAGCAATGCAATTGGAAAAGATACAATCACATCAATCAAGTTTACCATCCAACCATCCTAATGCCGAATGAAAACGGCCTGACAACATTTAAGGCAATTTCCGCATAATTCCAATCAAACCACCAAACTAACCTTTCACATTATCTCTAAATACGTCCTCGTCAATCATGTTCTACAGCCTATTCATCCTCTCTGCCTACCAGACATAAGGCTTCCGCAATGTGTGGCGTATTACTTCCAAGTGCACACATATTGTTTTCTGGTTGGCTGGAGCACCCACTCAGGCAGACATGACAGCTTCTCTCAACCTGCGTCGCGTGACCTTTTCACCTCCTAACCAAAACAGAGCTTAGGCCCCACTGAGGACAGTCACCTAGCCGCCTCTGATGGGGACCCACTCTGACAGAGGTGCTGACCTGTGAAGGATGGTTGAAAGTGTTGTTGTTGGTTGTTGCTCTGTGTGTGTGTGTGTGTGTGTGTGTGTGTGGGGGGTGTGTGTGTGTGGGGGGGGGGGGAGGGTTAGATTTGTGTGGTTATGTGTGTATGTGAAAAGACGTATTGAAGTGTCGGTGTGTGTGTGTGTTCAAGCGCGACCATATATATCTGAAAGCAGTATCATATGCAATAAAATGATTATAATATAATAGGCACACACAAACAAAAAGAGTTGATCAGGTACTGTTGAATTTAAAGGGATACGCCAAGTTATCTGTGAATTGGATTCCGAAGTTGAGCCATTTGATAAAATAACGGAAGACATATAGTAACATATAGGAGATTTATCAAATTACCTTGTTCATATTTTAAATGCACAAAGGATTTTGCTTTTATTGATGAAGTTGGTCTATTGGACCCCTTGCTTGCCTACTCTTTTGCACTTACCCTATCGTCAACGCACACACACCGAAAAAATACACCACCCACAGATAAATGTATTCAATCACATGCCCACATACACATGCACACACAGACACACGCACAGCTCACATGAGTTTCCCATCATAGTATCAAGATTAAAAATAATGTTAATACATTTACTAGACCTATAAACCCTGCGTATACCTTGAACAGTTCCCCCCCCCCCATTCCCTGGAGCTTTCCCACTGTTTTATCGGTCTACCTATAACTCCCCTTACATCAGCTGCTATATCTCCTACAGTGTCTTCTTATGGACTCCTGATTTACTGCTCCAGCGAATCCCTGGCCTCGATGCCGGCTACCTTGACTCCATCCAGCCTGTCTGCACTGCTCTGCTCTGGGGAAATGAAGCGGTGTGAAAAGTGCAAGAAAAGAAGGAACCTGGGAGGGGGAGAATGAGGCACAGGATCGCTGGGGGGAACCTCTGTGACCAACATGGCATAGAAACATCAAACGAGGGGGAGAATCGCAGAAGCACCCGTGGTCAATGAGGTGTCCGTGTAAGTATGCGGTGGGAATCGCTGCATAGGGATGCGTATGTGTGAGTGCTGCATGAATGTCTTAGAAAGAAAGCTCGTTGAATACGTGTTCCCCTTTAAAATCTCTTTGATTTACAATGGGCAGGGTTTGCACCTCTGTAAATGTTCTTGCATTGTTTGTTGAAATTGAGTCCGGCTGTGAGAGTCCGAGGAGTCCAACTGAAGTCGGAGCTGAAGAGGAAACACATTTAGTTTTCTCCTCATGTGAGCACTGAGGTTGATATTATACATTGTAGTAGGTTCTTCGTTTTAGGCGTATTTTCTTATTTCAGTCTCTGTCTTTTTGATACGCTTAGCTGGTCAGGGCAGACACCATTAGAATCCCTTTGCCAAAGTTTTTTTGTTAGATTGCTCAGTACCATCAATTTGTGATTCTGTTAGGTCCATCGGGTGTAGTTTTGACGTCCGTTAGGGGGAACGCTGAACTAGAGATTGCTGTAGTTTCTTAGACAAGCTCAAGGCATTAAGGCATTTCTCATCAAGTGGTGTTCCAGCTCACCTTTTCATGGCAGGGGTTCAGTTCCACCAGTGGCCTCGGGTCCCCAAGTATTTCTGCTTGCTCCTCGACACGTTCACCTTTGCTTCTCCCTCTTGCTCTTCTTTTCCCTTCTTGTTCTTTCCATCCTGTTTTTGATAGTTTTATTGAAAAAAAAATGTTTGTGTGAGGTGTTTCATATATTGGTCTGTGCAGCGCCAGGGCTTGATGTTGAGTAAGAAGCTCCAAGTTTATCACTGGAGGAGGATGTTGATTGAGGAATTTTTTAGATAATCAATACCATTCAAATGCCTCAAATCCATTCAATAAAAAAATATGAATGTATATTTATTTTATATTATATTTTTACCAGAGGATTTTAAAAAATTACTTGTTTCTGCTATGACATCCTGCTGGACCTACACTGACATTACAGATGCCTGTGGAAAAGTACAACCAAACCACAGTCTGGACAACTCTCCTCAGTCTGCTGTGCCTTGGGCTGTTTGTCTTTGTGTGTGTCTTCCTTGGAGGTCTATGGAAGTTTGATTACTCCATGGGAGTCACTGGTAGCAGAGTCATACGTTTCTGCATATGTGCCAAGTTGCCAACATAACTCTCCATGCATTATAAGTTAAGCAAAGATAAATAGATCAGCAATCAGCAAGTGTCTTCACAATTAACCGATCTAACATATATCAATATTCCTCCACTATTCAGTGCTAAAGCATCATTTAATTAATCGAACAGCATTGTTGCATTACCGTTATATATACAACTGTGCAAAATAATAATCACTTTAACATGAACAATGTGGATTATTGCAGCGAGTGACATTATTTCACTGTCAACTAAATATCAACACCTCTTTCACCTTGAAACTCAAACGTTTTCGTGAGCAATGCATCAGAAACAAATTGGCACAACTTTTAATATACAGAAAGAGTTCACCCCAAGTCTCATATCGGGAAACAATGAGTTTGGGTGGAGAGGCTAGCAGTGGGTATAAAATGCATTGGCGCACTACGATGAATTGATTTTTGATTAATCTACTCAAGTATATCAGCAAGGACTGGAAGAATAAATGATGAGAAAGAATTTTGATTTGAACATGGCAATTCTGAAATTTTAATAAATATCATCGTCTCATAAGGCCATATCCGAAAACGATCTTCTCCAATGACAACCAAATCATGACCCCCGAGAATAACAATACAAAGAAAATCAATACCCCCCCTGACCCCTTAAATTTGTACATTTCGCCTTCAAATGTGCGTAAGTAATGCCTTCGTCCGCATCACATGTAAACTCAGGGGCTCAAAAACCCATCAACACAACATAAAACATTCCCCCACAAAGCGTGCAACAGACAAATCACGGATTATATCACGATAAGAAGAGCGGTGCCAGCCCTCCCGACCTCCGTCTCCGTGCCAACCAGTACACTTCCATGCCACCCTGCGGACAGTGAGGAGGGTTGTAATGGACAGAGGATCTTGGCCAGACTTCCCCTCCCACAGATTGAATCCATGCCACTGGTTTGCAGGCATGCAAAGGCTGCAGCTCTGCTGAGGGAAGCGAAAAAAGGCCGTTTCCTGTGGAACCCTGCGATATGAAAGACACCATACAGCACCGGAGAGGCATCCGAGAACCTCGAGGATTCCTTCCACCTTTCACAAAGAGGGACACTATACACACATCTTAAGAGGCAAATCAGGAGCCTGATACTGCGATGGAAACTGTGCTGGGATGCAGTGCAGTTACTTTAACAACACCTTTTAATAGATTGATAAGAGGGTACGTTTGAAGTCTGTCATTTCGCCGACCCCCCCCCCCCCCCCCCCCCCCCGAGAAAAAGTCACATTTCTCCCCTGAGCTTTTTGATTTCCTATTAACTCAGACGAATGATGAAGGGATCCCCGCCAGCAGCAGCATTGCTTTCACAACATGGAGGTGGTGAACTTTAGCAGACTCCTACCCTGCAGGGTGTCATAAGACCAGCCACTTAATTTTCGGGGGCTTCATACGCCCCTCCCTTCAGAAACGCTATTTCCATCTCAGTGATCACATACAGCTGACTACCAATAATTAGAGCGATTCTGCAGCCCTTCATTTTCTCCTGGCCTCTGGAAACAAAGGGGGTGCAGAGAGAGAAGTGTTATGCTCAGAGGAGAGAGGTTGCCCGCTGTGTGCATGGTACCAAGACGATTAAATTCAAACCTCTGGAATTGTCTTTCTACGTTTCGGAGTTTGTGTATCGATGTTTGTCTTTATCTTCATATTGCTCTATGCTAACACCTTATAAAGCTCACAAAATGTGATAACATATAAAAACATTTAACAAGCAAGCAATATATCCATCCAATTCATTAAAAATCTGCAAACGATATAAGAAATGCAGTAAACTATTGTTGTTGTGTTCAACAAACAGCTGTTGAGGCTTATTGTCTAAGGCAGCTCACTAAAGACACCGATAAGCCCGGAGCTGCTGTTATTTTGTATTAAGTAGCACTGGATCATTTAACAGTGGACTAGTGCAAGGCTTTAGCTCCAATTCAGGGAGCTGGAATCATAATCACCTCCAACTTCCTCCATCCTCCCTTCTCTACCTCCCTCCAGCTCCTTCCTCCGTCAGCTCTCAGAAACCTCACACTAATGCTGCCCAGAGAAGAAAAGGTTGTGCAAGACTAAACTGTAATATTGAGCACTTCCATGGATGATAGTGGTTGACACATCGTAGAGGATGCAATCTGATTTGTAGCTGTATTCAATTATTTGTTAAATTTCCCAACTATATTAAAATATAAAACAAGACTTTGAACTTTGAATTATAATGTAAAACAGGTTTGGGAATGTGTTGTGCAAGTAGTCCTATGCATTTCAAAATGAGTTTGGATTGGTCTTCAACATCATCATCATATTCAACAAGAGCACACATGTACCCTGAAAGTGCAAGACTTGCAACATTACCGGCATAACATCCCCACCCTATATTTCTCATGAACATCCATGGAGACGCCTTGATGGAGCTATGACAATGCCGTGTGCACACATGTGATTGACAGTCCAGATGTTTAAATTCCCTTCGCTACTGTTTTTTCAACAAATGTTCTCATGGACTATTGGACTATTGGATGAATATTACAGTGTAGACATTCATCACACGAAATTTGTTTGATTTACCAATGGAGATGTTTGGTGTTTTCAAACCTAATTCTAAGAAGCATGCATGTGCGACTAATCAACTGCAAATACAAAGTCAGCCTGTACAAAGGACCCCACTAGAGGCAAAAACCAAAACAACATTGCACATAATCAAACCACATGGCACATAATTAAACTCATTGCAGATTATTAAACCACATTTCACATAATTAAACCTCATTTCACAGAATTAAACCACGTTACACAAATGAACTTCAACATTAAGCAGCAGTAAACAGCAGTTTCAAATGAACTAGAAGTTGAATGAGGGTTGTAGATAAGACATGGGAGTGTTTAGCAGTGTGTACAAGTGCATGTGGAAATCAGTAAGTGCAGCGGCAAATCCATGACTAAATCCTTCCATTTCTAGCATGCCAAGCCTGAACCAACCAGTTAAACATGGAGCAAAACCAGTCTACAAGCCCCGTCTTTGGGCTCTGAAAGTCTTCCGTGGGTCCAGTGGGGTAAACAATGGATGGATCAAGAACCAAGGACATGTCCTTTAATTTAGGATCTCTTTTAATCAAGTCTTTTATACACTGCTTATGAGGGCATTTTTGACAACATCAGAGTCCTCGAACCACATGGCAAAGAGGATTCCTGAGGGCAGTAACTTGTATTTGCAGAACGTGCCGTTTCTTTAGAATAAGTGCCATCGGTTCCTCATGGGTGGATTTTAATTGACCTTTAATTTTGCCAGAAGGGTGTTTTGGCTCAGAGGCACTCATTGTGTTGTGATCTGCGACACTGGTGTAGGCTTCTACAGAATTTTGTCAATGAGTTCTTTGGTTTTCAAACATCACAATATCTTGTTTCTGTCTCCTCATCCCTTCAATTAGCTGAAAACAGCTTGTGGGATGCAGAAAATGAAAGATTGAAATGTTCTCAAAAGTTGATGTTTTGGCTAGATAGTTCACTCACGCAGACGCCAGTTATTCATACGTCATTGCCAAATCAGCACCACCTGTAGAAAATGAAACCACTCAAATAATGAGATCTTGTTTCCTTTTTTTTAGTTGGGTTCTGTAAGATGTCGACGTTGTGCTGTGATACTAGGTCTTTTATCTTTTTGTAAATATCATAGTTAATAATCTGATTGTTCCATGACTCGCCTCCCTAAAATATGCAATCACAATAAACATATAGAGCTGATTTGCTTGTAATCAACAACATGCATATTCAAATAAAGTCATACCACACACTTTTAGGCTCTATTTGAAACCATAAAAAAAACTGACCTTGGGTACTAGTTCAGAGCAATAGAACTACTAAAAACATTTTTATCTATCAGCCAAAAAAGTTACTTTTTCTTACAATTAACACGCAATCTTCACTAATCAGATTGTTCAGTTGGAATGAGGTGATGGTCACTCCAACAGTGCATATTGGAGCCCAATCATTTGCTAAATCTATGTATTAAACAGGCAAGTACGGACAGACAGAGAGGCAGGCAGGGACACACACAGGGCCAGGAGACAGACAATTAGGGTCCTGAAGATTAGAGGGCATATTGGAAGTGAACTGATCCCAATCGGTGACAGCTTAGAGGGCCACCTCACCCAAGCACATATCGTCCAATCTGGACAAGTCATTTTCAAGGTTCAGTCACACTGTGTAATTTTCTGTCCTTTTGTTCTTGCTATTCTTGCGTTTTATTTTGCATAATTGTTCTCATTTAGAGTGCTCTCCCATTATGTAGAAGGAAGCTTATTCAGAGCCTACTTCGCCTGGCTGTCTGCCTGAGGTTGGTAAAAAATGAACTGCTCTTTTACTGAATAAATATCCATGTGGCCTACTCAATGATTATCAATGAGAATTCCACACGTACACAAATCCTGTGTTTGGTTTTCAATGGGCCTGGGTAACGCACAGGGTAACAGATTGGTATGGTCAACTTGGTTTGGGACTTCCCTCTTATTTGATCCCAGTCTTTGTCCTTGTTCACTGCCAAGAGCTTACTCTGTAAACTGGCAATTTACCCATCTCTCTCTCTCTCTCTCTCTCTCTCTCTCTCTCTCTCTCTCTCTCTCTCTCTCTCTCTCTCTCTCTCTCGCTCTGTCTCTCTCACACACACACGCAAAAACGCACACACACACACACACTCTCTCTCGCTCGCTCTCTCTCTGTCTCTCGCTCTGTCTCTCTCACACACACGCAAAAACGCACACACACACACACACACACACACACACACACACACACACACACACACACACACACACACACTCTCTCTCTCGCTCTCTCTCTCTCTCTCTCTCTCTCTCTCTCTCTCTCTCTCTCTCTCTCTCTCTCTCTCTCTCTCTCCACAAACCCAAACGAACTCACACCGGATGATGCAGCATTACATTTGCATCTGGTTTACTTTTGTTGTGGAACAGTACTTCGTGTATAGTATGAAACAAGCAACCACAATCCGCAACCACAACACCCGGTCGTCTCCCGCAGTCATAAAATGCGCCCATGCACGATTAAGAAGAGTTGGATAGTCGCCTATCTGCGCAGCTGCACAGCGCGAGAGAACGATGGGGAAAACAATCACGCACATGACTCGGTAGGGTGCATTCTTAATAGGGATAGCGTGTCTTAACATGTTTAATTAGTTGGAATATTCATCAGAACGTAGCCTATAGCTACAAATTAAATATGATGATAATCAAACATAAATGCCTTCTTCCGGACCGTGCGTAACCTCGTTTCCAGGCTTGTTGAAAGCATCTTACGGCGGGACGCCTGGGACGGGATGGTCCAAATGATCGGTACTGAAGACAGAGAGGGTGGGACTATCGGTTACTGATGTTCAGGATAGAGGCAATCAGAGAGGGAGGGACTTCCTGTATATGGATATCGTTCTCCGTTACATATTTCGAATATTGCTTTCTTTCTTTCGTCGTGGATGCTGTTATACTTTCTATGTTCAAATTTGTTCTCACTCCAGGGAATGTTAACTGCATGGCGGACATGCATGACGGTAGACCGGTATAACGCTACAAGTCAGGATCCTCTCCCCGACTAATCACTGCTGGGAGCACAGGTGTCGTCTTCTATTGGTTGGACAACTCGGCACGCGCTCCACCCCGCCAAAGAAAAGACGCTAGTCACTCGCGAGCCACCCGGGGGAACTTCATCATCATATGATCCCAGTGGGAGTCAAACCTGCTCCGGGGTGGCAGAGAATAGAGAGAGAGGAGAGCGAGAGAGAGAGAGAGAGAGAGAGAGAGCGAGAGCGAGAGCGAGAGCGAGAGAGAGAGCGAGAGAGAGAGAGAGAGAGAGAGAGAGAAAGAAAGAGAGCGAGAGAGAGAGAGAGAGAGAGAGAGAGAGAGAGAGAGAGAGAGAGAGAGAGAGAGAGAGAGAGAGAGAGAGAGAGAGAGAGAGAGAGAGAGAGAGAGAGAGAGAGAGAGGCAAACTATCGATAGAGGGAGAGAGAGACAGATAGACAGATAGACAGATAGACAGAGCGAGAGACATCAAGAGACAGAGAGAGAGAAGCCGTACAATTTCAGACGGCGTTGAAAGAAAGACGGAGAACTGAAAAGGAGAGGGAAGGAAGCACATCCACCCGGGAAGAAGAAGAAGAGCACAGAACATGTCTGGTCGGGAGAAGGAACCCAAGTCAACCAACTCCCCCACAAGGTCCACCAGAATACACTGAGATGGATGGAGCCCAGAGAGGAGCTGATATCTGCTGTCGCGTTGTTACCAGGGGTGCAGGCTGCAGCACCTACAACAAGCAATAGATCAACACAGCCCTTTTGACAATTCTTCATTCATCCGTCCGTCCATGGCGTCATCCCAAGTCATTTGACTTGCTGCACTGCTGGAATATACCGGGAGGATTTCTTCTGCCTGCAGGAGTTCTCCGTTTGGGTGGAAGGTGTTTCCACAGACATGGCTTTGCGTCGGACCCTTGCACAGTCAATACACGGGACGCCACGGCACCTACTTCTCTTGCATCTCGTGTGCTTCTGTATACTGTTCAGAGTAAGTGAACCCGCAGTGTGATAAAAGTGCAGATTTCGAGTTCTGGTTTTGCAGCTTGAAGCAGCCTAAACTTATTCCAGCTTTCCTTTCCCTTTAGAACCGTGTAGCTGCAGCTGATGCCGCGGGCCACCCAGCAGCTCCTGTCGACGTTTCAGACTTGCTACAGTCCCTTAATTTGCCTCAGAACACAGGTAACGACGGTTCAGTTCATTTGAAATGCCTTATTTATGGCACAAACTGTGAGGATCGTTTCATGTTATGTGTACCGTGAAGTTTTTTTGTGTTTTTTTCCATGTTTTGTGACACATTTCCAACACACACTGCATCAATTGAGCAGAAGTTTGCGGACATCGCTCACCTGCGATACAGAGTGATCGCTAGAGGGCGACCGTCCACCTCACTCTGTCTGCATCCCCTGGATGTTCATTACTATGGACCTCCAGCGCGCTTTTAAACCGGCCTCTGCCATACACATGACATGCGGCTTCAGCTTACAGCTTACTAGAACCTTTCTTTCGGGTTGACGTTGTTTGTTCCCGAGCAGTTCTCATAGGTAGACAGAGTCAACACTATGGGGTTTTAATGGAGTAAACCTTTCTGCCGTCTTCTGCAACTTCTAACTTAAAGAAAAACAACAGACCCCACAACGGAGCCACCGTCTTCAACTAAGCACACAAAGCTTGAATGAAGATGCGGCCCTAATGACAATGCCAATATTGTTCTTACTTACCATACCTTTATCACACAATTACACTCTTTGCACAATGTATCAGGTGACAGTTAATCTATTTCCATTAACCACCCTGATGAACAAAAAGCCCCCAAGAAGGACTTAAAACCCCCATGCCCCCACCTGCCTTTAACAATACTAATGGCACTCAGGACCCACTAAACCAACAAGACAGCCATCGCAGGATCTTGTCATAAACACAGATGTGTGTGTGTTTGTGGGGGTGGGGGGGTGGGTGTGTGGGGGGGTGATCTCTTCCTGCTAACTGTCTGCTGCCAGCCAGACAAGGGTCATTGCAGCTGGTTTGTTACTTAGGTAGAGACAAACAGCCTTGAGAGTGTGTGTGTGTGTGTGTGTGTGTGTGTGTGTGTGTGTGTGTGTGTGTGTGTGTGTGTGTGTGTGTGTGTGTGTGTGTGTGTGTGTGTGTGTGTGTGTGTGTGTGTGTGTGTGTGTGTGTGTGGTTGTGTGTGCCTTGATGGCCACTCGGACTTAACGTTTGAGGCAGGGAGCACGAAGAGTCCATTAAGCAAAGTATGCAGCAAAGATTGTTACATTTAACGGCTTGACTTGGATATAAACACACATTACATTATGTTACTACATTACATCATATCATATACATAATATGTCTGCAGACATTAATCTGGTTAGCAAGGGGAATTTTTATTCACAATCGCCTTACATTAAAATTGTGCCTTTGATGATTTCGTGCTTTAATCTCCAGCATTCACACGCACGCACACCCACGCAAACACTGACTAGCACACGCACAGACACACAGACACACACACACACACACACACACACACACACACACACACACACACACACAAACTGCCACTGACGACACACACTGCCACTGATGACACGCACATCCAAACACACACACACACACACACACACACACACACACACACACACACACACACACACACACACACACACGCACACACACACACACAAACACAGACATGCACACTCACTGACATACACATACACACACACACACACACACACACACACACACACACACACACACACACTGCCACTGATGACACACACTCACACACACACACACACACACACACACACACACACACACACACACACACACACACACACACACACACACACACACACACACACACACACACACGTCACACACACACACACACACACACACACTGCCACTGATGACACACACTCACACACTCACACACTCACACACACACACACACACACACACACACACACACACACACACACACACACACACACACACACACACACACACACACACACACACACACACACACACACACACACACACACACACACACACACACCGCCACTGATAACACGCTGTCTGTCGCCCTGCATGCTTCCTGTACCGCCACAACACGTCTGTCTCCATGCTAAATATACTCATTATTAGGCAGGTCACGGTGCACAGTCACCAATGCTGGCCTGTTGTTGATGGTAAAAGTGCAATGGTGGCTGGTCCCCTGGGAACTCAAAGGTGATAAAGGGAATGCGTAGGCTATTCTTCGTCCCAGGAAACAATGTCCAATGATCTTACCAGCCAGGCCCCACTCAAATTGCTTAACCACCGGGTGCAGATATGCTATTTGTTTGCCTTGTGGATAGGCTCTTGTACATGAAGGGTTTTGGCACAAGGATTGAAGTGAAGTGCTTAATTATGTGAAAAGAAGGTCTGTAATGCTGTACCAGTCTCCTTCCTTGACGACTGCGTAGGTTGCCATCAATAGATTTGTTTAAACTTTTCTAATGATATCGAAATGCGGAATCGCCAGAGGTAACCAGGATCTTGGAATGGAAATGTTTTCTGTTGAACCCGGATAGCTTAATCTGTCATCCCTCTTGTCCCCTGTTATCGGTTTAGGAGAGAGCTGGTTATACAAATAGTACAATCACTTAGCATTGTGATGCACTTTCGTTCACATTTCTCAGATGGTTACCGGGATGTGGTCTGACTTGGTGTGATGTCATCTTGGATGTGTCCAAAAGCAAATAAATACATAATAGTTTGCGGTCACTCGCTGGTTCATTAACATTTTATGTGGGAATGCTAAATCCCGACAAATGTTCGCCAAATCATCAATGAGATGAGGGGGTTTTAAAAAAAAGAAACTTTTTTTTTCTTGGTCTGTGGAAAGTGTATTTGAGTCCAGACATACTACATTAACCCTTTGTTTGACCTTTGAAGAAAAAAACCCATTACATTAGTCTTCTTCCTGACCAGAAACAGGGATTTAACTAGTCCAGTGGTCCAGTCCTAGTTTATGACCTGCTGTTAACCGGCACTAACTGGAGTGGAAAATCAGAGCAAACAGATCCCATCTAATCTGATAGGACTGGACGGGAAGCTGTCGTGACCCTGCCATCACAAATATGTGTGGCAGGTTAAGTAGAACCTAAAAAAAATTAACAGGACAGACAGACAGACAGACAGACAGACAGACAGACAGACAGACAGACAAAGGACCCTCAAACTGAGCTTTTTCTTGCTAAAAAGTGGATGATTCAAAGACCCCCTTTCCAGTTGACTTTGTATTTGTCCTCCAAAAATAGTCAAACCATTGGTTTGGATAATGAAAAGCCAAGGAACACAATGATACAGGGATTCCCATTGCCATATACTTCCAATTGTCCTTCTCGTGATTATATGAAATTAGGTGAAATTTCGGATTTCTTCCTTCCTGAACCGAACATAAACTGCAGGAAGACACACAGGGTTTATTTCACGTTTTACTGGCACATCTGTTTGGAGAACCCCACGTGATTCTATGCCAAGTTCAGTTTTATCCGAAGCATGTTGTAGCTAAAATCCATTATTTGCAAATAAAAATAAAGAAAAACCAATGTACCACTGCAGGGAGTTCAATTACAAATCATTAAATAGCTAAGAAATGCAGAAATGTGGCCAGCTTTATTTGCGATTTTATTACCTTTCTTGGTAGGACTATCATTACATACGCCATCATTATC
>NC_079422.1:18640011-18665011 GCF_026213295.1 Gadus chalcogrammus
TTATTTTGTTGTTTTCAAAAGCAGCCTTAAACATTTTAGTGCTCCATCTTGAGTTCGGCAACTCCATTATCAAACTCACAGTTTGCACCAGTTTGGATAAACCTCAGCAGGAAGTAATATCACTACAAAATACATTCAACATGCCTCTACAAAGATTGCTTTCAAATCTCTCAATTCAAGTAAGGTACACCACATTGGTTCTGAGAGAGAAAACATTGTGAAATGTATATCGACGCATGGCAATCGCGAATCTAGCAAAAGTGCACCAGTAATGATGCCTCTCCACAGTGTTAAGAGGGCCAAGGCCTTGTTTAAAGGCCTCAAGTTACCTTGAGGGACTGTGCTGGGACATGCCCAATGTCATGTCTATCTGTACTTTATCCTAGCAATGATGGTTTCCTACAACATGGCAAAGCTATATAATTCAGAATCAAGTTAAACTAAAGAAGTCTTTCATACTTTTTTTCCAAAATATCCCCTTGATCATCCTTAGAATGCACACCTCCTTATGAACCTTTCATTCTGAACCACAAGGAACTGCTCCATTCACCTCCCTACTTACAAATCACTTGCAGGAGCTCATGTTTTTTTTTTTGGTCTCGTAAAAAAATGTGGGCGTGTTTGTGACTCCCCAGGGCAAAATGGTAGCAGCAGTATTTTAACCCAGTGCATGTTCTACGTCTTTTCTGGGTTTTCCCAGTCCACCCCCCCACCCCCCACCCCGCCCAGAATAACACAAAAACCAACCAGTCAGAAACATGATATGATTGATGGTTTTTGATAAAGCTTTGATATTCACACAGTGTGGTCTATGAGCCTTCACACTGTTTCATTTTTTTATTTTTTGGCTTCTTTTCACTTATTTTTCATAATGTTAACAAGACCAGACCACTCTGAGTGGTGTCATGACATCCACCTACTCCTGACTTTGTCCTTAGAGATCAAAGTAATCGTAGATAGTTATTCTTTGTCCACTGAAAGTTAGACTAAAATACCCCAAGGACAAATCTGCGGTTATTCTGCAAACATATAACGTTACATAAAATCTTACAACAAAAGTCCAATTCGCTTGAATACACAGTACGTATTATTTTACTGCTTATTTCAGAGACAGTTTGATGTTGTACATTTATTGACCCTTTCATAGAATTAGGTTTCTTCATCCAAGCTGGACTTGGATGAAGGAACACATATTAACTTCAGTCCTAGGTCTATATACTACCATAAACAGTTCACTTTGAAGTGAACAGGCCAGACAGAGAGAGAGAGGGGGGGGGGGGAGAGAGAGATAGAGAGAGAGAGAGAGAGAGAGAGAGAGAGAGGGGGGGGGAGAGAGATAGTGGGGGAGGGAGAGAATTCAGAACTACGCCAGTCAGGTGCATCTTTTAAATGATGCTTCCTCACTCAGTTCCGTTTTCCTTCCGAGAACACCCCCTACCCCATCCACCAACACACCAACACACCACCACACGTGCACCCAGGCCCATTCCCCTTCCCCACCCACCCACCCCCACCTCCTGTTTCTTGTTGTTGCACGTCCGGATGAGTCTTGACTCCAGATAGTCCAGCTGTTTGCGCCCTCCCACGTCGTGTCGGAGTGTTTACGACTGCTATTTGCACCTCACGCAGCGCAACGTGTAATCTGATGACTCGGGCTGTTCGGGAGAAGCCACCGGGATGACCCAATCTCTTCATTTAGCCACTCAGCTAACAGACGCACTGGACGCCTGCACTGCACTAACGCGTGACACACAAAATAAATAGATAACACTGAAGTACACAATGAACGCATTGGGTTGGATGCCATTCGGATGCCTTATTGGTCATTGCCCAATAAGGAATGCCGACGTCATGGACTGCATTTATACAGTGCTTTCTTTAGAAGTGGCCACTCGAAGCGCTGAACAATATTGCCTAACATTCACCCATTCATGTACACATTCACACACCGATGGCGGTGTCAACCATGCAATGCAACAGCCAGCTCGTCGGGAGCAGTTACCCTGCGTTCACACCAAAAGATGCATTTGCTGCCCGAACGCGTTGACGCCTGAGTTTTGCGGCGCGTCAAATCAAGTTTTGCGGCGCGTCAAAGGTTTGACGCGCGTCAAAAGTTGAAATATTTCAACTCAAGCAGCATTTGACGCGCCGCAAAATACGTGAACGCGCCCTTCGCCCGTGCCCGGCAGCGGGCACGGGCATGCCGCGCCGCAAATCAGATTTTGACGCGCCGCAAATCAAGTTTTGCTGCCCGTTTTCTCGGCAGCAAATGCTGCGGCAGCAAAGCAGCAACGCGTCTCTATATTCACTTTGAATGGGATCACGACGCGCGTCAACTTTTTGCATCTTTTGGTGTGAACGCAGGGTTAGGGTTAGGTGTCAAGCACAGGGTGACACTGACACTCAACCAGGAGGAGCCGGGGATTGAACTAGAAACCTTCAGGTCACCAGCCAGCCCGCTGTACCTACCGGGCCACACGCCGCCCGTCACAACACATCACCACATGTGGTCTGTGTCGTTTTATTGAAGACTGTAACTGTTCATAGGTCAGTTTACGGTCCTTATCAAGCTCTAGTTGTTTTGCGTTGGACAAGGTTGCAAAAACGGATGACAATTGTCTTTAAGGGTTAGGGTCCAGACAGGCAACGTGAGAGTCGATGGAGAGGCAGGAGAAACAGAAGCATCTGTGTGCAGCAACCTCTCCCATGTGGTTCCTATTGTTCCTGGGTTGAATGCACAAGCCGGTGGCTCCCATATGATGGTATTCCCCAAAGTGGAGTTCAGAAATGCGAGGCCGGTGTCAATGGGCCCGTGTTGAAACGCTTATTGTTCTGATGCGGCCAATGCGCTCCTTATGCTAGGACGCTCGACAGCATTTGGTTTGAATACATGTCAAATCGCTTGGCCCCAGATTGGGTATGACCAACTGTGAAATTGTTGATAACAGATGTCAGCTCACCATAACAGCACAAACACGGCAATAACCAGTCAATAGCATCGCACATCTGCCCCGGTGCTGTTCCCAATCGCGGAGTCAATGTCACGGATAGTTCGAACGGGGTTGGAGAGAATGAGATCTAATTTTACAATAATCATCTCTGCATGTTAGTTCCGTTGTTCACTACTAGTTTGTGGTATTGTTTTATATCTGAGCCGTGTTTGTCAATAAGCCACTGGATATATCGTGTTAAATGATTATCGCGTTCGTTTTGATCTGTTCAACGTGTCTCGTTTTCAGTTCGGCATGCGACAGGGGCAAAGTTTCCCATCTCTGTCTGTGTTCGCTGTTTTAAGGCCTTCCAAACTAAGTGGATCCGTCCCAAATCGCCGACTACAAATCACTCAAATGTGAACTCATTTTGTTTTGTGACCCCCTTCTGAACCTGCTCAGCCACATCCTTGAGGTCCCAGCTTCTGGCGGTTTGACTTTGTCTCCCCTACATGTCCTGCCATAAGTATGGTACGGTATCTTCCCCTCTGGAGAACTGCCTTAGTCTGCCCCACGTCTACACGTGGCTGTCAGGGAGCAGCCTCGGCGTCTTGACTCAGGTCTGTGCCTCGATGTGACTTGGAACCAGGCTATGGCACTCGTCTGTGATGACACGGCCCGGCCACGAGCGCCACGTCGACGACAGCACTGCGCACCGTCTGTCACTAGCGATTGAAGCGACACTGAGTCCCGTTTGAAAAACAATGGATTGATTCTTGACTGTTGGACGGCGATTCAGAAAGTGAAAGTAGACTTGCGGGTATTCCCTGTTGCTCTTCTTTGTATATATTACATGTGTATGTATGTTTATATATGTATATATATATATATATATATATGTATTTAAAAAAAAAATTGAAATCCCTCCACCACTATCAAACGCCATGCATCTTTCCTTCTTCCCCATTTCTCTCAATCTCTCAATCTCTCTCTCGCTCTCTTTTTCTCTCTAGCTGTTTCTTAATCGTCTCTCTCAATATCTCTCCCTCTCTCTCTCTCTCTCTCTCTCTCTCTCTCTACCTCTCTCTCAATCTCAATCTCTCTTTCTCTCTCACTCTATCTCTCTCTCCCTCCCTCCCACCCTCCCTCCCTCCCTCCCTCCCTATCTCTCTCTCCCTCCCTCCCTCCCCCCCCCTCTCTCTCTCTCTCTCTCTCTCTCTCCCTCCCTCCCTCCCCCCCCTCTCTCTCTCTCTCTCTCTCTCTCTCTCTCTCTCTCTCTCTCTCTCTCTCTCTCTCTCTCTCTCTCTCTCACTCTCTCTCACTCTCTCACTCTCTCATTCCTCTCTCTCCCACTCTCTCTCTAGCTGCGGTTTTAGTTTGCCACAATAAAGTGGTGTATGGTTGGCTATCTCTGTAATCAACGATGTCTTACGAAAGCATTGAACCAGCCGCAGCCTCAACTCTTACAATCACAAGACAATAGAGTTGAGTCAAGCACTACTTTGTATTTGTTTTGTCTTGAGTTTGTTGGTTACGTAATTAAAATAATGCAAACTTGTCTTTAAATAGCGGCGGCCAGAGAGTTTCTGCAGTAAATCTGATGCTAAGCAGGACTCTGTTGGCGCTAATCTTTGGTGTTTTACACGCCAGTAACTGTTACCGTTGAAAATAATCATTATATCAGCCACCTGTAAACAAACAATGTTCACTGGTCTGCCAAAAATGTAAACTCAAGAACGTGTATAGCACCCTTTGCTTATATAAAAATAAATAAATATTGGCAGCTCACAAGTGACTTCCATCAAACTATCCCTTACAAAAACATTGTTGGAAAGCAAATCTTTGACCTACAACTTTACATTTTGAGCTCTTTCCAAAATGGTTCTCCGCTGAAGAATGACTCAATTTAATTTCCCTGATTAACACAATAACAGACTTTTTTCTTAATGTGTGGTTGATAGGATGGAAGAAACAGCCATGCTGTGTTAGTAAGCTAGTGATCAGGAATCATGCAGAATCAGCACTATGGCTCATTAAAGACACATCCAACTCCTAGCAGACAGATCCTTGATTTGGCGCGGCTGCCTGATTGGAACAGGATTCAGACCATCTAATTTGTGTACATTAACACATACAATGTGACATACACAGGCGCACCCAAACACAAACCCACAGACACAATGCACACAGCACATTCTCGTGTGCAGACACACACACACACACACACACACACACACACACACACACACACACACACACACACACACACACACACACACACACACACACACACACACACACACACACACGCACACACACGCAATGCACACAAAACATGCTGCTGTACATATACACTAACATTAGCCAGGGTTAGGTCATACACAAACCCCCAGTCACACAGACACAACCTAGGCTCACCGCAAACACTGGGATTGAACAACCTACCCACCACTACCCCTGTGATGGTCTGTTCTGTGGCAGCCAGAGTGTGGAGCTGCACCAACACAGGGACCTCTACTCCACCAGCGTACAGTTCAAACGCAGACTGCAGTCAATTAGCCGTGTTGTAATGCCACCCCCAGCGCTGCCAAGCCCCGTCACCCTGCCAGTGCTGGCTGCCAACACACTGTTAACACAGATGTTGTGCGTGTCTGGGAAGGGTTATGTGTGTGTGTATGTGTGTGTGACACACACATGCGCCGTGTGCGCATGTGTGTATGTGCGTACCTCTGTACGGGTGGTTATAGACACATATGCCGGGCTAGATTATAGATGGATGGGTGGATGGATGGATAGATGGATAGATAGCGGTAGATAGACACCATGCAGGCAGACAGACAGGGAGGTATGTGGGTCTGATCACTCCAGCCCCCCCTGTTTAAAACCATGTCTCCTTCTCCTAAATGGGCCCGGTGCACGTGCTTAGATAACATCTGACCCTTGGTGGCAAAGCAGATGTCAAGCATGAAGAAACACATCCAGTGACTGAGTGTGCTTGAGGTTTATGGGCAGTAGCAGGTTTACTGCGACCCCAAAGTGGGGCCCTGATTAAGTGCTGACAGAGACGGACTCGGGGACTAAAGAACTGGCTGGAGAGAGGGTTATCGTCAGTTTGACGGAAGTGCCGGGTTGGAGGGGAAAGGAATGTGTAGGCCGTCAAAGGGTTATGGATGTTTACTTAAAACCCACATGGCCAGCCCTCTCCTAAATATTTCGTCATCGTTCACTATACGTTGCCATGGGTGTGCTCACAGCACAATTAAAATCTGATTTACACCAGATGGATTTTGCTCTAGAACAGTGTTTTTTATACTGATTGCAAGTGTGGTTTGCCCACACTGCAGCTGTCACGGCTAAATGTTGAGGCCAAAAGTAAAGAAGAATGGTAAAGAAAAGCTAATTATATATAGAAATATAATGCAGAATTGGGGTTTTAATCGAATCCATGCAGCATTGATTGTTATTAAAGAGTTTGGATCCATTGTCGTTGTTAAACTAACTTCAAAAAGCAGTTTATTTCGATTTACAGTCGGATTCAGTTTAAACATTTTAAACATTCTCTCAGACTCTGAGATCCATCTGTATTTCACACAACTTTAACGACCACTTCATCCATTCCTACCATTCCATCAAATTAGCATTTTCCCGAAATTCATCCAAAGTCAAACTCCAGGCTTTAAACGGCCTCCTCAGGAACCTTTGAGTTATTTCATGCGCAACAGTTCACGGGTTAACCCCTCAAATACCTTCAGAGATGTTCCTCGCGGGCTTCCACATGACAACTACCAGACCTTCACTGAGCCTTTCTGCTCTGAAAGGTCAGTCGCCGCTCGTGAAACGCTAATAAGCTTGCCTGTTTTGCCTCTAGTCAGGTTTGATCCGAACGCAGGACGCAGACTTCTTCCTGAGGCCCGTGTCCCACAGCCTAGCGCGGAGGGAGAACTTCACCGGACCCTCCAGCCACCAGCCACACGTCCTGTATCGGAGCAACGCACAGCCCCACACGAGACATCGGAGACCCCGCGAGAACGGGAACCCCGGGGAGGAGAGCCACGTTCTCAGCAAGAGGTCCACCGCGCTGCAACCTCAAAGACGCAGCACTAACGGTACGGTAACGGACGAAGAAGAGGGGTACGGCGACCTCCACGACCTCACCGTCAACAACAGCGGTCGCACCGGTCACCGTGGCGATGGGATACGACACCACGGCGACCATGGCGATGACTACAACCACGGGGAGAAGCAGAGGCAGCACTTCTGTGGGAGACGGAAGAAATGTATGTAAGGGCAACCTCTCCTTCCAATCAGCACCCCTTTGCTGCTTTCCTGTCCATATGCTACTGAGAATCATCTATGAGAATGGAGAGATCATATAGTAGCCCACAGCTTTTATGCCTTTTGAGTATGTCTTTGATTACACCTGTTTGAATTGCCAAAACATTTGAATGCAAGAATGCTAACGTCATGCATCCATTCACTGTTCTGTATGTTAGCTCGTACAGTTCAGCATGGGTGGCCTCAGTGGGAAGGGAACACCTCTCCCCCAATGCAGTGCTCTACCAGTGGGACTAGACAGGATCTATGATTAGTTGTGGGGAGCTGAAGACCAGCGCCTTGCAATGTGTAGCTTCCTTCCAGGAACCCTGAACTCTGAGGTTATTGTAGAATATGTAGTTAATAGGGGTCTTTAGGGTGTAACCCAGATGCATTGTGCTAAAGTAAGTAGAAATAATAGTCATAGCTCAAGCAAATCTCAAGCGAGGTCCACCCTTTAGTTCTGCACATTATTGACAATGCTAAATTACCCTGACGAGTCTATACGAATTAACTCAGCGGGTGACTTGAACTCAGGGTACGAGTTTGTTCAAAAGGAACGTCGACAAAGTGCATTTGATGATGCTATGTTTTTTAGGACAATTAGGTTAAAGTTTGAAATTTGGTGATCCTTGAAATATGCGGGGTGAGTAGGTGAAAGGAGAACACGAAGTGACGGCCCGAAAGCAGAACAGAAAACATTTTTACAGTAATGAGGGTGGACATGATTTCATTTTCCTGCAGAGATCATACACAGTGACGAACGCTAGCTCTCCCCCCAAATCCTCTTACGCTTTGTTGACATTTTTTTGTCAGGCAGGGTTTTGAGGTCATTTCAAAGGCAGCTAGAGAGAGATGGGGGGTAGTACCATTGCTTACACACCACATGAGACCGTCTGCCGGGCCCCCCCCCCCCCCCCCCCCACCCCCCCCCCCCCCCCCCCCGTGAAAACACACTCATGTTTACATTCCCATGTAATGACATCACCGAACACCTGTGCGGTGTTCCAGCCGAGAAAACCCTTTGGTCACTCACCTGCTGTATAAGCAAACTTTCTAATCCCCCTAAACTTTATCACGTGCGGGCAGGACAGGGGTGAAAGTTTACGATAACCCAGAGATTGGAGGTGAGATGGTGCCAAAATCCACCAGGGCTCGACGCTCGTTTCTTTGATTTGCGAACTGTTGTGCTCTCCCTGATTTCCAAGTGTTTAGGTTAAGTGTTGAGTCCTCAGGGGGCGACTGAACAGCGAGAAACGTTTCTTTCACTATAAAACAATTTGTTTGAGTGATGTGGTCAGTTATTAAACTAATGGGTCTTTGGTGTTCAATTCAGGTTTGCATGGTTTGTCTTGAGATAATACATTATTTAATAAACGGTACAATAGTTATGCAAATAATAGTTGCATAAAAAAAGATCAAATAATAATAATTATATTATTGTTAGAATTATCTTGATTATCTTTTTATAATTACAAAATTATAATTGTATGACGTGAGTCTTCCATTACCTAATTTTGGGTATAAATCACTTGACTTTTTTGAGCTTTTAGAGACACCGCCACCACAATTAACTAATTGCTCTTTTAAAAACGCATTAGCTTTGACCTCCACACATTCAAAGTCATATTATGGTTAGAAATTCCAAGCATTAATTAGGACTAATGAATTCCAGACAGTAATTATTTAGGTCTTCAACATCCTCACTGCCATAACCAACATGAGAATGTCTCTCCAAAATGATCAATGACAGTTTGGTAAGCCTGCATGAAGATAATGACCGTTAAAAGAGTTTTACTCATTATTCCCAGTAGAAGTCAAAATGACCAAGGCCAAATCCACTTAAACAATTGTCACACTCCAAAAGTATCCACAGATTGCTGGCCACCAAACGGGTGTCAGAAATTTGTTTATGTTAAGTCATATGTGTCATAAAGTCAGCTGGCGTTAATTAAATGAGGCTGATATGTTAAAGGGAAAGTCCTCAGTAGTTCATCATTATGTCAGTTGCTTCAGTATTTGACTGAAGCAGTCAAACATTACCCATCTAAAATGAACGTGTATATGTTCACATAACTGTATATAATAATCATACATACTTGCGTACATATATATAGGGCTTAGTTAGCGTTCCCATCTCCCGCTATGAGCAGACAAGGCTGCCGCAGCACAGTGGTTGGTTCCCAGCAGTGCTAAAGAGACAGATGTTTGTCTCGACCTCTTCCACAGTATTCAAAGACACAAAGCCGTAGGTGGTGATAGCACGGAGGTGAGTGAACAGGTGTGTTCCCTGGGAGTGTGAGGTAGTTGCCTTCAAAGTGGTAATCAAGAGGGTGTACCTTCATCGATAACGTCATTCATCCGACAAAGACAACTGAAAATACCCTGACAACCAAGATTGATTCATGTTCAGTTTTGGTGCCTGTCGACTTCTATATGTCAATAGAAGAGATGATTAATTTGACTTACAATTTTGTTGAACATCTTTGCTAATTGGCAAAGGCATGTTTACAAGTACTGTGGATTTAGTTTCCACTGTGTCTCTTCCTTTGATGTGCTTATGAACAGAAAGGAACATATCAGAGAATCTCTCATTTGGATGTCCCTGAAAAAAAACCTATAATCATATAAGGCGTATTGTTCATTAAAATATTGTGACAACACGATTACATTTATCAACCTGATGCTTTAATCCAAAGCAACACACAATCAGTACATTAAACCGTGACGAACCGATCAAGAAATGGCAAGATTCATAAAAATGTCATAAAAATTTCTCAAATAAGCATTTTGCATCAAGCGCCACATCCTAGAACTCAGAGATAACGATCCACTTTCAATAGTTCAGCCCTATTTGTAATGTATCCTCCTCCCATTTCTTTCTCCCTCTTCCCCTCATACTGAAGACATGCCCAAGCCCCTGGAAGGAGACTCCTTCGTTCTCCCGGACGAGTACGCCATCCCCCCCCGGAGCAAGAGGGAGGTGATGATGAAGAACCAACCGGGCGACCAGAAGCTCAACGTGGAGACGCTGGTGGTGGTGGACAAGAAGATGATGGACAACCACGGCCACGAGAACATCACCACGTACGTCCTCACCGTGCTCAACATGGTGAGGGAACGACTCCTGCAACACAATCCCTGTTCAAACCACACGGACATCGTCATGCTAATTTGAGATTGGATTTTGTCCACATGCTGCTGAGGATCAAACTACGAGAATTTAGAGCCTACATAGTTTGTAGCGCACAGCTTTGATGTTTTTTCAGTATGCCTTTCAATAGACCTGTTGAATATGCATTCAAAGTTCTTATCTTTTTTTACTTAAATCATGAACCCCATGTACATGAGTCCATACATTACATAATGTAGGGATTTACTCTTCCGTATATTACGAAGCAATCTCGATTCAAACCACATGGACATCGTTATGCTAATTCAAGATTTTATTTGTGACATCACAAATCGCCAATTTGAGCCAATCAAATTCACAAGCCGCTGCACTACCCTGTGTTTCCCCAGGGGCGACCCCGGGCTCACGGACAGATCAAGGTGCTAGCTTACACTTTAATCCCCCAGTGGCTGCAGTGGTCAGGGGTTGAATGGGGTGCGAAGATTCACAGCTGACTTCGTTTTCTCCCCCCTTGTTTTGATAAGATCATAAGCGGTCATGCCAGCGCTTTAGATTAGTCTAGAGCGCGGATAAAGATGACAGACGAGGAAGGGTGCGGGAGTGGGGGGTAAGGGGATATCTGCAGCGCGTTTGGTTTCAAAACACAATAAAGGCACACCATGTGAACAAACGTGTCTTGTGCTCCTCTGAGACCGTTTAGTCCTACGACTGGAAACCCGGAGAGACCTGAATTAGATAATGGAGTGTTAAACCCACATTCAAGGTAATGGGGGCTATTACTAGCTCAGATGGCGAGATGAAAGTACCTTATTGGACGCTAGCAGCGAAAGAATGATTTTCCGCTCATTCTCACATTATGGCAATTACCAATTACACACTGTGTCACTCCACAATTTATCATGGTGACAGTGTCCTTCCTCTGCACCACTACTTCCCCTTCCCACACACACCCACACACATACCTACACACACACAAACACACACACACACACACATACACATATATATATATATATATTTTTTTCTCCCTCAAGGATGATGAAATGGGGAAAGCCGATACATCTTGGTGGGATATCTTTCGCCACAGCGGTGTTGGTCTAGTGCTAAGACCCAGCTCAGCTGATCTCGAAGCCGTACCTCCCCAAAGCTTGTTTGGCTACTTAACGACTGACTGACAAATCCTTCAATAATCCCCCTGTTTTGGAAACACGGCTCCATCCAGCCCAGATGGGATGTGGGATGTGGGATGGGGGAGGGGGAGAAGGGTGGGGCAGGGGGTGGAGGTGATAGGGAGTCACATTGTTAAACACAGCCTGACCCAGATCCCAAACCTTCCATCTCTTCACAGCTTTGTTTCCTGGAGCACACAAGACTAAACATCTTTGTAACATTTTAAGATAATGGTACATTCATTAATCATTAATAAATATGAGTATAGGGGTATCATTTAGGGGATATTACCGGTAGTGGGTTACGATTAGGGGTAGTGGGTTAGGGTAAGGTTGAATCTAGACGATATTACATAGTGTTTGCATTCATATCTTAGTTAACATGAACACTGTTAGTCCATGATTACTGTGCATTATTTAACTGTTAGTTAATACTTCTTAATGCATTAACTAATCCAAACTTTCTTCGGAGGCTAAATCCATGCATTTGCGCAGCAGCCAATAAAAACCAACAGCTGTGCCAATGGAAACCCATGGCTCTGACTCCGACTGCGGATTGGTTTAAAGTGTTCAAAGTGTAACATGTTCACCGTGAATGGAGCTCACAACAAGGGGAAAGACCAAACGGTCCATCTGTTTATGGGTCAATGGCGTCGGAAGCCTTACTTCTGGAAAAAGCGCATAGCATGAAAATAATCGGAGCGACACCTGAGATATTCATACTACACAGGGGGTGGAGGGGGGAGAGGAAGGGACCGATTGAGAGGAGAGAGAGGGAGATTCAGATCCAGATAAGGAGCCCTGTTTCAAAGCCAAAATCCATGGGTTTGATCAATGTTCAGATACACCTGAGAGGAGAAGAAGAGGAATCAGCAGTTGCGAATCCACTTTTGCCGGGCTGGATCAGGGCAGCATTTGTCAACTCTTAAAGTAATCTCTCGTTTCCGATGTATCAGACACACATGTCAAAGTCCTAATATTTACGTATCCTGGTACCTGGTATACTACTTTTTTTTTTACTGAGATCAGATGAACTTGTGTTGTCGTTATGTGGTTAGTAGTTAGTAGAAAGAAACCGCACGGATTCAGTGAACACTACAACATGAATCACCTGGCTAAGCTACACGCTAAACCTCAGGATCAACACTTTATTATTTGCGCATGGATTCTGTGTCCTCCAGGTTTCGAGTCTATTTAAAGATGGGACGATAGGAGGGAACATCAACATCGCCATCGTGGGCCTCGTACTGTTGGACGATGAGCAGGTAAGAGTTTTGGTTGGTTTCCATGGAAACCCTTTTTGGTGGTGTGCTAGCTCATAAGAATGTAGGATAAAATAATAATCTGGTGTTTGTTTATTTGTTGGCTTTGCACTGGTAGCCCTGAGGTCTGAATACGCTTTAGAACTGCAAGAGTTTCCCCGGGGATCATTTTAACAACTAAGTTTCTTTTGTAGTAATGCCATAATTATAGGGTCTGCGTTGACTTGGGTCTTTGCCAGATCAAAGAGGGGAATTCTCATGTAAAAAGAGAGCGAAATATACAGGGGTTGAGAGAGAGAAGTGAGAAGGACACATTGAGAGAGCAACTGAGGGATAGATAGACTGACAGACTGATGCACAGAGACACAAGGTCCTCAAAAAGTCAAGTAGATAAGGACAAGGGCTTATTGTTTTTTTGAGCAACTGCGTGTGATGTTAATGGCTTTTAATTTTCCATCAAAGGGGCCAGTTTTCGGTTCCAGAATGCAACGAAAATATTCCCCATTTCTTCAAAGCTGAAGATGTAACCAAGCCCAATTTGTGTTCATGTTTAATGGTCCATTCAATGTCTGACACAATGAGAAGATTAAGGTGAAGAGCTAGACCTAAAATTGATATTAGAGACCCACCAAAGGCTCGCCTTGTTCCCAGAGGGTAAACTGTTGCTCTGTTTGCATCATTAGGTTTCTGTAATAGTTTTCATTAAGATAGCCAGTTAAGTGTCAGAATGACGAAACCTACGGTCTAGCAACAATAAGCATATTCTGCTTTTTCCTTATATTAGTAACATAACCGTACCGACTTCAGTAATTAAATTGAATCAAAGCTCTTGACGACAATGTATATAAATATATGTATATCATGCATAACAAAGCCATATCTTGTTTTTCTTCACTCACTCTCCCAATCTCTTTTCCAGGACGGTCTGGTGATCAACCACCACGCCGACCACACCCTGAACAGCTTCTGCCAGTGGCAGTCTGGCCTGGGGGGCAGGGGGGGGCGGCGCCACGACCACGCCATCCTGCTCACCGGCCTGGACATCTGCTCCTGGAAGAACGACCCCTGTGACACGCTCGGTGAGAGTCCTCACGGCCATCATCACCCTGTATCTATCTATCTATCCATCTATCTATCTATCTAATGATCTGCTGGGTGAGATCCTGCGTCCTATATCTAGCGATATAGCCCTCACACTCACACTGACGTCCAACATTGACTATCTATCCAGCCTTCTATCTATCTGTCTGTCTGTCTATCTATCTATCTATCTATCTATCTATCTATCTATCTATCTATCGATCGATCGATCGATCGATCGATCGATCGATCGATCGATCTATCTATCTATCTATCTATCTATCTATCTATCTATCTATCTATCTATCTATCTATCTATCTATCTATCTATCTATCTATCTATCTATCTATCTATCTATCTATCTATCTATCTATCTATCTATCTATCTATCTATCTATCTATCTATCTATCTATCTATCTATCTATCTATATATGTCCGTATATCTGTTTATCTATGTATATATATATATTCTGTTTCATTTAATTCAAACCAGCTTTATTGACATCTGAACCAAACATTTTCTTTGCAAAAGCAAATGATCTATAATCTCCTATAAGCAGATACGGTACAGACGCTTGTGCATGTACAGCATTGAGGATGTGTGCACACTAGTGCAGCTAAAGTGCAGTTGCATGTCCCGGTGATTAGACTCCAGGAAGATGATTCTGTTTACGAGGAGGTTGAGGTCATTGTCTCATCACAACAGGTCACAGATAGTGCCGCTGTGATCACACATTGATTTGTTTCTCCCAGCAGAGAAATAAAAAAAATCCAATCAAACAGATTTGTTTTGTTCAGCAGTTTGTTAGCATCTGGAGTGTTTTCAAGGTTCTTGCGTGTGTGTAATGTGTGGAGAGTGTGTTTTCCTGATGTCTTGGTATGACATGTGATGATAAGTTTGGAAGTGCAGCTCCGTTTCCAGTTGGTTTTGTGTGCAGTGGGTGTACAGTCTGTCTCCTCTGTTTGTCACGGTTGTCAGGTATTGTGCAAATTGGGTTTTCTCTGTTTAGGGACAAGTAACATGCCAATTTGCTTTGATTGTTGGTTGAATCTTTCCAAAGGGCTAAATATTTTTTTGGTTTTCATATGTTTTCGTATTGCCTGATTGGGCTATGTGTTTCCTGTGGTGGTGTTGATGATAATGTTGAGGTAGGGATAGTTTTCTGTGTCTAACAGTGTCTGAGTGTATTTGTGGGCTAAGTCTTTTTTCAAATTTATAACTTCTTTAATTGTATTAAGGTTCACTGTCAATGCCCAGGGCCAAGAGAAACTGTGCAGAAGATGGAGGTGCTGCTTTAGGCAATAGTCCATAGCTCGCTCTCTCTCTCTCTCTCTCTCTCTCTCTCTCTCTCTCTCTCTCTCTCTCTCTCTCCCTCTCTCTCTGTCTCTCTCCCTCTTGCGCTCTCTCTCTCTCTCCCTCTCTCTCTCTCCCTCTCTCTCTCTCTGTCGCTCTCTCTCTCTCTCTCTCTCTCTCTCTCTCTCTCTCCCTCTTGCGCTCTCTCTCTCTCTCTCTCCCTCTCTCTCTCTCTCTCTCTCTCTCTCCCTCTCTCTCTCTCTCCATTGCTCTCTCTTGCTCTTGCTCTCCTCAGCTCTCTCTCTCTGCTGCTCTGGGAAGGCTGTGTACTCCGCTGTCACACGGTGCGTCCCGGTGTCACATCCCCACACGGACACCAGAGCAGATGTTTACCAGCCTTGCTGCTCTCAGATCTCCTGAGCTCGCTCTCGTTGCTCTGCTGCAGAGCATGCAGTGTTGTGGGAGATTGGGTTTTTCCAAACGCTCTGTTTACACTCACACTTCAAGGGGGCAAACATAAATATGATGGTTATCTGATGGGGGATTTATTAGAAACAAATGCCAGAGTAAAATACACAAAAATACAAAATGGAGCAAATGTGTTGTCGGGGAGATTGCCAGAAAATGTGAATGGTTTTTAATGGAGCCACGTGTCAGTTCCTCTGTGTTGTGTCTCCCACTGTTTATAAGCCAAAGTATGCAAAATACATGTTGCAATAAGTATCTAATTTACCTTACTTACGACTGTCGATATATGCATGTTATGTAAGCTGTTGAAGGTTATTCTGATCATTGAACAGTAAGGGACGTTTATAAATGTGTCTCGGTCCTTGCCTTTAGTTCTTCTTTGTAGAAACAGAAGTGTGTTATTAAAGCACCTTGTCTTCATCTTGGCTAGAAGTTTGTGTTTGAAGACGTTGTCACACACACAAATGCATGCACGCAAACACACACACACACACACACACACACACACACACACACACACACACACACACACACACACACACACACACACACACACACACACACACACACACACACACACACACACACACACACACACACACACACACACACAAGCATTCACCCAAGCACAGAGACATGCGGGCATGCAACCACAGACACACACGCACACACAAAATTGCCCACATGCACACAGAGTATAGTACATATATATATATATAGTACAAAATACTGTACACAGAAATAATAAACAGACATATTCATCACATAGACACTGACATTCACACACACATGCGCACACATACACGCACGCACACACTGCCCACACATACACTCCCACACACACGCACACACACACACACACACACACACACACGCACACACACACACATACACTCACAGTACCCTTTAACTCATGCTCTGTAACTTCAAAGCATTTCCAGCTAGAATAGTATAGTCCTTGTCTCTGCTGGGAAGGCCTAGTTCAAAGGTTGTGTGTGTGTGTGAGTGTGTGTGTGTGTGTGTGTGTGTGTGTGTGTGTGTGTGTGTGTGTGTGTGTGTGTGTGTGTGTGTGTGTGTGTGTGTGTGTGTGTGTGTGTGTGTGTGTGTGTGTACATGGGCATGACCGCATGTGTATCTATTCATGTGTGTCCTGTGTATTAAAAGCAACCTCTACCACATGAAGTACAGAAATAAACTGCCCATTTATAAAGTGCTTTATTCCACCACTAATAAAGATTTATTTTTTTGTTGTTGTATAGATGTGGTACAACAACAAAAACAGTCAAAGAAACAAGCTAAGATGTCACGGTTACACTTCAAACATCTTGGCAACACAAAAAGAACATGGAGGTTATAATGTATTACCTGCAGATGTCAACTAGCCCTTCCAGCTAACTCGCCACATTTTCTCAAATGATTGAATGTGTGCTTTCCCTTTCAAATCAACCCATAAATAATAAATGCTAAAACATGTATTAACAAACCTTGGTGATGGAGGTGGGATGCTGACTGCGGCTCACAGACTCCTTCTCGTGCCTGCAGGATTCGCTCCCATCAGCGGAATGTGCAGCAAGTACAGGAGCTGCACCATCAACGAGGACACTGGTCTGGGCCTGGCATTCACCATCGCACACGAGTCCGGACACAAGTAGGGACTGCAGGCTCAGCTCAGCGCTGAAGGGGTTAAATTAGTGTCATGATGAAAGAAGTCTTTCTATTGTACCTAGAAACATAGTCAATCTTTTGCTTTTAAAGTGCCAAAGTGCTTTTTACATTCCATATTCATTATCTGCCAAGTCATCTATCTGACTTTGGCTGACGCTGAATACAAGATGAACCTTAATATATGACAGCAAATCCTGCTGTGAGGCTAATGTTATGATACTCTGTTGGGAGATGATAGTGTCGCAAAGACAACACTGACCTCCTTTTTTCTTAATTTGCATTCAGTAAGGAGTGAATGCTTAGTATTTAGCATCAGAACGTAGGCTACGTAACTTTTTCAGTAGGCCCACTAATATTATGTTCTCTCGTCTATCTTTTGTCCTTCCTGCTTCCCTGTAGTTTCGGGATGGTCCACGATGGGGAGGGCAACGTATGTAAGAAGTCTGAGGGGAACATCATGTCCCCCACGCTGGCCGGGCACAACGGAGTCTTCTCATGGTCGCCCTGCAGCCGACAGTACCTCAGCCGCTTCCTGAAGTAGGCCACACACACGCACGCACGCACACAGGCACGCACACACACACAAGCACACACACACACACACACACACACACACACACACACACACACACGCACACGCACTTACATGCACACTAGCACGAACGCACTTACATGCACACATGCACCCAAACGCACAGGCGCACACACACACACACACACACACACACACACACACACACACACACACACACACACAGATTCAGATGCACACACAAACACACACATGCAGGCACACACACAAACAGACCCACACACACACACCGATTCATGGTTATAGGTATGCACACACACACGCAGACACACTTGCACAAGCAAACACACACATGCACGCACACAAACACACACACACACACACACACACACACACACACACACACACACACACACACACACACACACACACACACACACACACACCAGTAATCCTATTTCACTTGTCTTGCAGCACTATGGTGTCTATCCTGGCAATGCTGTGCAATACTGATCAATGCATCGTTAGTTAGTCATTGCATTCCAGTGTTAAATAGTAACACTTAGTACTGTTTAGCAGTGACATTGCTATTGGCTGTGAAAGTCCATGTAATGAAGCCCCCAGTGTATTCCATTCATGCCAGGTTAGTTACATTATAGTCACATTTAAGAATGCAGAATTCATGGTAACAGTGGTGCACATAGTAAAGATGGAAAAACATGGGTAGTGAGAAGCTGCATTGAAATGGCAAAACAACTGTTGGGCTGTGCATATGTGCTTGCCTATATGTATGTGTGGGTTTACGTGTGCGTGTGTGCGCGCACGTGTGTCTGTTTGCGAGGGTGTCTGTGTGTGTCTAAAGGTCTTAAATATAGCTGTCAGAGCAGCCAGGCTGTCTGATACCCCTGTTCTCCGTATGCTGCCGTTGGCCTTGTGTTACCAACAGCATGTGGACACGCATGTTCCCCTGCAAGCAAAGGAGTGCCCGCGTGAAACAGACGAAGCCAGATCTGTGTGGGTGTGTGCGTGTGCCTGTGGGTATGTGAATGTGCATGCCCGTGTGTATATGTGTGTGTGTGTGTGTGTGTGTGTTTGCTTGAACGCGGGGCGTGTGTGGGTTAGTGTAACCAGATAGGCAGAGCACGGTGCCCTCCACTAAATTCTGTCGGATCCCCCCCCCCCCCCCCAGCGGACCTCTCCTCTGTCAGAGACGGAGGGGGGGGGGGGGGGGGGGGGGGGGGGGGGGGGGGGGGTTATTAGAGCTGGGGATGACCTCATCCTCGTTAGGGCCTGTCAGCCCTATATTTAACAGCAGGAATAAATAAACAAAACGCTCGCGGCGTCACGCGCCAGGCCCGCACCATGTGACCAATGTGGATCCCCGCTGGGGTCCGAACAAACAACCAACGCTATTTATTCAGCCAAAGCGTCGGCCAAGGAGAAGACAAACAAGAGGCGCGGTCTGGCGATGGTTAATTGGTTTCGAGTCTTGGCGTGATATTGGGATACGCTCCTTATCTTCGGTAAACGATGACGAAGGCTGCGATGAAGTCGGGCGCGGTGTGGGACTTACGTGTTGTCACGGAAATAGAGTTCCCCTAGCCTCTGCATAGTGCCCCACGTTACCCCCCCACCCCACACACCCCTCTTACACACTGATTGTATGTTGTACTTCCTGCCACAAAAAAAACGTAGCATTGTGAAACATCTTATCCTAGCTATCTCTGTTATATACAGGGAATGGGTTAACCTAGCAATTGTAAGTGCTTTTTCAGTTGGTTCTATGACCATCCTTGCAGTACCAGTAAGGATGCGATGCATTGTTTCTCTTTTTTCTGACAAACGTAACTATTGTAAGCCGCTTTGGATAAAAGCATCTGCTAAATGCCCTCAATGGAATTGGAAATGGAAACAGAAACCTATGTGGATTCATTGAGAGGTAGAGGTGAGTGTCCTTTCCGGAAGTCACTCCAAATACGACAGCATCCGGATGATCAAGCACAGTTCACAGGAAGTGCCCGGAGATGTTTAAAAAAACGATGAGATAGGCAACAATGGCGGCCGCCCCCCTTTCCTCCACCTCTCTCTCTCCCTCCTCCCGTACCAACGACCCAGCTGCGTATGGGTGTGTGGGACATGCCTTACTACACAGCATACTCCTCCGAAAGCATGGCTCGCAACCATCCCGCTAGGCATGCGGAGCCAGGGTGGTCCGGAGAACAAGGGAACCCGGGATCTCACGACCATCTGTTGGAGTGCCTGTCCCCATGTGTGTTTATGTGTTTCAAATGTGTTGTTCAGACTCTTTCTCTCTCTGTGACATATCGTGTGGCTAACAAGGGATAACAGAACAGGATCCAGTAATGACAGCAGCGCAGTCATTGTTCTCTATAGCTCGACACATGGCTCGTAAAGTGCATAAAAATCGACACACACGCATCAAAATGTACGCACGCAAAAAGCAACGCACACGAACACGCCGGCACGCACACACACACACACACACACACACACACACACACACACACACACACACGGGTGGACACAGTCTCGCTCTCTGCTAAAGCAATCAGGACCACTCACTGACACGATGGATGTTTCCAACTTAGTGTGCCATTTCAAGCCTTCCCTGCGATATTTTGTGTTATATTATTCCAACGTTTAAGCGGTAAAACTTCTCTGTACGGTTACTAAAGATATCAGTTACCGGTGAAACCCCCGTACCACAACACACACACACACACACACACTCACATAGAAACACACATACACACACAGGCAAACACACACATATAAACAAACACGCACTAACACACACACACACACATAAACAAACACACACTAATCCACACACACACAAACACAACCACACACAAACGCACACGCACAAAGCATCAATGGGCTAGTATATGAGAAATTGGGGCCAGCCTTTACTCTCTGTCCTCTGTGGTAATTGAGTGTCTGATGGCTTTAAACCATTACTCTCAGGGTTGGAGTTTGGCAAGCCTGTTATGTTGCCTTGGCAACGATTCATGGCACTCTCTCCGACGCACGAGAAACAATAGGACCTAGAGGGCTAATTCTGGTTCACACAATTGTGCCTCTATGAAGGACTGGATTGTGGTGGCGATTATTTATCTGAACAAGACATGTTAAAACGTAGCTAATGTTTTGTTTAGGTCTGCAGGTCGTGTATGAGCAGAGTTGTTTAAAGATACATGAATTATAGACCCTCCCCCCTCGTCTGTCCTTCGTGATCTTGCTTTCTTCTCCTGTCCTCCCCTTGTCTCTTCACCTCTCCTTCCCTATCACCTCTGACCTTCCCTCTCCCACTCCTCCTCTCCTCTGTCTCCTCACTCTTCGCCCATTTTCCCACATCCGCCACCATTGTAATGGATTCACTTTTGGTAAACATGTTCTCATAATCTGCTCTTCTCCTCCTCCTCTCTACCGCTAATTTCCTCTCACCCCCTCTTCTTCTCACCTCCCCTCTCCCCCTCTCCTCATCTCTCCTCCCCTCTCCCCCTCTCCTCATCTCCTCTCCATCTCTCCTCTCCACTTCTCTCTTTTTCCACCTCTCAACTTCGAACTTCCCGTCTCCTCTCCTTCTCCCCTCCCCTCGTGTGTCTTTCCACCTCTCCTTTCTCTCCCCTCTCCTCCCCTCCCCTCTCCTCTCCCTCCTCTCCTCGACTCCCCACTCCTCCTCACCCCTCCTCTCTTCTCCCCTCTCCTCCTCCCCTCTTCCCTCTCCCTTTTTTCTCTCTATCCTCCTCTCCCCTCCCCTCACCTCTCCTCTCTATCGACCGCTGAGTCCTCCTCTCCTCCTCACCTCTCTAACCTCCCCTCCTCTCCCCTCTCTCCTCCACTCCCCTCTCCCCTCTCCTACTCTTCTCCTCTCCTCTCTAACCTCCTCTCCTCTCTCCTCTCCCCTTCTCTCCTCCACTACCCTCTCGACTCTCCCCTCTCCCCTCTCCTCTCTCCTCTCTCCCCTCTCCCCTCTCCCCCTGTCCCCTCTCCTCCTCTCTCCTCCAGTTCAGCCCAGGCCCTGTGTCTATCAGACGAGCCCAGAGCGTTGGAGGAGTACCAGTACCCAGAGAAGCTGCCAGGCGAGATGTACGACGCAGACACGCAGTGCAAATGGCAGTTTGGGGAGAAGGCCAAACTCTGCACCCTGGATTTTAAGAAGGTAAAATAAAGCCGGGAAGAATTATACTGATTCCCTGCATTGTGGGGGTTTTTCCGCATTATCTTATCTTGCCTCACGCACGCTCCTAAATCCATTCAGTGATTCACATTCAAAATTGTCTCCGTCTTTGTATGCTTTACCACTTTACCAGCACTGCTCAGTCCTCATACTGTCTGCGATGTCAGGAAAGGAATTGCGTTACATTCACATGAGGCTGTAGATAAAGCTATAAAACAGAATGATACAAAAAGGGGAAAGTTCCTTCACTGGCCTATTCGCAATTGTCAAACGATAAATTCTCTCTCTCGCTCTCTCTCTCTCTTTCTGTCTCTCTCTCTGTCTGTCTGTCTCAGTCTCTCTCTCTGTCTCTCACTCCCATGCATATGTATGACAATATAGAACAGACAACGCACACAAATACACACACACACACACACACACAGGTTGCACCACATGTAAAACAAATAACTCATCTGGTTTACTTTTGCTGCGGATCCCAGACACACACTGGGGTTACGAGAAAAGAGTTACAGCGCCGACTACAAAATACTCTCAGGGATAGACGACTAAATATACACTGGAGTGGTGCCAGTGGGAATCTCTCCCCGCTGCTCTCCCATTGTCTGGCCGCCCGCTGAGAGGGGCCTCGGCATGGGGCGAGGAGGGGAAACTGGTTCCCAAAAGGTCCGGTGCTACCGTACAGCCATCGCACATGAAGCAACGTAGCCAGACCGTTTAGTCTGAGAAGTCGACTGTCATTTTTTATTTTATTTTGACGTTAACATTTAAATTTAATGCAACAGTCTACTAGTTGTAAGTATATGTTTAGTCTACGGTAAAAAAATATTGAAAAAGTCACGTAAAGTCAAAGCTTGAGATGTCAGAGGCAGACAGGAAGGCCGGTTAACATCCGCAAACCCCTGGGGTTGCGGAAAGGGATAGACGGATAACTAGATCGACAGGGAGACAGACACGCAGACAGCATGCAGACGGACGGATGGATATAGATCTTCCTCGGCGATCAGTCTCACTCTGCTGACTCGGCTGTACATGTTTTATTCATTTGCGCTAACACTCTGCGAACACCTCGGAGCGGCGAGGTGCGCTGGAGGCCAGATCTCAGCGAAGGCTTTCCCTTTCGCTCACTACCTTTTCCCCACACTTGTTTCTCAAGAAAAATAAATAGACAGAGAACTTGGCCAGGTCAAGTCCGGCGTGTCAGAAATGTGTTTTGCAAAAAGGCGCTTGGCAGGCGTCGCCGCGATAAGACCCGACGAGTCGAGCCAAGAGCTTCTCTCCAGGGGGTCCAGGGGGGCGGGCGGGGTCGCCTTGCCCCGCTCTGGAAATCACAGCAGCTTGATAAGGGCCTTCATTCTGACATGTTTTAAGATCTCTGTGTTTGTCGACACCTCATTTTCGTCTCGTCTCATGCCGTCACTTTCTTTCTTCTTTCTCTCACACTGTCTTTCTCTCTATCTGTCTTTCTTTCCTTCTATATTTCTTTCCTTCGTTCTATCTTCCTTCCTATCTTTCAATCTTTCCATTTTCTTTCTTTCTTTCTGTATCTCTTTCTTTCTTTCCTTCTTTCTTACTTACTGTCTATCTTTCAACCTTTCTTTCTCTCTTTCTCTTTCTTGCCTTCTTTCCTTCTCTCTTTATTTCTTCCTATCCTTCTTTCTTTTTCCGCTCTCCTCGTATTACTATATTCTTCCTATCTCTGTATCTCCCTCCTGTCCCTTCCTATCCTCATAAAACCATATATAAGTCAGTTTATTTTTTCTTTTACTTTCCTCCATTTTTTTATTTTTTTTTGCTCGGAAGATTTCTGGAAAAGCGCGATGCTCGTTCAGAAACATCTGCACAATTAGGCCCTGGGATGGGTTCCACCATGTGGTTTTGGCCGAAATGTGTTGGGGGCAGGGGTGCCTGTCTCCATCTGTACTGAGCTGTCAAAACCAAACACAGTCATTCAAATAGTAACAATGTGGACATAATAGAAAAAGGGAATGATCAAAAAAAGGAAAAACAAGGAGAAGATTGAGTAGCGTGCCATGTTTTTTTAACTACTCCTGAGCTTTTTCTGAGTGGGGAAATTTCCCAAATTGAAATTGCAACACACAGGTGAGGGACTATTGCTTCACAGTTTGACGATAAGGTAACTGAGTAAAGATAGAACTTTAATAATCCAGACAAACGTTTTTGTATCAGAGATTGCTAAAAACTTAAAACAGTGTAAGAATAAAAACAACAAACTTACTAAATGCAAGTGTTTTGGGTTAAATACTAACAATAGGGCCTTATAAACACATTTGTGATCCTTCCACTAAATGCCACTGAGTCTGCCTCATTATTTGACACATGTTAATGTTAACTGACCAAATTGGCGCTGTATGTCTCACTCTCTTCCCCAAGTCAAAAGTCATAATACATCATTAGTGCTTTCCCTGCCATCTCAGTTATCACTGCTCTTAAAAAATAAAGACAAGAACTGGAGCTCGAGCTATTCCCCAACCCAGTGATACATTTCCCAAAACATCCTTGTCCGGAAGGCCTTTCCCTACATTCCCATCATTATCTCAACGCATAGCCCTGTCAAAAGCCAAATTAACCACTTCATGAAATCGACCCCATAAACAGGTGCCGTGAGAACGATTTGTACCATTCCACTACTGTAATTGGGTGTCAGAAAACGTGTTTTCGAACATAAAAACAGTGCTGTAAAACCGTCCGAAGAACGTCCACCCATTAGCGAGACCAACGCTTAGTGCTGGGCAGCTGACAAGGTTTTCCTTTTTTTAAATACTACTTCCTCCTGGTGTTTTTAACCACCAGGAAATTGTTGGGTTGAATTCCTTCTCTCTCTCACCCTCCATGTCCTTCTCTCTCTCTCTCTCTCTCTCTCTCTCTCTCTCTCTCTCTCTCTCTCTCTCTCTCTCTCTCTCTCTCTCTCTCTCGGTCGTTGTAT
>NC_079422.1:18672511-18680011 GCF_026213295.1 Gadus chalcogrammus
CAGGATGTTGTTAAGTCTGTGACTTTGGTTTAGTTTCGTTTTTTATTGTTAAGATCGATTTGCTGCGGTATCATTTATGCCATGGTATTGGCATATATTGTTGATTACTCGATTTTGATTGGTAGGTAACGTTCCAACGCTACAGGACACCTCTTCTTTAACTTCCAAATCGATGTGCCTCAAATCCAACAATTGAAAATGACCCGTAGATACAGCCATCGCCCGTGATGTTTCCTTGACAACCCCAAAACAATATGCTCAAAGCACCTTGGCAGAATTTGGTTGAATTGATTGAAACTTGGTTGAATTTCAGCTAATAGATTTGCTAAAAAAACAATAACATTACTGACTAAAAGGAGAGGTGGGAAATAATGTACTTTGGCGGTGGTAGGCAACCTTTGCTTAACCTCGGCCGAATAACCCCCCCCCGTTGTCCATTTTAACGAAGCCTTCTTCTGTTCAAACTTTCGCTCATGAGCGAGAAAAATCTGATTTATTAAATTGAATCAATGTTCTTCCCCTCTGCAGAAAGTGGGCTGTGACCGGGTGCTGGGCTCCAAGGCTGTGCCCGACATTTGCGGCGTTTGCAACGGGGACAACTCCACCTGCAAGGTGTACAGGGGCCAGTACACCAAGCAGCACTACGGAAACCGTACGTCCCTCTCTCCCTCTCCGGGCCTGGGGATACGAGAGGCAATTCCAGTGGCGGTGGTGATGTTTAATGACCTTTAGACTGTGTCAGAACGTTCTGTGGTCCCCTGTTCCCTTTTCCTCAGCCTGCTCCAAAATACTTTACAGTCTATTAAGTTTTAGAGGGTCTTTTGCAGCTGCTGTGGCATGATACTTAATACCCTAATACCGATTAAGATAGTACTTAATGTCTTCATTGGTGACCCAATGCGATCAAGGTTTTGACCCTAGTAATGTGGATGTGTACTTTGGCCATGCTGTACTATAGACTTAATGTCGATAGCATGGCCAAAGTACACATCCCCATGAGGGTGTCCAGGCCAATGTCTGTTAGAGTCAAATGATTAAACACTAGCGTACTTGTGCAGCTGATTTATAGAGCCTGTTTAAGTTGTGAACCACCATCTTCTGAATGTTCTGCTTGTAGTGGAGGATTCCCATTGAGAACAACCAATCTGTGGGGCACATTATAGGGTGGAAACCAACCCTATTTGGCACATTGAGGGCAGGAACTGAATGGCACACTAACCTAGGGCCAAAACTCATTCATATTCTATCCTTTAATTCAATATAAGTTATTTTGATAAAAAATGTTTATTACGTATTGAATATTAATTTTGTTATCAACGAGGAATGTTTACCAGGACCATGGAAAATACATAATCTGAAGATGACCTAGCCAATGAGAGCCAAACCAAAAAAATAAAAAACAGATTGGCTTTTTAATCCATAGAAACAAACCCCCTTTATACCGGTTAACTTTGGTCGAGACCGGTTTTGAGCGAACTACCTACGGGCCAATACCGGTACTACATGCTAGCCTCTACCTTATGAGCTTCACAAGGTCATGGCCGCCACTTGTTATTATTATTCAACCTTTGACCCGTCATCCCCCTCCCCCCCCCCCCCTCCCAGAGTATTATGGGGTGGTGACCCTCCCAGCCGGGGCCCGCAGCATCCGCGTGGTGGAGCTGAACAGCTCCAGCTCCTACCTGGCTGTGCGGGACGCCCAGAGGCGCTACCACCTGAACGGCCGCTGGACCGTGGACTGGCCCGGCAGGCACCCCATGGCGGGGGCCCTCTTCGAGTACAAGAGGCCCTACAACCGGCCCGAGAGCCTCACCTCAACGGGCCCCACCAACCAGACCCTCATCGTGGAGGTATGGTCACGCCCGATCCTATACTAGAGGGACGCTGGTGTTAGCTTAGCATATCACTTTACTTATTTTATGCAAAGCATCGTAATTTAGATTTCCTTCATTTGTTGTTTTTAGTCCTTCAATCTGTTAGCAGTGGCTCGAACTGTGAGTCAAGTGTAAGAATGTGGTCTAGTGCAGCTGGGTGTTCTCCTAAGTAAAGGCTTGCGGGAAAGTCCCACTGTAGTTACAACCAAATCAAATGGCACTTTGCAGCGCCCATGCAGACATGCAGCGCTGGCAGCAGGTGTCACCTGCCTGGTGGGAAAGAGGAGCTGCACGCACGTTGGGCTTGACAAGCCTGAACACACACTGGACTTTCTGTAGACCATGATATGAACGGTGTATCTGTGGTGAACGTCACTCATAATGTACTGATTCGCCCAGCTTAGTATCTGACATTGGCACCGTCAACTCCAGTTAGCCCCACTCACAAGGTAATCTCTGTAATCCCCATTCAGATTAATATCAAAAGTATTTCTGATTCGGATAAAAGTAGCATAGATCTGGGGAGTTTTGCTCAACTTTGCTTCATATTTGTTTCAATCAATCTCGTTGCTTGAAGCAGGGATCTCTAAGCGCTGAATCTGCGAACACAAATCCGGCCTCGGCCAGCAGTACTAAACCGTTAGAGGTGTCTGTAAAGGTTTCAAATCAACACAGTATAAATCACCGCCAAATCTGCAATTGCAAATTCGGCAAGTAGTAGTAGACTGTTAAAAGGTGACTATAAAGGTTTTAAATCGACCCAGTGTAGGCTGGCCACTATAGAAATACACTTATTCAAATCCCCTTCTGAAAGCTTCATCCACTCATTGAAATTAGTTTTCTTCAGTGGCATACCTCCATTACAAAACAGGAAACACTTCATAACTCCGCCCACTGCCCTCACTGGTTTCCTGCCTCGGCTCTTTGCCTTCTCCTCCCCAGAATTTCTGCTATCGTAAAGGTGTACTTCTTGATCCCATACAACTCTGAGGCAACAGCCAAAAGGAACACTTCATGCTTTATGCTCTCATGCACCGAGATTCCCCCATCTCTGCTCCCCAATTCCCCCCTTCTCTTACGGAGCGTCTGACCCCTGGTTGGTCTCCCCATCTGCGGTAGATCCTGGTCCAGGGCTGGAACCCCGGGGTGCGCTGGGAGTACACCCTGAAGAAGGCGGACGAGAAGAGGAGCACCGTGAAGCACAACTACACCTGGGCAATTGTGAGGGCGCAGTGCTCAGCCAGCTGCGCCGGAGGCAAGTGGAAAGTGTTCAGGTTGAAACTACACTCGGGTCAATGCGATTAAAACTACAGTTGTGTCAATGAGATTGAACTGCACCTGTGTCAATGCGATTACAACTACACTTGTGTCAATCCGATTATGCTACCCTTTCAGATTCAAGGGTGGCCCTCATGTGGCCGGAAGTATAGTATGTACTGATAAACTACACCCGGGTCAATGCGATTAAAACTAGACTTGTGTCAATGCGACAACCTGACATCGCAGACTCATGGGTGGCCCGCATGTGGCCAGAAGTATTTGCACTGGTACATTTATGTTAGCAGTGTGAACAAAGCATTGGATGAAAAAAACACAACACAAAAACATTTGTCGCATTTCATGAAAATGAAAGCAAGCCGAGGAAGAAATGTAAAAGTAAACAATACTCAGCTGTAATACCACATCCTATTACTGAGACTGAGTAGAACTCAGTGTCTTTGCTTCAGGAGATCATCCTCAATGCCTTGAAAATGTGTTCTTCGTCTAGTACCCCGATCCAGTTACCTGGGTCGTTCTCTACCTTTTGCATTTAAGCCCTTTAGTTAGAAAAGGACCTTAAGTCCAACTTCAAATGGAAGGAGATCTGAGGCCCTGCCTCTCCTTGTGATCTTAAATGAGGCCTTTAGCTGCAGGATAAATGGAGAGGAGGGGAGACGATGCTTCCCCTCATTACCGCTGGTACATTAGTGGTCCTGTGGGAGATAATCTCCTCCTCATTCAACTGGAGGGCAACTAGTTTAGTCCTGACTACTGACATGCAACCACTTCCATTACCGCATTTGATCTGTAATGTCTTGTTTGGGTCTGGAACTAAACATCACAGGTGTGTGTTTGTGTATATGTGTGCATGTGTGTGTTTTTCATTTTTCAATACACACATGTGATCCTTTCCTCCTCAAATAGCTCACAATGCTTACTTTGTGCCCCGGTCCAACTAATGTCTTCTGGTTGGCTGCCGGCTTTGGACTCAGCGTTTTGCTCTTTGTTTGTGTCTGTGTGAACAAAAGCTCTCAGTGTGGAGCACCAGAGTGACTCAGCCCCCCGGGGTTAAAGAACAAGCCCACCCCTGCCCCCCCCCTAACCCCTCCCATGCCCGCCCTATAGGTGCCGCTCACCTGCGGGGCCCACCTATCCTGATTGCAGGGGTCTAAATGGGGCCGGGGTGGAGACGGGAGTGTGTGTCGTTGTGTGTGTGTCGTTGTGTGTCGTTGTGTATGTGTGTGTGTGTGTGTGTGTGTGTGTGTGTGTGTGTGTGTGTGTGTGTGTGTGTGTGTGTGTGTGTGTGTGTGTAGGAAGGGGCGGCGGGAGGGGGAACCATTGGGATAGGGGGTGGGACCGGGGTGGGGGGGGGGGGGGGTGGGGGGTGGAGGTCATTTGTTTTTATTAAAGAGTGTGACTGACTAACGGAAAGAATAGAGGGAGACAAAAAAAGAACGCGGGGTTAGGGCGGGGTGAGATGTGCAGACTGACCTAGCCTCAGGGTCACAGCACATTCCAACCTGGGAGGGGGGGGGGGTTGGAAACCAAAACACAGAGGAGTCCGGTTTCATGTTAAATCTCGATGAAATAACGTGACATTTTAGTCGGCAGCAAGCCAAAATTATACTCAGGTTACGGATGACAAAATCCTTTTTCCTTCTTAGAAGTTTCCGTTTTTTTATCCGCTAATGAAACAATAACGGCAATGAAACTTATTCACCGAGCGGCCATTTTGGTTCTAGACGCTAGGTAGTTAGCTTTCAGAACCAAGATGGCCACTTGGTGAATAAGCCCCATAACGAGACATTTCTGTTTTTGGTCATTTTTGGGGGTATGACGCAATGATTGTGAATTGGACTGTCTGAGTGCGTGAACGTGTACGTGTCTCCACACGCAGGCCAGATGCACACCAAGCCGGCGTGCTACAAGGACCTGAGGGTCCAGGTGAACACGTCCCACTGCAGCGCCAAGGGCCGGCCTGCCACAGGACCCATGCCCTGCAACACGCAGCCCTGCCCCGCCAGGTGAGTGGAGCACACAGCTCAACGCCTGCCATGGCATACCAACACACCTCTGGCTGTGTTCGTAAAATGCAGAGTTGGTGGTGGTGGTAGAGTAGACTGGGTAGCCCCGCCCATTCTGTCGGCGATTTGAGTTCGCCCTGCAGAAGGGTCCGGAGAAGAGCAATACATATCTTTCTGCTTCCGATACGTTTTATGCGGGAGCCAATCACCAAGCTGGCTTTTCCCCCTGGCGCGCTATTGGCTGGTTTAACACAATGACGACAGGGAAGCGACGGCAAGCAGCCAATTGCGTACAGAGTCATTTGAACTAGGCCCATTGATCACGCCTCACGTGCTGAAGAAAATGACAGCAGCTTCCCCAGACCAACGTGCAATCTACGATTGAGCTTGGTCTGGCAATAGCCAGGCTAGTGGTAGAGTGTTGTCATGGTTCCGCTGTCAAGACCCGCCCACGCTGCCCAGGCTCCAAGGATGATTGGCTGGTGATGCGAGGTTGGAGAAGGTTAGATTGAGGATTGGTATGAGGTTGGTGTTGATTAAGTTTAGGTGCTATGGTAATATAAAAGATGGTTAGGTTCAAATTTATTGTTAAAGATGATGAGGTTTAGGTACAAGTTTAGAGATGGTCAGTTGTAGGTATGAGGTTAGAGAAGGTTAAATTGAGTAATGAGTTTAGAGATGGGGAAGTTAAGCAAGAGGTGGTTTGACTTATGTCTGCGGTTAGAGAAACTTTAGGGTTTAAGGTAAGGGTAAACTCTACAAACTAACTACTACAAAATACATCTTTTCAAGCCAAAGTAGGGAGGCAACAATATTAAAGGCCTCAGCGCATGCTTGTTTCTATTTGAGTGAAAATCCCGACTGGGTGTGTTGTATCGGCAGCAATTTCAACAATATGTTTTTGTTTAGTGCAGAAGGAAGGGTTAATCTAACTAAAGAAGATTAGGAACAACTCAACTACCCTGTATAAATGTGTCAATATTTTGCCAATAAAGGTTGGAGTCGATCCATAGAAAAAGGTATTGGCTTTTAAAGTCAGATTACACCATTACCCCAGAGGAAATAACGGGAGATGCTGATTTTCCCTTGACTGTTTACAGCCTTAAGGAGCATCTAATAAAGTTTTAATGCCTCATTAATCCTCCTCCTAACAAAACGCTGGGAAACAACGCTGTAGTACACTTGCTCTGTCAACCCTCCTCCCTTTTCTCGCGTAAGCGTCGGACTGTAAATGATTAGCACCTGGAGAAATAGACAGGAAAGAGGGAGCAGCAACAGGATTCACCCACACAAACGACCCGAGACAAGGTGATACCAACCAATCAGTTACCCGTGCGACTCTCATCATTCGCGTCTGACCCAACTGACGTCCCATTGGCCGGCCTGCGGAGTGACCGACACAACGAACCAAGAGGGACGTTGACGGGCTGAAATCACCCTAGCCCCCAGCCCCCACCACCTTGGGTATCGGCACGTCAGGAGGACCGTAATTTAAACAGTGTGTGTTGTGAGTCGTGTGAGGCCAGGGACCTGGAGGGGCTCCGACGCGAGTGTGCTTATTTGTTTGAGCAGTAAGACCATGATAGATGCGGTCCCCGGGCGCATGAGGTCATCACGCAGCTTATTGGGAGTCTCGGTGGGGGTTGATGTTTGTTGAATTTCCAGAGCGAAGTCTCACATCACTCCCCCCTTTTGGTTTCAGTCGTCTTTTACATGAGTTTGTGCGCTTCAAACTGTCAACACTCAACACGGTCAGTGTAGAAAAGTTGCTTCGTTAAATTAAAAGTCTCAGAATTTTCTTGGGGATTTTTTCGCCGGAATTATTGTTGATTCGTTTTTTACTTTTTGTTATCTATCGTTTTGCAATAATTATTGTGAGGAAAACCAGCTGAAATATCTAGATTCGCATTTTGTCTGTATTTTGTGTGTTTGTGCGTATTTTGTGTGTATGTGTGCATCAGGGAATGTACATTTCCCGATTCAAGCTGACTTTCACTTTTCCCATACGAGATACCAATGGAAAGTCTGGAAAGCCTATCGATATGATCCGACCTTCCCCTGGTTCTCCCTCTCACAGACCCTCGCACGCTTGGCCATGTTTCCCTGTCCGTATGTCTCTGATTGACCCCTGCAGGACCCACACAGCTGGGCCCTAATGTGAGGACCATACCATGGTGCTTTATGGGGGGCGTAGTCCTGCCTTCCTAGATTCTCACACCATCTTCCCCGGAACGTGCCAAATGTCAGGCAATGGACAACACTGCATTCTCCGTTGTATTATTGTGCTCGGAAGCTATGGAAAATACTTTTTCCTGCAAAAGTTCCTAGAAATCAACAAAGCA
>NC_079422.1:18682511-18747511 GCF_026213295.1 Gadus chalcogrammus
TGTCTGTATGTGTGTGCGTTTGCAGAGTGGATTCACGCTGTTAGGGGCCCCTGCTGTGTGTGTGTTTGTATGTGTGTGTGTGTGTGTGTGTGTGTGTGTGTGTGTGTGTGTGTGTGTGTGTGTGTGTGTGTGCACTTGTGTGCGCTTATGTGCATGTGCATCTGTGCATGTGCATCTGTGTGTGTGTGTGTGTGTGTGTGTGTGTGTGTGTGTGTGTGTGTGTGTGTGTGTGTGTGTGTATGTTAGTGTGTGTGTGTGTGTGTGTGTGTGTGTCTGTGTGTGTGTGTGTGCGTGTGCAGAGTGGATTCATGCTTCTTAGGGACCCCTCCTTTGTCTGTGTATGTGTGCTTGTGTGTGTGTATGTGTGTGCGCTTGTGTGCGCTTATGTGCATGTGCATCTGTGTGTGTGTGTGTGTGTCAAGTCCACAATGACTACCGCAATGACAACCATGGACTTCCATGTCCTCTAAGTGACGAACAAGAGCAATAATCCAGCAACACCACGTCAGCTGCACCAGTGCATGTGTGTGTGTGTGTGTGTGTGTGTTTGTGTGTGTGCCTGGGTCTGTGTGTGCGCGTGCATCTATTCTGAGTATTCCCAGGTAGGCTCTCAGCATCGGTCCAAAATATCCGACAGATTCCTGAAAATGAACCGGACACTGCTGACGAGTTGTGCGTTGATTTATGAGCTGAGCGCTGTTCGCCTCAGACACTGACCTCATCTCTGGCGCCCTGTGAAAAAGACCTCTGGTGGTTTCCAGTCCGCCTTATTGTCTGAACACAGGTACGGCAAAACCTTGAAGTGCCCTTTGAATGCGTGTTGCTTATGCAAATTTTCACCATGCAGAAAAACGTTGTTTTTGTTCCTGAAAAGTGAGATTGAGGGCGGCATGTGGCTCAGGAGGTAGAGCGGGTTGCCTGGTGAGCGGAAGGTTGCCAGTTCGATCCCCGGCTGCTCCGATCGTCGAGGTGTCCCTGAGCAAGGCCCCTCACCTGAACTGCTCCCGACGGGCTGGCTGTCGTCTTGCATGCCGGTCACCACCATCGGTGTGTGAATGTGTGCATGAACGGGTGGATGTTAGGCAATATCGTACAGCGCTTTGAGTGGCCACTGGTTAGAAAAGCGCTGTATAAAGTGCAGCCCATTTACCATCAGAGCGGCTGTGAGAAGAGCAATAGGCCTAACACGTGTCAGGGAAGAGATGCCGTAATGCCTCGGGAATTGACCCTGGAGCACTCTTAAGTCTGAATTATCTCAAACAGAGCCAGGCGCAGACGACCACAACAGATATCCTCACTCACAGAGCATGCCACTCACAGACACCGGATGGAGGGCTGTGTTATTTGAAAATGACTAATTAGATCACAGCACCTGATGGCATTTACGTCGGCGCAGACAGGACCCACATGACATACTCTACCATGCTGTTGGCTGTGAATCCTGACTGACTTGAGCTGGGAGCTGTAGTCAGACACACACACACACACACACACACACACACACAGGCGCGCCTGCGCACGCCGACGCATGCACACGTGCCAACACACACACGCCCTCTTAAGGATGCCAGAGCAGCAGAAGGACAGTTGAAGTGATGCGAGGTGTGTTTCTCCTGTTTCTCTGCTGCCATCGGGACACTTCGTACCTCACCGCGCCCCGGGACATCTCCGCAGGGAGAGCCTGTTAAGACCGTTACGCTTATTTGCCAAATTCGAAATGTATGATCGCCTTCATGTATGCATTTCCTTTCTCCCTGTTCTTGTCTGTTTCCATATAAATAGGGTTGGCCCTCTCTCTGACTCTCGATCTCTCTCGCTTCTCCTCTCTCACTGTCATTCTCTCTCTCGCTCTCGCTCCCGCTCTCTCTCTCTCTCTCTCTCTCTCTCACTCACTCTCTCTCTCTCTCTCTCACTCTATCTATTCATCTATCCATGTATCTGTCTATCTGGCACGCCCTGTCTTGCACTCTCTCTCTCTGTGGCTCTCTGGCTCTCTCTCTCTTATTTTCCCTGGGAATCTCCCACTAACATCCTTCCCCCTTCCAGCGCGATCGCATGCTTTCCCACAGGTGGCGTGTCTCAAACACCTGCACAAGTCATCAGGAGATTCCTACATCTCCCATAGTTCACATGCTCTGTGCCATCATCACAGGGAGCGCAATGGGAGTGGCGGACAGAGAGGGCAGAGGTCAACGGTGCTAGAACTCATAATAAATCAGTCCAAATGCCAGTTTACGCACAGAATTATTAAGGGATCAATAATGGTTTATGGTAGATTATGTTTATTGTTGTCTTCTACATCCGCCTTTCAGCTTTGAAAATCCTCTCATGTCCCCCAGTCCTTAACAACTCTTGTCTCTACCCGATTGCATGGTTTCTTCTCTCTGAGAAATATTTATCGTTTCGTCACTAATACAGCCCTTCACAGCTCTGTGGGTTGATCACAACACGTCTACATTGCAGTGGTGGGTGGTGGGCGAGCTGAATTCGTGGGTCACAGGTTGCCAATGTCATTAATAGTGAAACCAAATCCACCGTATCCCAGAGAGGCTCATCATTTATCTCCTGTTTGGTGGCAAACACTAGTTGGTAGCTAGGGAAGACAACTCTTTGAGTCTCTTTCACAGATGGAAAAAATCTGAAAGAGTTTGGGGGGTTTCCTCTTCAGGGTAATGTCAGACGCTGCAGCCTGTGAACCTGTGTTGCTTTTTCTTCCCTTTGGAGTGTGGCGCGTAGGAAAATAATGTATGAGCTTACATCTGAATAATCCCTCTTAACTGACATGATAGTCTTAGAAAGAGGCATACTTAGTCATACTTACGTCAATTTGAGACTCATTGAGGTTTGGATAAAATATACAAAATGACGATAATCATTTACCCTACCGCAGCATTGTGATTTTATTTACTCTTTACAAATGTACCAATTTTTATTTTATAGTATATATATTGTAAACCAATGTGGAAAGAATTGTTGACACAGTGTTGTGACAATCGTGGTAGCTATGGAGCCATGGCAGTTGGAAAGTTAGCAATGTCGTCCACTCTTCTTTAAGATGACATTCAGAGCCCGTTCCGTAAACGTGGCACGCCCCTGCTTTCCAGTGTTCGAACACTAAGGGACAGTTCCCACTGACTAACTCAGATTAACCTTTCTGTGGACCCTCAGGATGTAATCTAATAAATGCTGACCCAATGTTGAACGAAAACTCTGTAATTTGATTTTTGCGCTCATCTTTTAAACAAGATTATATTTTGAGGACAATCCGGTGAGTATGTGAATTGAATTCATGTGTTATGTTACCATGCTGGACATGGTCTGTGTAACAGAGCATGTCAAATTGGATCATGTACTTATTACTAAGATAAATGTTTGGTTTTGCTTCTTTAATTAAGGGCCCCTGAGACTCGAGCCCATATTCTTTCCCCATTTGCTGTTAAGTCATTCTTGTACCATGACCTTTAGTTTCCTACTTCCCAGGGCAAGTATTCGGTTTCAAATGAGTTTCGTATTTTAGCATAGTGAGAAAGTATATTTTCGTATGCATGAATAAAAAAGGAATAAAAACGTTTTGTGAACGTTAACAATGAGCTTAATGCTAAAGTCAAACCAAAAGACACAGACTGTACATTTGGCTGCCAGAAAAACATTGTCCAGTTCACCCTTCACACAGACACACAAACGCACACACACACACACACAAACATGTGCGCACAACAGAGATTTGAGAGAGAGAGGTGTGATAAAAAAAAAACATTTGAATCCCTACCCCCTTACCTACTCCTTACACAGACTGTAGAAGTGTAAACAAATCCCTATATTAGCGCAGATCTGACCCAAGAAGATAAATCACCAACACACACCTGTTGTTGAGGTTGTGTTTGTACTGAAGTAGGAGATGTAGCAATAACACGAGCTGTACATTTATCACGCCACTGTTTACTAATTTGCCAATATCTACATCTGCTGTTTAGCTAATGCGTGTGTCAGTGTGTGTGTGTGTGTGTGTGTGTGTGTGTGTGTGTGTGTGTGTGTGTGTGTGTGTGTGTGTGTGCTTGTGCGTGTGCGTGTGCGTGTGTGTAGTTAAATATGGCACGCGTTGGCATCTGTTCTCCGTTTTCTTCAAACACAAGTAAATTAAGCTGCAGTTTTGTGGACTTGGGTCAAATGTGCTTTATGTTGGAGGAACTATAAAGGGCATAAATGATACTAAATCGCCAACATGCACATCATTAATGAAGCGTTGTATGAATATGTCTTCGCCCTTCAAGTCATGCCACATGGGTAATGGAGGAATACACTCCACATTAATGTATGTATATTATCCCCCTTGATGAGCCCAAAGGCAACATGTTGTGGTTTTGCACCAGGATTTCAGTTAGCGTATTCATTTAGACATTTCCCTTTGTGGTTTGTGGGTTTCAAAATAAAAGCGTAAGGTTAGGTCCTCTGGTTTACTTCAATCAAAAATTATTTTTTTCGCGGCAACCAATCAACATCCCTCAACAACTACATAGAAATACAGTCCTTTTATTCCTTATTATCATCAGTGTTCCTTTTTTTTATCGCGCTTTATGCTTCTTCCTCGCGCTCGGTGGCCTTCGTGTACGTGCACATGCGCGTGCACGCACGTGCGTGTTCATGCACGTGCGTGTCGTGTGCATGCGCCCGGCACGCAGGGCTGAAACATGTGCTGAGCAACACAGATCGCCCAGGGCGACGCCAGACCGGTGAGCGGCGGTCAGTCAATCAGACAGACGGTCCGTCACTCAGACAGTCGGTCACTCAGGCAGACGGACAGACAGTCCGTCAGTCTTCAGTCTCGGCGTGTCGGGGCTATTCTGGCCGCCTCCCGGCCACCACCTCCTCCTCCTCTGTTCTGCTGCGTCGGCAGCCTGGAGGATCGTGGACGGCAGAGGCATGACTTCATGGAAACGACGCCACTGCACTGAGTTCTGAGGGGTGATATCATTTTATATCACCGCGTGGCTCCACATACCCTCATAAGTACATCGGTGACACCTCCCCCCCCTCCCCCCCCCCCACACACACACACACACTGACATTCACAAAGATAGGTGTGAACTTACAGGCCCCCCCCCCCTCCCACCTCTTACCGCAAAGCTCTCTCCCCACACACACACAAACACACACACACACACACACACACACACACACACACACACACACACACACACACACACACACACACACACACACACACACACACACACACACATAAACTGCACATTAAATAGTCAGAGGCTATTCCATGCCTGTGATGAGCCGCCGGGAAAGCCAGACAGACCCGCTGCCAGGCAGGCGTGGTGTGTGTGTGTCTGCATGTGTGTGTGTGGCCGCCTCACATGCGTGTGTGTGTGTGTGTGTGTGTCTGATTCCATGTGTGTGTTTGTGTGTGTCTGTGTGTGTCCATGTGTGCATCAGCACCACATGCGCGCGTGAGTGTGTGTGTGGGTGTCTGTGTGCGTCCGCTCCACATGCGTGTCTGCGTCCGTGTATGTGTGTGTGTGTGTGTGTGTGTGTGTGTGTGTGTGTGTGTGTGTGTGTGTGTGTGTGTGTGTGTGTGTGTGTGTGTGTGTGTGTGTGTGTGTGTGTGTGCGGGCCACCTGATACGACCCGCAGGGCGGCGGGCCACCAGATCTCCTCTGGGTCCCGCCTGGAGAGCGTGAAGCTTGGTCATCCTCCAGCAGCAGTTCAGGGACCTCCAGAGCCCGGGATCACAAGACCCCGGCCGCTCATTCCACAGCACATCAATCATAGGGGTTATGTCGCAGTCGTCGCCGTCTGCGGTAACGCCAGGAGCCTCGTGTAGAGCTGAGGCACGTAGAGTCGGTAGAGGGCCAAGAGTAGAGCTGCAGCACGTAGAGTCGGTGCAGGGCTGAGCATAGAGATACAGTATGCAGAGTCGGTAGAGGCCAGCCTAAAGCAGGAGCACGTAGAGTCGGTACAGGACTGAGCAAAGAGCTGCAGTGCGTAAAGTCAGTAGAAGGCTAAGCGAAGAGCTACAGCATATAGAGTCGATAGAGGGCTAAGCGTAGAGCTACAGCATATAGAGTCGATAGAGAGCTAAACGTAGAGCTATAGCATATAGAGTCGATAGAGGGCTAAGCGAAGAGCTACAGCACGTAGAGTCGGTAGAGGGCTAAGTCTAGAGCTACAGCATGTAGAGTCGGTAGAGGGCTACGTGTAGAGCTAGAACACGTAGAGGGCTAAGCCTAGAGCTACAGCACGCAGAGTCGGTAGAGGACAAAGCGTAGCGCCACAACACGTAGAGTCGGCCGAGGGCTAAGCGTAGAGCTACAGCACGTAGAGTCGGTAGAGGTTTGGTTCGAATGCAGAGCACGCAGACAGAAAGGATAGAAAATAATTGTTTTATGTTTGTTAAGCATTTTTCGGGGGGAGGGCAGAGAAACGCTGTCGTCTGAAGAACCCGCGCTCTTTCTATGGCAGCATTTTGCGGACACGGCGGTTTTAGGAGCCGCTGAGGTTCAGTGCCAGAGCACTGTTCAGGAATACTGAGTCAAACGGGAACCCGAACCCCCAGCCGCCGCAGTGCTGGGGTTACAGCCCTTAATAAACTCTTACTCCACTGCAGGCCAGACAACTAGTTAGTTATTTATAGGGCGCGGAGGCTCGTATAATTGCGTGATTTCTGTTTTTATTTGAAATCGGATACAGCGTCAAAGTGAAGTAACTGGCTGAATATAAGAGGGAACTGTGATGCAGATGAAACGGAAACCACAGAGATATTCTATCAGGCGATGTCCCAACACATTAACTGCTATTTTTACCAGTATATCTTGTGATAAAATGAATATACTAAAGCCTGGATAGAATAGAGGTATTTATGACGGGGGGGGGGAAAAAACAACATAATCCAAAAAAGACACATTCAATTCATCCCATATTGAGTCCAACAAAAGTTCACTCACCCGTAAACGATCGCCAGCGATCCATGAATTACGACATCTTTAGCCACCATATGTGCATTATTTCAACATCAGCCACCGGGATATATCGGTGTTGTGTTTTCATTCAACGCATTACGATTTATATACTTGATCCCCTATGAATCCAAAAACGTTCCCCTTTATGAGTCAGCGTCTGAATCGTAAAAAACGTGAAACACGGCGACCCAAATTTATTATCTCTACTTAGCGCTCCGAAACCCTCTTCATCCTCCCTCTGAGCATGCTTTGATGGCCGTCCAGTCCCAGCTAGTCTCCACTCACAGAACCCAGAACTCGGGGAAATCCTTAGACCGCTGGCCGGGTTGTCCTGCTTACTCTCAAACGCGACCAAACACAGCGTTACTGCTGCTGCTGCACGGGCCTTCCCCCTGAAGTTACTTTGCCCTTTTCTGTTTTTTTTGTCGACTTGTCATATCTGCCGGGGGCAGATCATTTTCCTACCATGATGTTGCATGTTTAGATTCTCCAGAGGCCCTACAGAGCTCATCTTTCGTACAAAACTTTTCAGGAACCGGCCAATTTAACATTAAGTAACATTAAGGTTGAGATTTTTGTGATGTGCTCTCAGCTGGGTTCATTTATGGAGTACTTAGTGCCTCTTCAGGGATGGATCTGGAGTGGCTGAGTGAGTTCAGATCGAATGGTTTTTTTGTCGTTGTGGGGGGGGGGGGGGGGGGGGGGGGGGGGTATAAACAGAGAACAGTGGGTCTTGGTGTTTAGAGGTCAGGGGTTGTTTCGATAAAACACAACAGACTCTGTGATCTATCTATCAGGAGGGAGAATATGGGACACTGTTTCGAGCTCAAAACAAAATCACAGGAATAACTACACTCCCATTACCTGTGAAAACCCTACATCCTCTGGTGAAAGAGCTCAGTGCCATCCATGTTTATTACAATAGCTCTTTCTGATTGGCTGACATTGGGACCTTATAACTGTGCTATCAGTGGCGTTTGATGTATGGTGACTCTATAAGACAAACAGTGACAGAGTCTGTGTTTGATAGCGTCTACATTGGCTATAGTTTGACTGGGCTTAGCTTTCCAATGAAAGCGGTTTCTACAAAGCACCAGCTTCAGAGACGTGCCGTGTGTTTCCCGGCCTGTCGGGGATCTGATATCTAATCTCTACCATGTGCAAACTATGCACAACTATGTACAAAAACGATCTACCACTAGAGTGAAACACACACATCTATTGGCACCAAGAATGTGTGTGTCACTCTGTGCTACTGTACACACTGTAATACTGCTGTCTAACAGAGATAAAGTATCCAGAGGTCCAACAGGTTATACGATACCTAGTGGCAGGATGGAAGACGCAGCCAGCCCAGGTGTGATGTGATTGTAGAAACAGAGTTTGTTTTGTCAAACACAGTTCAATGGTACTTCAATCTGTAATTAACAGTAGAATGGGCTGTTGGCCAGGTGTGTCAATTCCACTTCCAGAGGAAGTAGGGTGTGCCCAAGATGCCTGGAGGGGTGTATGTAGTGGGGGTGGGGGGGGTGGGGCAGGGCTGCAACACACAGTGCGCTCAGTGGCGCCTGATGTTGTGTTGACGTTTGGGGGGAGATGCCTGGAGGAAGCGATGGCTCACCGACTCACCGCTCTGAGTGATTGAGGAGCTGACTCGGCGGTCCATCTCACTGTGTGTGTGTGTGTGTGTGTGTGTGTGTGTGTGTGTGTGTGTGTGTGTGTGTGTGTGTGTGTGTGTGTGTGTGTGTGTGTGTGTGTGTGTGTGTGTCCCTCCAGCTGGTCTGTCGGGGAGTGGGGGGCGTGCAGCCGGAGCTGTGGGGGGGGGGATCAGACGCGGCAGGTCCAGTGCGTCCAGAGGACCAGCCACAGCAACGTGGACGCCCTGGCGGACCCCCAGTGTGTGCAGCCCCCCCCGGGCCGGAGGCAGGCCTGCAACGTGCACAGCTGCCCCCCCGTCTGGAGCCCCGGCCCCTGGTCACAGGTTAGCGTGGGTGTTAGCTAATGTGTTAGTATGTGCCTCTGCGTGTGTGTGTTCGCGGGTAATGTGTTAGCGTGTGTTTTAACGTGTGTCTTAGCATGTGTGTGTTAGTGTGTGTGTGTGTTAGCATGTGTGCTAGCATGTGCGTCTGCGTGTGTGTGTGTGTTAACGTATGTGTTTTAACATGTGTGTTAGCATTTACACGGATGATCAGGTGATCATAGCCAATCTCAGCAGGTAAAGACAGAAAGATTCTTTAAAATGTATCATCTTTCTTCTGTGGATAAAGGCTTTTTTTTGTCGTCCATAAGATTGATTTTCTCTTCAAAACAAATTAAAGCATCTAAAAGTGAGTGAGTGAGTCCAGGATAATGGATTGTATAATTTTTTTTTTTACTTGGCCATGATGGCTTTAGCATATTACCAAAATGATCTCAATGGCTTTAAGTGACAAATGGGCCCGCTGAGATTTCCCATGCTTCCCCCTCAGACCAGTTCATAGGCAGTGCATTATATCTGTAAGCATCATTATTACATTGCATGGGTTTCGTTTGAAATCCACTTAAAGTGTGCGTTTAAAGGCCTCAAACTACAGTCAGATGGTCCCATTCACACGGTGCCATTCATTCATACTTTATTCTGTCTAACCCTTCCAAAAGCTTGGATTTGGAAATGATTAAGCCTGTGTCTTGATGTCAGATAACAACGATCATGAAGTCTCTAGCGATCCTTAAATTACTTTTCAAGAAGAAAAGAGTAAAGAAAAGGCCAAACTATTAAAAAGAAAATCGATCTAATAGACAACTGTAGACATATTTTTCTCTTTCATAAGTCCTGATGCTTGCTCAAGATTCCGAAACCCTTTCACCATATGCTATGAGACATCTAGTAATTACACATGATCGATGTGTATTCATGAAAAATAACTACAGGACAGCAAAACAAAGAAGGCAACCAACAGGCCCTTGTTGTAACATGCCAAACACACAGAAACATAGTGTATGCACTCAAAAAGAGTCGCTCTGCACTTCCTTTTATGAAAGCCTCAACAAAACCGTCTGGCACAAGTCATGCCGTCAAGGGCACAGAAACCTGAGTCGCTCACAACAGAAAAATGAAAGATGAAAAAAGGTGTTCAGCAAGCCAACGGCAGATATCAATGGTTCCCATTGATATCAATGACAAAGTTTCCGCGACAACCCACCCCCAGGTTTTAAAAAGCGCCAAGTGTCATCGCCCCGCCGGCCATAGCTCCCTCACCTCACCGACCCGCACGTTGTCCCGTCTTGTATCCGCAGTGCTCTCGCTTGTGCGGCAAAGGCCTGAGGAAGAGGACGGTGTTGTGTACCAGCACGGCCCCCCCCACGGGCCGGACCCACGCCCGTACCCTGCCGGACAGCTCCTGCGCGGGCGTGCACAAGCCCAGCGGCCAGGAGAGCTGCTTCGTCAAGCGCTGCCCCAAGCAGCGCAAGGTGCAGTGGTTCGTCTCCACGTGGCAAGAGGTAATGTATTCACACAGTCATTTATTCCTCTCTCACCCGTTGGAATCTCACCTACTCACCTACTGCCCTTTTAATAACCGTTAAAGGAGAAATTTTCTCTCTAGAGGCTGAATACATTTACCAGTAGCCGTAAATATTATATCTTATCTCTTGCCTGCAGCACCTTTAAAGGCCTCACTCAAACATGGGGTACTCTGCTCTGTAAATGTATGTTGCATCTAATCAACTCGTTTTCCCCACACTTTACCTTTCTACCTCCTTGTGCCTTACCCCTCCCTTTCCTCCACCTCTGGTCTCCCTCTGGATTCATACGCCACCTGCTAGTGTTCTGTAACTTGTGGCCGTGGGTCCCAGACGCGATTCATCAAGTGTGCAGAAAAGGTATGAAAAAACACATTACACTACAGCTATTTTGATTGAAAGTTGTAATTTTCCATTCGGAGCTGCACATGCAATGAAAGTTTTTGATGAATTTTCATCTTTATTTATTTTGGCCAAATTGTTTCCAATTAGCAGCCTCTAGTGGCTTGAGTTGTTCCTACAATTATTTCTCTTCAAGGTGATGGGGGGGGGGGGAGAGAAACAGAATGAAAGTATTTATAGAGAAAATTCTCCACAAATTTCGTTGTTGATTTAGCGTTGTATTCTTGAGAACCGTTCTAGTTCAGATAGTTCATTTTATGGAGCACACAGCTGCAGTAGAAAAGTGACACAGTGCAGGCTTAAAGGTGACATATTATACCCCCAGGTGTGAGTGTGATTAGCGCTTGCAAGCCCTTGCCTCTTCTGACATCACAAGGGGGCGTGTCCACCTAGATGTATGACGGATAGATAAGCAACATTTGCTACAGTCCACTGGGTAGTCTGGTACACTGATCTATCCAGTACACATCTAGGTGGACATGCGCAGTTGTGATGGCAGAAGAGGGAGATTTTCAAAACGGCTTGTAACGGCTCATCACACTCCCACCTTTTGGTGTAATATGTCACCTTTAACTTTGCACCCATCCGTCTGTCCCACGGCATCATGTCTGTCTGCGTCTCGTTAACCCCAGGACACTGCGGGCAAATACCGCGAGCTGGCGGCCAAGAAGTGCCACCACGTGCCCAAGCCGTCGGTGGCGCTTCAGAGACCCTGCGTCCTGGCCGACTGCCCCCCAGCCCGGACCAGCCCCCCGGGACACTATCCCTGGAGCCCGCGTCAGCGCCTCCACCCTCCCCCACCGCCTCCACCCCCGGCCAAGCCCCAGCCTCAGCCTAAGTCTCCGCCTCCCCCTCCCACTGACTGGTACTCCTCGCCTTGGGCCCAGGTCAGATCCCCTAACGCCTTATTAATAGTCCTGTTCTATTCCTTGTTAGTATGTTCCTGTATACATAGAGCCCAGACGAGCTAATAAAGGCTAATAGGCAGTAGCCAAGTCAGGCGGCGATTTTGTTGGCCGAGCATCAAGACATTGCACTTGCACTAAATAGGAGTGGACTAATTAGGGAGACATGTATATTTTGGATTTCAATTTACAACCTTTTTCTGCAGTCCACTTGTCATTCGATTGAAACTCAGGCTAAATGGATATTGCCACTTTAATATGTTAGGGCTACAAGTCCTCTGACTACATCAAACCCTGAATAGAAGCAAGAAGCCATGAATCAGGGGTCCTCCCACAAGGACTAGAAAATGAAAACTGATAATGGAGTAAAAACGAACATAGATCCTTCCCCTGTGGTTCCCTGCAGTGTTCGGTATCATGTGGTGGAGGGGTCCAGACCCGAGCGGTCCAGTGCCTTGCCCAGGGGAAGCCTGCCTCTGGGTGTCCAGCCCCCACTAAGCCCAGCGTCTCCCAGGCCTGCAACACCAGCTTCTGTCCCCAGCCTGAGAAGAAAGGTAAAGCGTCGGCCTTCAGTTCCGTCGCATCAAGACACTTTTTTATTAAAAGGGATACTCCCGGGCTAGCATTGGCTTCGGTTAGCCACTAACAACCAATACGATTGTAGATTATCTTGCAACACGCATACAAGTCAGCACTGTAGAAATAATTGTATTTCTACAAGTCCTCTTGTAGAAATACAATTATATATATAATTGTATACAATTATTTTTAATGCAATTAAAAATAATTGTATTTCTACAGTGGCCATTCCACCCAGTGTTGATTTAAAACCTTCAAACACACTTTTTTAGTTTACTACTTCTGGCCGAGTGTGTGTTGGCAAAAAACAAGCTAAAAGATTTAAATTCGTCTGCCATCGGATATTAATCTCAAGTAGAGAACATCGTTTTATACGTTGACTCAATGTCTGAAACGCAATAGCACTTACGTTCTGCATTCCATGATTGACCCAACGAGGTAACCTCATGTTCACCGTCTTCCACCATCACTCTCCACCCCTCCAAACCCCCCCTGCAGACCTGGGATGCAAGGACCACTTCAGCTGGTGCCACCTGGTTCCGCAGCACGGCGTCTGCAGCCACAAGTTCTACGGCAAGCAGTGCTGCAAATCCTGTTCCCATTCAAACCTATAAGCTAAGAAGAAGATCACCACCGAGACATACACAGAAAGACAGACAGAGAGACTGATAGACTTCACAAAGAGACTGAGATCCAGGCCCCGGCTTGGATAGTTTTTTTGTTTCTTTCGTAGGGTGTGTGGCTGGCACTGACCATCTGAAGACATTTCAACGGAAGCGGAGAAGAGATTACAGCGCGCTTTCTACTTCTTGCGATGCTGGACATCTGGATACAAGATCTTGAACCTGAAAGCACTACGGAGGAATGTGTTGGGGGACATCGAAATAAAGGGGAGACTCAGAATATGACCATTGAACAGTGTGGGGGAAAACAAGATAGTTCTAATAAAAAAATCTTTGAGTGATTACATCTAAAATGGCTAAATCACACCCCCTGTTTATATTGTTTCAGAGAACAAGATCTATTCCTCCCGAGAATGCCAAACCTTCTGTCATTGGTCCAAAGAGAGCCGTTGCCAACTTAAAGAGCTGGGCTTAATTTCCTCGAAGGAAGTGATAAAAAAAGGCTTTTCCCTGTGCAGAGATCGCAACCTCAGTGACCAGACAACGGAGTGAATCCCAGAACAGGGCCATAGAAGAAATCCCTGGCTTGCTTAAGGAAGAAGAGACTCATGTTTCAATTCAATACGGTTATTTCAAAATGGCCGCCGTCAGAAAGTACTGTACTAAAACTTTCAGCATTGGCCTCAGGTGAGCGGATGTATGTTGATGTTTATCACTTGTTGTGTTACATGTAAAGAAGTATTACATACATGAGGAAATTGAGGGGTTTGGTGGACTGAAGCCTCTCAACACATTGGTGCTATCGTGTAGTAATGTCTTAGCGTGTGCGATTCTGACGTGAACTGCCAAGACTCAGACTTTTGGAAAGGACTTCCTGGGCAAACCATGTACAGCGTTGCTTGTTTTTATTATTTATTGGCGTAACAGTACAGTACTGCAGGAAAACCGAATTTGTAAGCGGTAAGGATTGATTGTGTCAGTTTGTTAATTGTATCATACCCCCCCCCTCCCTAATTACCCTTTGTCATTAATTGTATCGCATACTGCAAGGTTCTGCGTAAACCTGCACTTTTTTCTTTTTTTTTACATTTTACATTTTATGTTCCGAGGAATCTTTTTTTTTCATATTGATTGACCCATTAAAGAATCCTGTTTTAATAGATTTGTTGTGGATGTGGACAAGTGATGGACAGTCTGTGCTTTCTTTGTTTTAATCTTTGACTCCTGATCATATGGAAACTCATATTCCCGCCCTGACCATGACGGCGAAGTGGCTCATGAAAGCACTGAAATGTGGCGTCTACAGTGATTTCAAGGCGAGTTGATTTACATGAGCATGCAAAAGAAAAAACACAATAAACAAACGCACATCCCTCCTCTAAGCAACTCTTAACACAGGTTCCCTGTTCACCTCGATGATTCTGACCCTCACTCAATGTTACCATCAAACCCCAGGATCCTCTTTGAAACGTACGCCCAAACTCTAACAACCACAGAGTTGATGGTTGGAAAGGGTTTTTGCTCGCCTGCAGCCGGACTTCCTGCTGCCCTGAACAGGACCGCTTTTGTGCATTGTTCTAACAGACAACAGTGGAGGTCCACGAATCCAGAGGTAAGAGGGCTAGACAGACAGTGAAACTTCAGTGAGTCACAAAAAACACGATCTGGTCTTTTTTATGCCAAAGGAGACCACTAAAATCTTCGTCTTTTTTCTGGGGATAACAAAATGAAGAAGATACACCTTGTTCTTATCTCCAGAGGTGATGTGGACTACATTTATTATCGTTAATCTTAAATGGTTAGGCTGAGGCAACTGTCTCTGTTTTCTCCCCTGTCCCTCCACTTAAAAACCATGACACCCAAAACAAAGATTCCTTCAATGTCCGAGATTTATAAATCTCACAACAAAACCTGAATAATCCTCTGAATCATCCGCCCTGGCGAGGGTAACCCCGAGCATACCTGGGCTCCAAGAGCGGGAGCGTTGCGGCATTGTTGCAAGTCAGCACCCTGGCTCTCTGACACTCGTGGCAGTGTAACAAGTTAGCCCTGTCAACACCTATGACATGAGGGTGTCTGGACTCTCCATTTAAAGCCCCCGACCCAGGCTTAGCACATGCCCATGGCACCATCCCCTGTGCTCTCTCCTTCTTCTCTGGATCAAAGCCCGTCCTCCTTGGGGGAGGGGGGGGGGGATAGGGAGAGGGAGGGCCAGAAGGAAGGGTAGATGATAGAGGAGGAAGAAGGGTGGACCGTCTTGCGGCCTACTCACGGTGCTGTCATGGAAAAGAAATGCGAAAAGAGGGGAGAGAACGAGGGGTGAGGTGGAAGACAAGAAGGGTCTTTCCTCCCTGCCGTCACTCTGCGAGCTCACACAGATTTACGACCGGTCAGCTGTGGGCACTGTGTGTTTGTGTGTGTGTTGGGGGGGTGTTTAGGGCTGTGTGTATGCATGTGTGTTTCAGCTGTGGGTACTGAGTCAGTGTGTGCGTGTGTTCATTGATTCCAAAAGCAGACTTTTGCTTGGGAACAAAAACACACCCTTACCCTGGCCTACATTCACTAAGTGATGCAGTGCACACACACACACAGCTATATGGAGCCAATATCCTTAATTAGGTTAATTTGAAAAGTGCCCACAGTAAATTCAGATGACACAGATACACCCCCCCCTCCCAAAACCCCCATGCATTTGTGTGTGTGTGTGTGTGTGTGTGTGTGTGTGTGTGTGTGTGTGTGTGTGTGTGTGTGTGTGTGTGTGTGTGTGTGTGTGTGTGTGTGTGTGTGTGGTTGTGTGTGTGTGTGTGTGTGTGTGTTCCTTTAACCCAAACAGCAGTGACATTTGGAATGCACTTTCATCAGCTGCTTCGCACACTAGTTAACAAAAAACTTTTCCCACAAACACAACCAAGGGGAAGAGGAGAGGGGAGGAGGGGAGACGCTTCCATTTTAAGGACATTGTAACAATCAAATAAATTGTAACATCCTCGCCTCCAAAGGGCATTGTGTTCTTCAGTTCAGTTTCATATCGTACCAAATAGGTTTACTGCAAACCAATAACACATACGTATGTTGTTGGTGCATAAACGCCTGCAGAAAAAGGCCTGTTTTGATCAAAGTAGATTAAACACAAACAGGACAGTATAGGCTTTAAAATGTCACAGAGAAAGTGTTGGGCAAAATAACCTGCTGAGCACATCACATGTACATTATAAATATAGCTAACTCCCACCCTAGCTTGAGGAGCACAACACATGGCAGTCACGTTACAATATAGTCAAACTTTTAACACATAACACACACATGATAACATAGTCAGGTCGAGGCCAGAGCTAAGGCCCCATTTCTCCGCCAGGCAAATGGTAAACACTCAGACAATGCACTGTTTCATCCTCAGAACGGGAGGGCCACAATCAGGAGACTCTTTGAGGCGCTCCCCCATCAGGAGGAACACGAGGAGATACACTAGGGCCTGAGAGCCAAGGTCACGCAAAGACACACAGAACCACATACGTCTCAAACGCACACACCTCACCAAGAGGAAGATACTGCACTGTTTCATCCTCAGAACGGGAGGGCCACAATCAGGAGACTCTTTGAGGCGCTCCCCCATCAGGAGGAACACGAGGAGATACACTAGGGCCTGAGAGCCAAGGTCACGCAAAGACACACAGAACCACATACGTCTCAAACGCACACACCTCACCAAGAGGAAGATACAGCATAAAACTGTATCACACAGACACTTCTGCCCTTCTTCTGAAGCAGACCTTCCACGGAGGCGAAGCTCTGGACGAACCATCAGCGCTGATTAGGGACTTAGACATATTCGATTTCTCACGCTTTATGACTCTGTATAACCGTTGCCACTTTACTTAATAAATCCAAGGTCCTCGTGCCGATAGACTTTATTACCTCTCCGTCTCATTTTATCTGATCCAGTAACTAGACAGACCGTTTTTCCCTTCAATTTGGTGACCTCCGACGTGATTTTTTCTGAATTGAACACGCAACTGGGAAACGAGAGACGGAGAGCGGCACGACCTCGGGACCCCGGAGCACCGGACCGATTCCTGCAGTCTCACCTCGCGGCCGCCCAACAAAAGGTAGGCAGAACCTGTTGATAAAATCCAAACTCTGCATAGTTATATAGGAACCACATTAGGAGGTGAGACTGTGAGAGCGGTTCGCTACGGGATATCTCGTGGGGACGAATAGAGTTGCATTCCAGCATTGCCCCATAAACCCAATTGACCCTGAACGCGTGACACATCGAATATCGGCTCGTTGCATGGTGAAAGAATACCCTCGAGACCATAGGGCCTATAAGAATCGGTCATAGTGATACAAGACTACCGATGGCCGAATAATGTATGCCTGGGCCAAGAGTGGAGCCCAGAGGGATGCCTGGGCCGCGGGTGGAACCCAGAGGGAATGAGAAGGGCCTATAAGAATCGGTCATAGTGATACAAGACTACCGATGGCCGAATAATGTATGCCTGGGCCAAGAGTGGAGCCCAGAGGGATGCCTGGGCCGCGGGTGGAACCCAGAGGGAATGAGAAGGGCCTATAAGAATCGGTCATAGTGATACAAGACTACCGATGGCCGAATAATGTATGCCTGGGCCAAGAGTGGAGCCCAGAGGGATGCCTGGGCCGCGGGTGGAACCCAGAGGGAATGAGAAGGGCCTATAAGAATCGGTCATAGTGATACAAGACTACCGATGGCCGAATAATGTATGCCTGGGCCAAGAGTGGAGCCCAGAGGGATGCCTGGGCCGCGGGTGGAACCCAGAGGGAATGAGAAGAAAAAACTAGGGCCTATAAGAATCGGTCATAGTGATACAAGACTACCGATGGCCGAATAATGTATGCCTGGGCCAAGAGTGGAGCCCAGAGGGATGCCTGGGCCGCGGGTGGAACCCAGAGGGAATGAGAAGAAAAAACTAGGGCCTATAAGAATCGGTCATAGTGATACAAGACTACCGATGGCCGAATAATGTATGCCTGGGCCAAGAGTGGAGCCCAGAGGGATGCCTGGGCCGCGGGTGGAACCCAGAGGGAATGAGAAGGGCCTATAAGAATCGGTCATAGTGATACAAGACTACCGATGGCCAAGTAATGAATGTGTATTAAATAATTCTATGTGGTAAGAAGGTTAGAGTCCCTTTGCAGAGGAAACCGTATGCCTGGGGCACGAGTGACACACAGAGAGACAGTGTGTGTATGCGTGAGAGAGGCTGTGTGTGTGTGTGTAAGAGGCCCAGAGAGATTGAGACGGAGAGACTGTGTGTGTGTGTGTGTGTGTGTGAGAGGCCCAGAGAGATTGAGACAGAGAGACTGTGTGTGTGTGTGTGTGTGTGTGAGAGGCCCAGAGAGAGAGAAGAGAACGAGCGTATTTGTGGGCCGGCGAAATATAGAAATAAATCAATCAATGATAACCCGGCTATGTGTGCAACGCTTACCTGCTTTGTTATGCCCAACGCTATTTTGCCGTGTCTGATTAGTGTGGGTGCGGGACACAGAACGAGAGGTCCGTTGATATGTTTCTGTGTGTGCGTCTGCGGGAGACAGAAAGGAGGTCCGTTGATATGTTTCTGTGTGTGTGTTTGGAGGAGACAGAATGAGAAAGGTCTGTTTAGGTGTGTGTGTGAGAGGGAGCGAGAGAGATAGCAAGGAGAGATAGCAAGGAGAGCTAAAGTCGAAGGACGATCGAGAGGGACCATTTTCCCTCTAGACAGTTGGAGGTAGCGACAGAGTGCGTGTTTTTCTAACAATGAACGGTTGTTTCAGGACCACGAGAAGGGGCTCTGTATGGTTTTCAGGCCCAGAGTGTAATCCCCTTTCCCATATGTGTAGTCCTCCCATTTGAGGTCCCCGTCCACCATATTTGAAGTCCTCTACTCCACCTCATGTTGTAGTTCCCCTCCCTAAAATTGTATGGAAGTTAGAACCTGTGAGGGTGTTTTGGTTCGGCCTGACGAGGCCTGTACCAATTTCGGTGGTCAGCTTCTAGTTTTGTGTATATAGAAATTTGGAAAGGGGGAGCAGTATTAAGTTATATATAATAGAGTGAAAAGTTATTTGTGAATGAAGGGACAGAAGGATCTTTTTGTGTGTGAGAGATAGTTATTAGGCCTTGTTCCATGATGGAGAGTTGAGGATGTTGCATTCCAGGCTTATCTGTTAACGGTCCTAGCTGCTGCTTGACCCTAAGGGGAGTGAGGAAGGGTGAGAGAGAGAGAACACATTTCCCCCCCCATTTGTCGAGCTACACCATTCAGGCAGTACAGAGAGACACACTAACACACAGTACAGAGAAAGGAAATAGAGTGTGTTCAACTGAAAGCGTGTGGTGGCCATACGCCATAAAATACCACATATCCAAGGAATGCAGGTAGAGCTCTGTTGAGTTTTCAGGCTTTGATAAATTTGTAGTTCCCTGTCTGCCATGTTTGAAGTTCCTTGTAGTCTCTGTCCATAGGTTTCACCTGAACAACCCCTCTGCTGGCCGAGAAAAGGAACTACCCATGGTTTCTCTCACACCCAGCCCCCAGAGCACACTCGCTTTCAAGGCGTTATGGCCGCACCCAACGTGGGAGGGAGACACAGAGAGAGAGAGAGAAGCCACATTCCACCCTTATCTGTTGTCTTGCACCAAACAGCACCCCGTACTGAGGAGGGAGAGAGAGCGTGTTCTCCCGAAGGAGGGAGAGAGAAACAGGGAGACACACAGTGGATATTCACATTATGGCTAATTTGTTTTAGTTTTAGTTTTGTTTTTTGTCTTCCTAGGACAACAGTTATCATTCATGATGATGAACATCGAAGTTCATGAGGAGGTTATAAGGACAATAATGTTGATACTTTAATGGGACAACAGTGATGCTAATCTAATGCAATTGGACTAAAGAAGGTGTTTCTATTAACTAAGTGATTCATATTATTTTCACACAGGAAAGAATAATTGAATAAATATGGATATGATAAAGATGAGGATAATAATTAAAAAAATATATATATACATAAAGTAAAAACGTAATCTTGATAAACTGTACAGGTAGGACTACACCTATTAAAATATGGGGTGTATCTCTTTGGTCAAGGATGACAGGTGGATTGATGCCACATCTGCTGGGAAGGGATCCTACATGCTATGTTGTCAATTTGGATTCGGAAGTAGTGGGTTTACCTTTCAAATGCCACTACTGCTGCTGCAACACTTTAATAATTTTAACTCTGATAAATGACTTTTTGTTTTATAGTTTCCCTGAGGAGTATTCATTACGCACACACATTTGGCTGCATAGGGCAGTTGGGGCTGAAGACTCTGTCTCCATCCCTCCACTTTGCGATCTATACCACCATATGGGTGGGGATTGATTGTATCCCAGGTATGGCATCCTGCAGCGAGCCAGTATGGAAGGCTGGTTAGCCAACGACGGGTAAGATCCCACCTTGACACCCGGGACGACCTAAGGCAGGCACAGTCACGATTACTTGGCAGAGTCGCTGTGGGCATTGGCTTACTTGATCATGAAGTCACGAGCTGCAACAATCATAGGAAGTGCCGGGTGGGGTGTAAGGTGGAGGAGGAACAGGGGTCAGATATGTCAGCTCTGGCAGCAGAGGTGGTCTTGGAACGGGGCATGTCGCGTTTTATTTTATTTTATTTTATTTTACCTTTGTGGTATAGAAGCCCACTAACGCATGTACGTTTTTCGGTTTAGTGCATGACTTTGGAACAGCGTGGTTTCAGGCGGCTGATGGTAAACCCACCCATATTGGGCTTTGGTTTTGGACATACTGGTTTCGATTTCCCTTCCCAAAAGATTGGCTTTAATTTGCTGATGGTTAAGGTTAGACGTTTCGACGTTGGTTGCACCAACGGCGTTCTTAGATTTGCTTATCATTTAATGTGCATGGTTTTGACCATTGCGCAAGGGGGGAGGTATTGAGGAGAATTAAAAAATATATAATAATAATAATAATAATAATAATAATAATAATAATAATAATAATAATTAGAAAACAAGGTTTTTCTTCACCATACTTGCAAACAATGATTGACATCCAGCTAAATGAGTGTGAAATACAGTGTTCAACAGATGGGTAGAAGCAGTCCCATCAAAAGACCAAAGTGCGACTACAGTAATCAAGTTTCTGACTGGAGAAGTCAAGGCAAGGTTTGGACTTCCGTCAGAAATAAGCTCAGACAAAACGTTTATTCAGAGAACACTCAAACAAGTGATTCAACATTTGCATGTCAAATAAAGACTAGATTAAGCCCCAATCCTCAACCACAAGGTATGGTGGAAAGAGTGAATGGGACGCTCAAGACAAAAATTAACAACATTTGTGCAGGCACTAAATTGAATTGATGCACTACCACTGACACTAATGAGTTATCGCATGAAAACTAACAGAACGACGCATCTAACCCCGCATGAAATGCTTAAGGGTCGACCCATGCCTTCACTTAACATTCAAGGGTCCCAAAAGGGACTTCCATTAGAATAATTAGAAATAGGATTAAGGAAAATATGTTTGAACATCTAACTGTTGTACATAAGTTTGTAATTCCAGCAAGAGGAACACAAAGTTCCAGGGCCAGAGGAGGAGCCAGATGCAGACACGCCCGGAGCCGACCAACTACCCAAGGATGATGCAATCAGATTTCGGCAGGGTTTGAATCAGTCCTGTTTTGGTGGTCCACTATTAACAAAAATGTTGTTGGATAAATAGTATATACTATAATCAGCAACGTTTTGTCAATTTTTCCACGGATAAGGTCAAGGGACTATATAGATATAGATATGCTATTGGCAGAGCAAGGAGGGGTGTGTGGGATGATAAAGACGACATGTTGTACTTTTATCCCCAATAACACAGCACCGGATGGGTCGGTGGCCAGGGTGCTGGCAGGGTTACAGTCCCTCAGATTAGATTTGGCAGAGAGAATTCCGGCATTAATGACCCCTTCACAGGATGGATGGAGAGCCCAATGAGCGATGGGCGCTACAGGTGCAGCAGGTGCCATCCAAGCTTACCTGGGGATCGAGAGTTTGGACGAGGGACCACCAGAGGGGCCCGACCTGATCCGGCTGGAGAACATGGAACAGACCCCTGCCCCACTGTCCAAGAGCCCCCACGCAATGCAGCGCACCAATACATGAAGATCATCCGGCCCCGGCGTCCTGTTTCCACCACTGTATGCTGAAACCCCACCACCACACCCCCCTCCCCCCCCGCCTGTGACGTACTAGTAACCTCTCCAGGTGGGCTGCCCCATTCCCGTCCCCGCCAACGGCACCACCCCCCTCCCACCTGATGCACCTGATGCACCCACGTCGCCCGGACCAGGGATCTGCGTTCCGGCACCAGGGGCTGCGGCCCGTTCCCTTAAGGCTTGAGGGCGCCCCTGGCTGTATTCGCTTCTGTACGCTTCACTGTTTTTAGCCGCTCCCATATCTATGCCCGCGTCTACGCAACCGACGCCGGGAACGTAAATGTTGTTGTGTATATCGCTGTCCCACTAGATGGAGCTCGGGGATACACACGGGCGAGATTCCAGGGGCCTTGATTGCCCGTTTATCAGATGAGGTCCTGAGCGCAGTTGAATAAAAGGGTCTAATGCTCAGGTGGCGCCTTGCGTCCACCTGCCCGTGATGACGCTCAGGGCTATTCCGTGGTTTCAGTTGTTCCCGTGCCCCGTGCCTACCCTGGATACCCCATGCGTGTGATTGCTTATTGTTACACGACCAGCTAACTCCTCCTCACATCCTTAGTGTGTGGTCACCTAGGGATGGGTTGAGGGGGATTGCCATTCGTTATCTACCTCATATCTTTCTATTATTATTACTATTATTTAGGGACACGTTTCATGGTTGCATTTCTTTCCTGTGATTGTTATTGTGTAGTATTTGTGTGATTGTTGCATTTTTGTTTATTGTTTACTGTTTGTTTTATTGTTGCATTTCGTTGTTATTATTAGGGTTTGGTGTTAGCTTTGTTGTTGGTTGTTGTTGTTTTTTGGTATCGTTTGATATTTGTTTTTTGTATTATTGTATGCTTGTGGTATGTTTGTTTTTTGTGTATTACCTGCTGCCACTTTACTTGGTATTGTCTGTTCGCGATGTAAGGCCGGGTTGGATGCCACCCCCTAGGTGGGGTGTGTATGGCATACCCATGTCTGAAGCATGGGTGGCGTTTCTCCCACGTGGTTCCCCATACACCAGGTCCAGCGAGTTGTTTTAGTCCCATGCTCATGGATGTTTGTTTTTATGATCATTTTGCCTTCTTTCTGTTATTTCTAAGAGTGTTATGATGATAGTCCCGCGCTGAAGTCCTATCCCTCGCATCCCTAATGAGTAAAAGTCGTCTTGCGACGACTTGAGGGGGATATGTTGGGCAAAATAACCTGCTGAGCACATCACATGTACATTATAAATATAGCTAACTCCCACCCTAGCTTGAGGAGCACAACACATGGCAGTCACGTTACAATATAGTCAAACTTTTAACACATAACACACACATGATAACATAGTCAGGTCGAGGCCAGAGCTAAGGCCCCATTTCTCCGCCAGGCAAATGGTAAACACTCAGACAATGCACTGTTTCATCCTCAGAACGGGAGGGCCACAATCAGGAGACTCTTTGAGGCGCTCCCCCATCAGGAGGAACACGAGGAGATACACTAGGGCCTGAGAGCCAAGGTCACGCAAAGACACACAGAACCACATACGTCTCAAACGCACACACCTCACCAAGAGGAAGATACTGCACTGTTTCATCCTCAGAACGGGAGGGCCACAATCAGGAGACTCTTTGAGGCGCTCCCCCATCAGGAGGAACACGAGGAGATACACTAGGGCCTGAGAGCCAAGGTCACGCAAAGACACACAGAACCACATACGTCTCAAACGCACACACCTCACCAAGAGGAAGATACAGCATAAAACTGTATCACACAGACACTTCTGCCCTTCTTCTGAAGCAGACCTTCCACGGAGGCGAAGCTCTGGACGAACCATCAGCGCTGATTAGGGACTTAGACATATTCGATTTCTCACGCTTTATGACTCTGTATAACCGTTGCCACTTTACTTAATAAATCCAAGGTCCTCGTGCCGATAGACTTTATTACCTCTCCGTCTCATTTTATCTGATCCAGTAACTAGACAGACCGTTTTTCCCTTCAAAAGCCCCAACCCCAACCCCAACCAAAGAACAACAGGCATAATCAATCAATGAAGAAGTCAGAGCGAGACACAAAGAGACCTTTTTCTAACGTCAACTATTTTATCTTTGACTGCATCTCAAATTCAAACGACATAATTATCCGTCTGCCTGGCAGCTATACTCTGAAGAGCTGCTCTAGAAGGATACAGAGCGAAGGCTATTAGGTTTCTCTCAGGAATAGCCTACAGACATTCCCGCACCTTTCAGCCCTTCTTTCTTCTTCTACTACTTTTTCTTCTTTTTCTTCTTCTTTTCCGTCCAAATCCTTGCCTGCCGTCTGCGTCTCGTCGGCGTTGATCAGGAGCCTCAAGGATGGCACCGTGTCATGATTTGGAGACGCAAGCTGCAACTGTCACACGTCTCGGTGAAACTTTCCCACGTGAAACTGGAACTAATCAGCTGTGGAATAAAGAAAAAAACAGCCGACAAAACAAACGTGAGGTGAAGTTTAGGAGCATGACAAGTCAAACGGAGTGACAACCAGCGACCCAATCCAGGCAGCTCAGTCTGGATGATGTGATGGGTTTGAAGTGAAATGGGTATACATTGTCTGCTTGTCTGACTCATCATCGCCAATATGGATTGGATTTAGTATTTGATTCAGGATTTTGTAGGCCTAGGTTACATTTTAATGTGATTTAACACGGTAGATGCGTTGCTTAGGTTTCCAAAACAATTTCTTAAAAATCTTGAAAGTTAATGTGTTGGTTAGGAACATGTTTCGGTATATTTGGAGAGATGTTGGGAGGCGGGGGAGGGAGGGAGACGAGGGATACACTTGTTTTAGGTCCAACAGCACTACCTATCGTCTAAACACGGACATTACAATGAACCAAGAAAAAAGAACCAGCATCCGAACTTCGAAGCCCTTTGCGCTCTTTCTGCAGTGTACAGTGAGATTCTCATTTGGAGATAATCACATTGAAGAGTATATTTTTTACGTGGTTATATGTTTTATTTGAATGTCAACTTTGTAATCAATGCCATACCGAAATAAGACCGGGATTTAGAGAAAACAGGAGCTGTGATTTTGCCAGTCCCCTAAAGACAGTTTGTGAACGGTCGACTCTGCTTTTTCTGACGTCAGGAGAAGGGAACACCGGTGACGAGGTGTCCGAGTGGGCAAATACACAACAAAGGCACTAAAGAAGTGTCACAGAGTTACCATGGGTCATAACCATGGGGATGAATGACATGCCCCTGTTCTTAGTAGTTGGACATTGCAAAAGACGTGTTCCCTGACCGGGAATCGAACCCGGGCCGCGGCGGTGAGAGCGCCGAATCCTAACCACTAGACCACCAGGGAAACTTATTGCGTGGATCTTGAGCAAGAAAATGATGGATCTTCAGAAATTACATTAAAAATTGGGAATATTGTTTTAGATTATAAAGACTTCATTGAAATTGCCTGCAGATAAACGCAAAAAAGTATTATGATGGCATTTTCAGAAAAAAACAGTTTAGTCCTCAATGACATATCGCCAACATCCCAACCACATAAGTTGCCTGAATCAAAGTATTTAGATTTTAACAATCAAAATACAACAATCAATTTCGTATTATTCAGATTCAAATATTTACTTGCGCCTTTATGAACGTATTTCAATTCGTTGTGGTTCTGCAAAAAGGATCGCATAATCGGTCTGCTGCTATTTTTAACCAGGCATTTTGATAACCACCCTAAACGGGGTCCAAGTAGGGGTCCTCAGTAAACGTGGGAGATGCGAAGACGTACGCGCGGTGTTGTTGACACTTGACAGCGTCTCTATGGAACTCAATAAACGCAAAGGCTTTAGGAAACCCTAAACATTTGTTTTTCTATTAAATCTGGATTTACGCCGAAGCCGTTACCATGATGCCGGGGGAGACTCAATCCAAAGCCGCTCGGATCGCGGCAGAAGCGACGGTCGGAGCTTGCCATAACTGCTCTGTATTGCATGGAGTGAGTTCATACATTTGATTTATAAACTTCGTAAAAGTGAAACCTCCGAAAACTGAGAGCGGTGTGATTGGTAACGCTAAATAATTGTAACGTTATGCATCACATTTTGAAGTTAAATGTTTGTCAATGTTCTGCACTTCCTAACGTGAGTGACATGATACGTGGTATAGTTGGAATGCGCCGCATATCTATTCTGTTTTGTTTTGAACGCGTAACGTTGCGTGTTGTTTAAATGTTATATTTCCCTTGCCGTTACAGAGTTTGAATGAATATGTTGCAACCCTCCTCACGCTGAAACAGAAGATCACTGACTCTGGGTTGGTACATATTTTGTATTCGTAACACACAACTGTCATTCTGCATGCTGACGGTCATTGTGACATCACAACACAACAGTCGTTCCTAGATTGTTTCTAAAGTCGGTTTCAGTCAACTATCGGGGTTGGTTTAGTTTATCTAATTGGTAGATGTTGAATAGCTCAGCAAGATATGTAACTTATTGGATTCATTGAAGATATGGGCTCATAATGTTGTAATCAGGAACCACAACGGTGTGCACCAGGCCTACACGTGTTTACAATTCTATGACATATTGGATGTGTCCATTAAAACCAACATGTTTTTCTTTAACCCCATTGCAGCCAATTGCTGAACGAATATCAGGAGAAGTGCGATGATATCCTTTTTCTGCATACATGCGATGCATATTTGTTGTGACCACACACACACACGTATACAAATACACATACATACACATTTGTCAAGTCAAGTTAAATTATTTGATTGTTATGTTGTACATTTGACACACGTCAAACCTGTTTTTTTTGTTTTGGCAAAATGTATACGTATTGTTCCTTGACAGTTTATTACAGTTTCAAAGATCACAAAGGTATGATAAAGTATTTCTGTCCACAATATACCTGTGTAAATAAATGCTGTGTTTTTGAATTCCAATTGTATCTGCTACTATATTTATTTCAATCAAATAACTGATGACAGTATTACTGTTTCGTTCAGTGAAGTGAAAAGGTTCAAGGACCAAGTGAAAGAGTTGCAGGCCAAACTGCTCTCGCTAGAAAAGGAGAAATCATGTTGGGAGTCTGTGCAGAAAGAATTGGAAGAAGCAAAGGTACAGACACTTTGAAATTCTGACATTTGCTGCTCATGTAAATATGTTTATTTCAATTGATTGAAGAGAGCAATGTTGAACATAGTTCAACGTTACTTTTCAAGTATATTTGTTTTCTATTTTTCTTGTCTTGAACAGTCTCAGTATGGCATCTGTTGCCGTCTACATTGTGTATTGTTCACAACCATTTATGAAAAGTCTACTTTGTATTAGTTACATCTAGTTTATATTTGTAAATCAATTCATTTGTTCCTGTTCTTTTTGTTTACAGAAATCTCTGAGGACTTACGCTCAGATGACTGAAGAAATGGAGAGACTGAAGGAGAAAGGCGTCCAAACGACAACAGAGTAGGACATGAACTCAGACTCCAAGTAGATAACAATTGGCTTTATGAGTCCTGTTTGATTTTTTATGTTCACTACTTTGTTTCACATTCACAGGAATGAGAGACTGCAACATCAAGTCAAGGATATGGAAGGTATTTCATATTAATTTTGGCTTGTTCTGTTTCATTATAGTTTGGCTAATTGGTATACTGCTATTAAAAAAGATCTTGTGTTTCTCCAATCTTTTAAATATGCAGACAGGCAAGAAAAGCAGAACCTGGAGAATGCACAGCTCAGAAGAGAAAGATCCTCACTTGAAAATGATTTGCTGAAAACACAGGTAAGCCAAAAAATTTACCACTAAAGGCTGTCCAACAGATTTGAATTCTTTGTGAAATTCAATATTGCTTTAAAAACAGTTTCTTGGAGATTTTCCAGTAGCTTAATTACCTCGATTGTAGCTTTATTTTCTCCATTGTATCAATTATGGAGATGTCAGTAGTATCCTAAGACTCTGCATAGATCGTAAGATATCTTGATCAGTTGTGCTCACAAACTTCTAGGCTTCATTGAAGACCTCTCAGGCATCAGCAGATAGGGTTGAAGGCCTGAGAGAGGAGAATGCCAAGACTAGAACCATGTAAGTACAAAACACAAAATGACCCCTCCCAGTTGGTTTGCCTTCCGCTTTCCCTACCAAACATTCAAAATGCAAATCGTTCTCCTCGATAACGTCGTCAGAGAGACTTGTTACCAGAAATGTAAAATCCAAATTAATGTGGGACATTTCTGTTCCCTTCACCAGCAATAGCAATCTCGAGGATCAACTAAGGCTGTTTAAAGGTTGGTGTTTCAGTTTTCCTTTCAAAATCTGCCGATCAAACTAGAACGTTTCCTTACATTTCCAATCCGAACTGCTGTTGTTTCCTCTCGCTCAGAATCTAATCACAAGCAGACTCTTCATATATCTCAACTAAATAGAGAAAAGGGTCTACTGGAGAGGAACACGCATGACCTTCAGGTACTGTGATGGCGGACTCTCACAAAGAACTCTTATGTATTTTGGGACTTTATTTTCTTCCAATTGACTTCAGAAATTGTTTTGTCTGATAGCCGGATTAAATGGTGTGGATTGCATTGTATTTCAGGTCAGATTGCTACGATTGGAAAGAGAATTAAATAAAGGTAAGAATCACACAATTCTCTTTAAGTACTGATAGTAATTTAAGTTCTAAATCATCCATCCTTTAAGTAAGTTGTGGATGAGCAATGGGATTTAAACAATGTCTACAATCTTCTGTTTAACCTAAGCAAGCAGTAATGTTTGTGTGGACTTTACAGTGAAAGTAATGAATTGGACAATTACTCATTTTGAAAAAAACATACACATTCACACACAAATGTCCCATTTGTCTTTCCTTGGCAGTCTCTTCTTGTTCTCACTTTTATTCTTCTTGATTATTTTCTAACAGAATGTAGGAGTGTGTCCACTCAAGTGACTGTGCCACCAGAGCCTAAGGTGGACAAAGGTATGCATTCAGCCTTGGGCCAGATCCAACGCGTTTGTCTTTTCAAGTACATTGCTGCTGTTAAGTTGCTGCTTTGTGTCTTCTACAGAAACGGTCCTTCGGCTGCTGGAGGATCTGTGGACCTGTGTGAACCCGCAGACCCAGCAGCCTGCAAGGGCTTTACATTTGGCAGGTAATGCGTCTTTAAAACTCAGCTGAACACTAAAGGTGTTATTTGTCAGGCAGAATGTTATTTAAATAAATTTATTAAAAAAATGTCCTCCAAAGCGTCTGACGGCGATTTCTGAGTCCCTCAGGGAGCGACAATGCAGTAATGTTCAGTCCGTCCCTCTCTTCCCTTTTGATTCCTTCAGAGGCCGATGTCAATCAAGTCTCGCCTAGAAACGGACCGCACCAACATGCGGTGCAATGGGGCCGGCCCCAAACTGGTCTGCCCAGGGTGTTTGAGCCCCACCAGTACACCGTACCATCCAACACCTCTTCCTTAGCAGTAAAGGCCTCTTCTTCACCAGTGAAGGCCTCTTCTTCACCAGTGAAGGCCTCTTCTTCACATGCGAAGCCCTCTTCTTCACCAGTGAAGGCCTTTTCTTCACCAGCCCCGTCCACTGCTCCGCAAGCGGCCCAGTGTCTAACATCTCCAAACCGCGTGGGAGGCCAGCAGAAGATGGACTCTCCTGCCAAGGGAAAGCGGCGCTCCAAAGCACAACACCAAGGGGAGAAACCGGGCGACGACAAAGGTGACAACTCCGCAATCCTTGACGAGCTGGCGGAGTTCCTGAAGCCTCTTCCAGCCTGCATATCCCCAATTATGGACATGGTAACAATTCTCTTTCTTCTTTAATTTAGAGCACTTGGTAACAATTGTATTTAAGGGGCAAATAAATGATTTAGGAGTTCACACGTTAATTCTTCATGGTTTTCCGGTTGCCTTTTAAGGAGGGTGACTTGAACCATCCAGAGGGAGAGGCTCATGAGCAGGAGGCTCCGCCTGGAACCCACCATGTTGGCCCTCGAGACGAAGACCCATCGACGGCGCCGACCCCCGAGTCAAACCAGGGTCGGCTCTCTGCTGGAGAGCAAAGCGACGAGGCCGCAAACGCAGCATTTAGCACTGAATGTGACGTCCCAGTTCACAAGTCACAGCCGTGTCCCAACAGCCCTGCACTACCGACGGAACAATATTCGGACTCGGGGATCGTCCATCGACAGGGCCGTGGCGATGTCTCAGAAGAAAACGAGTTCACGACCATGGAGCATCAAGTGTTGACGGCTGACGTCAAGGAGATGGGATTGGCCTGCGACGATGAAGAGATGAACGATGAAGAGGATATACAGGTTGACCAACAGTCAGAAAATGTGCAGTTGATTACGGAGTCGTGTCATATTAGTCCCAGTAAATCGATGGAGTTGTTGGCCACAGAATCGAAAGACACTTCAAAAGAGACCAAAAGGATTATCCCTATGGAAACGGACCTTCACAATCCTCAACTCTGTCACACTGAGGATGCTGGACGACTCTCGGAAGCGGCAGAGTTGCAGGAAGACCAGTCACATGTTTCCGAGATGGATGCCGTGGACAAGACATCGGATGTAATTTCTCCTGATGAAACGACTAGTGATGGGAGTGATGTACTCGTGGAAAACAGCAGCATTGCAGAGTTACTAACTGCATCAGAGGCTCATAACAGCATGTCGGTGGACATTGAAGCCAGTGTGCTGCCAGGGCGAGCACGTCAGGATTCATTAGAGTCTGTCTGTGTGGGAAAGGACCCGCAAGACCTAAGTGTGTTTGGAGCCCATTCTCAATCGCCCAAGGCACCAGCTGGTGCATGCGCCGTCAGTATCCATTGTGCCACCGATGCAAGTGCCGCACAGAAAGTACAGAGCGATAACCCTCTCGACCCTACGCGGGAAGCCGACAAAGACACAATTCAGGAAATTGAAACGACTGAAGAGCCAGCTTCTGCGGCAAAGCCCAATGGGGCTGTAGACGTCAGAATCGGGTCCCCTCCAAGGTCTCCAATTTTGACCATTGGGGATAAAGAGGAAAAGCAACTCCCCATGAAGGATATTACTATTGGTACGAGTCCTACAAAGGCATTAAGTCCTTTGAAGGAAACGGGTCCTGTTGAAGCTACTAATCCTGTTAAGGAAACTAGTCTCATTGAAGGTAATACACCTATGACGGACACTACTCTTATTGAAGCTACTAGTCCTGTTAAGGAAACTAGTCTCATTGAAGGTAATACACCTATGACGGACACTACTCTTATTGAAGCTACTAGTCCTGTTAAGGAAACTAGTCTCATTGAAGGTAATACACCTATGACGGACACTACTCTTATTGAAGCTACTAGTCCTGTTAAGGAAACTAGTCTCATTGAAGGTAATACACCTATGACGGACACTACTCTTATTGAAGCTACTAGTCCTGTTAAGGAAACTAGTCTCATTGAAGGTAATACACCTATGACGGAAACAAGTCAGATCGAAGATATTAATGGTATTAAGGAGACTAGTCTTGTAAAGGAAACTAAGGCCATGAAAGATGGTGGTGCTATAAAGGATACTACTCCCACTAAGGAAACTAGTCATGCTGAAGATAGCAGCATTATTAAGGTTATAAGCCTTATAAGGGAAAATGGGGCTATCAAAGACACTAATGCTATCCTCAATACTAAGCAAACTAGTTCTGTGGAAGATCCTAGTAATATTAAGGATATTAGCCCTATAAAGGAAACCAGGGCTATTCAAGATATTCGCGCTGTCATGGATACTAGTCCTATTATGGATACTAGTCCTATTATGGAAACTAGGTCTATTGAAGTAACCATTCCTAAGAAGGAACCTTGGTATGGCATGGTTACAAGCTCTATAAAGGTGACCAGTGATGTCAAGGATACAAACCCTATAAAGGAAACAAGTGATGTTATGGCGATAAGCCCTAAAAAGGAAACAAGTGATGTCAATGATACAAGCCCTAAAAAGGAAACTAATGATATCAAAGATGCTAGTGCTATTCAAGACACTATTGCTATTCAGCACAAGGTCAAGGTAACTAATAATTCCAGTGCTGGAGCCCAAGATAAGGCCAGAACCTTTGTCGCTGCCTCTGAAGTGGTGCCCAGGGATTTCAAGCACCACATGCCTGCTTTATGTCATCGCGCAGGTCCCCTTTTGAATCCCGTGGCCCCGTCAGAAAGCGCCATAGCAGAAGTCTCGTCCGCGGCGGCTGGCTCCTCTGCGCAGACATCCATCAGGACCCGACTGGCAATGTGCCAGGTCCGCTCAGAGATGGGCCCGCCTCTGCCCCCCCTCCTAACCCCTCTGAGCACGACACCTCCCAAGCTGGTCAAACCCATCAACCCGCGGCACGCCATCGGGAAGCTCTCCTTCCCGTCGCCCTTGAAAGCGCAGCGCTTCTCCAACGTCCCGCCTCAGCCCGGCGCGGCGTGCAACGGCTCACCCCTCTTCGACAGCCCCTCGCCCAACGGCGTCCCGTCGTCGCCGCTCCAGTTCGGCTCCGCCACCCCGAAGCACGCCGTCCCGGTGCCCGGCCGCCTGCCGTCCTCCGCCGTGAGCTCCCCCTCCGGCTCGTCCTCCAGCCCCTCCCAGGAGAGCTCCATGCGGATCCTGGACAACATGTACCCGGACATGTCGGCGCGGGCCCGGACGCTGAGCATCCTCCGGGGTAACGTCGGCCTTGGCGGCTCCCCCGCGGAGAGCGGTGCCGCCGCCGCCCACGCCACCGGCCTCGGACAGATGTCGGGCTTCAAAACGGTCAGCTCCTCGTCCACGGCCTTCACCGAGACTGAGCAGAAGGGCCTGAAGAGGCCCGGGGGCGATCTGCCCCAGCCCAAAAGTGTCAAGTGCCTCCGGCTGGACCGCCTCCCGCGTAGTCCCGCCATCCGCTCCGTGGCCTCGCCCGGTCTAGATGACACCGCTCCACCAGAGTGGTTGCCCGTGGCGGGGGAGCCTCAGAACAAAAGGACCCCTCTGTCGACGGAAGGGGAGGTGCCTGGGGCTAGACGGTCGATAGCCGACTCCCTGGAGAAAATCGTATCGGGCTGCTTCGACCTGTTGCCGGTCATCAAAAGTCACCTGCATGTGGGGAACCTGTCCAAGAAACCCGTGCTGCGGGATGAGGAGAAGGAGGTCATCGCCGAGTTCTCTCGAAGCAAATGGGTGAGTCTCCCTCGTCATTGATGATTATCTGTAACCACGGCTATAAGGGAGGGTATTCAGACTTTTTGCATAGTTAACTATGATTCTTTAACGTGGAATGATATACACGCATACTTATTAATCAATCATTTTGAAGAAGAGATTTAAGGGTCTACAATCGTCTAGAAGCATTCACTTTACCAATATATAATAAAGTGTCAATTTATTAACATGAAATGGTCTGTGATCATTAGGATGGTGAAATAATTCTTTGGGGCCACAGTTTTAAAATTTCTTATTTAAGGAGAGGGTTACTTTTGTGTATTTTACTGCATGCGTTTCTGGGTGCGAGGTACAGATTTTTTTTTTTCTGGCTTTGAGTTGTTGGGCTTTGTTCTTCGAAGTTTACTGCAGATGAACTGCTTTCTGCAATCCTGGGCAAGCTGAAGACTGAGAGGTCAACCCTCAGTGGAGAACACACGCAGGCCCTATGCAGGGTGTATGCCGGGATCTGTCGACAGCGGAGAGACTGGGAGAGAGCTCATATTTTAGTCTACACCATTCTCAGAGAAGGTAACGCACATTGGTTGTATTCTTGAAATAGCACGTGGATATATAGCGCTTTGAAATGTATTGAAATTTATTTCACTCACTGAATGTCACCACCATCGAAGCCTAGGTGAGACTATTGTCGACTTTTTTTTTTATGCTCATATTCTTTCAGATATCCCAGATGCTTCTAAGCTGATCCTGTTTATAGTGACAACATGGCCCTGTGTCCTTGCGCATAAGGGTAAACTCTGCCAGGCCATACACGCCGTCACCAAATTAAAGGCGCAAGGAGCCATCCTCAACTGCCTTTCAGCTTACCTGGACTGGAAAAGGGTAAAGTTACCATTAAAAAAAATATATATATGTGTATATATTAGTGCTGTCAAGCGATTAAAATATTTAATGCCATGGTTAACTCGCGATTAATCGCAAATTATTTTTCTAGGCTAAATATCCCTTGATTTCTTTGTCCCATTAATTCTTCTCATTTTAATTCTCTTATCAACATGGTGAGGTGCTTCGGCTTGCCTTGTGCAAATGTTTTTTTATTGATAACAACATTGGCATATACTGATCAAAACAGGACGATACAAAAAAGGAGCCTATAGTGCAATTAAACGATGAACATACAAACATACTGCCTTGAACATAGCAGTCAGGCTACTGCTTCTTTGTTTTGAGCCAAAGAAAAAAAAAAAGGATTTTTTTTTTTTAATAAAAGAATTGCGTTAATCGTGCGATAAAAAGTGTAACGCCATTAAAATTGGTTTGCGTTAACGCCGTTAATAACGCGTTTAACTGACAGCACTAGTATATACAGTGTGTGTGTATGTGTATATATATATATATAAATATATATATATATATATATATATATATATATATATATATATATATATATATATATATATATATATATTAATTATTGCTTTTCATGGTATACATTATGTAATTTTAATGTTTAATCAAAGTGATTTGGCAACAGCAGCACAAGTCTTCTAGGTGGATACTTCGTAGCCAATGGATTTAGTGTGAAAGGACAACAGCAGGAGCCTTAAGAAATAACCCTGCGGGACACCAAAGTTAACCAGAGAGTGCATCAGTAATTAAAGCTGTGTGCGTGTTTACAGAACCCTCCCTGTGATGTGGAGCAGCTAATCTCAAGAACACTGTCGGATGTTCGCAGTGGGGTGGGACTCTCGTTCACCAAGCACAAGAGGTTCGGGGACGACTTGGGTAGCGAAGCATGGGACCACGTGTTCACACTGGACCTTCTGTGCCAACACAAGAAGTGGACCTGGACCTACGAGAAAGTATTGGGGTGAGTAAAGACATATCGTTCAACATTATAGGGCAATTTCAAGAGAATCGACCGAGTTATTTACAACAAAACCTGAAAAGGAGTGCCCTGATCGTAGTGTTTGTTTGCAGAGAGGAGCTATGGCCGCTGATGAACGGTTGGGTGACTCAACCCACTGATCAACCAAAGCTCATATCTGATATCACTGTCTCCACTGTCCTCCGACTCATAGGTCAGTTCTACCTTTCTTTTTTAATCCACTGTGTTTTTCTGTTAGCTGGCATAACATTTAAAGTGTACCATTTGTAGTTTGGTAAATGACGAGTTTAGGCTCATCAGCGTAAAACGATCGTCACCAAGTCTGCGTCGTTGTCTCTTTCTCCGTACAGGAAGATTAACCCAACAAGGAGTCAAAGAAAAAAGTGTTCCATCTGTGATGACCGTCATCAGTGTCATCAGTACGTTTGTGAGACACTGCAACGCTGAAGGTACATCAAACTATTTAATCTAGCCCTGTCCCTTGCCAGTATTTGGCTTTGGGTCCAAATACCTAAAAGGGTTAACTGAGAACATAACTCTGACATTAATGGGTGATTACAAACTGTGGCTCCCCTTTGGTTAAAATGTAATCTCTGCAGAGAATTGGCATCGGTGTCAGATGCACACGGGGCACTCGCACTCCTCTCAGTTGTAGTGGTACAGTATTTTAGGACTACGTCACTGGGGCGTGAGGGATAGCTGGATTAAATTTGAGATCCAGAGCGTAATCTTAAACTTGGTACGCCCTTGTTCCAGAAACAAAGAAATATAAACCTCTGATAATAACACACTTGCATATGTTTTGCAATCGTCCAATTTGCCGTGAACTATTCCATCCACGCCCGGTTGCTATTGCTGGTACGTTCTTTACTAATGGCTTTAGTTTTATATTTTATCAAATACCCTTTGATAGTTCACAATGTCCTCCATATCAAATCTAAAATTGACCTAGACTAACACATAGAATAATTGAGACTAAGGGCGCATTCACACTACCTCCATCGTCAACGGATATCATTGACTTTGCATGGGACGCTCTCGAAATGCATTGTGGGTCCATACATTGCCTCGGCCCCGTGCCTTGCGTCAAAAAGTTTAACTTTTCAGGCAGCGACGGATCCGTCTGCCAATCAGATCGCGTTATGCAAATATACGCAAATACACTGTCCAATGAAATCACCTTTGTAATACAACCCGGGAAAACGCATGAATACGTCAAAAAGCCCCCATCCATCGACAGACGCATGTAGTTTGAATGCGGCGTAATGCATGAATTAATAATGAACGGAGACGTGCTATGATTGCCTCAACCGTACAGGGGTGCCCTGGGAGGTCCAGCTGGCGGCCGTCTACTGCCTCTACGACCTGTCTCCGAGCCACCCGAAGCAAGCGCTGGACGCCCTGGCAGCGTGGAGAGGAGACACAGCCCACAGCGTCCCACCGTCGGTCACCAGCTGCATCAATCAGATAGCGTCTGTCTGCAGACAGGTCCACAGCTTAAAGAACGGAGAATAAGGCATGCACTGACTGCGAGAAACTATGTCCTGGTGGAAGGGGGTTGGGAGGATTTTGTTGTTCTAAGTGATAATAGGAAGTAAAGTTTTGTTTAGTGTTGCTGCACAATCTTGGTAAATGTAAAAAAATATATCTAATATGAAGTAGCATGCAGGCACAGTGATGGCAAAGCAATGACAAGTATAATTTGAATATTGAATATTTTTCAAGTTATTTGAATCACTTGCAAACTAGAATCCTAAATCTTCCATGACGTCTAAATGTTCAGTCACTGCATAATGAGCTGTGTAACCTCAGCTGGGCAACTACTCAGCCAATCAGCTGCTAGGTATGGGTTGACCATTCCAGTCAAAGGAAACTTCTGTTGCTTCAATCGCCACAACGGAAAAATTAAAATGGCACTTGCATGTGAACACTTTGAAAGTCAAAACCGTTTTTACCTTTGTCAATGGTGTCTTCCAATTCTCAGCAGGTTTAAAACAAAGCCATTGGCTCTTCTTAATTTATCTTGTAAATATAACCCAATTAGAATATTAAGACTTTATTTTTTTAATATCTTACATATTTTTTTGTGCACTTTCATTCTTGTATTTGTCTGGCTAATTTTACACACTGCCTAATTGTTCCTTGCTCGATGGGTTCTGCAGACACCATGCACCCTTCTGACGTGCTTTGGATTTCTGTTCTGTTATGAACATATCACTTTTATTACTTATTATTGTACAGTACACCAGAGTAAAAATTGTAGGCTTGGTTAAGTAAAACCAAGTAGATGATGAAAATATGATAATATATCTGTTGTAAATATGGAGTAAAAGCTCCGATATGATTTTATATTTTCACATTAAACATTAAGCTGTTAATGGGTTGTGTTCTCTGCATTACTCTTATCTGACAAAATAACTCGCAATTAATATCCTACCTTACTATCCAACATACTGAATGAATGACTCAAAACCTTTTTACTATAGCGTGTGAACTCCTTAACTCTCACATCCATACACGTACACAATTATGTCACTAGACTATTACATTTTTTTCCCAAACATACTCAAAAAACCTTCACACTTTACACTGCAGCAACACTTATTCAAACTTTGCTCATTACGTGAACACTTCCAAACAATGACTCAAACCTTATTTATTTTTAATTATTTATTTATTCATATTTGTATTATCAAACCTCAAGATCCCCAGTACAACCATACGCCTAGCAGAGCCTAGCAACCACCCTGTACGGTGTCTTTTTCTTCCGTTCACAACCGGCGGCTCGTTAGGCCGGCGGGTGCAGTCACGACGTTACATGGTTAGAAAAATACCATAACCAAGCTAATCACGAGCAATAACGCAACGCGACAAGGTATACGTGCGACAATACACAGTCACGAAAGCCCGGCCGATGATATCTGTATCAGTACAAACAAAATTAGCATTTCGTTGAGGGTGGAAATGTAGTAGAATGATATCGAGTAGTATCATTAAACGTTGAGATTTGACATGTTACGTCCCAGTGGCCAGCGAACCAATCAGTGAGGGGGATCGACCGCGTCACGTCCTGGGAAAGGGGTGTGTTTAAAGGTTTAAATCCCACGGACATGCGCCGTAGCGTGTCCGTGCTGTTGGGTGCGCCATATTGGTTTACAGGGGAGTGGAGTTGGGCAAGCTGCGTTCAAATCAAACCAATCAAACCGACATGAAGCGGTAGTACTCTCTGTAGGTACTCATTTCTGCTAATATCAAGTTCAATGGATTCCAGGAGCGCTTGGATTCAGCCGGAGCAGAAGGCCTCTACCAATCCCCTGTGGATGCACATTTGGGAAACGTCTCAGGGATTTCGGGACAACTCCAGCGTTCACAACCTACAGCGCGACTGTCGGACGCTGAGCGGAAACTCGTCGGCCTCAAACAGTGAGTTCTGTAAAAGCGTATCTCCGTCATCAGGAGTTGTAATTGGGAAGCTGGCGAGGCAAAGCAGCGAGGCGGACAGCGGCATCGGTAAAAAGGGCTCTTCGTCGCCGTCCTCCTCTCTGGACTCGGAGGCCGAGGGGTCCTCCTCGCCCTCCGACTCTGTGTCTTCACACGCCGACAATCTTAACTTGGCGGAGGAGGTGAAACTGTTTTTACACTACGGCGAACACGAGTTCAACGTGAACAATCTTAGACAGCAGCAGCAGCAGCATCTTCCTCCGCCTTTTAATAATGTGCAGCAGCAGCAGCGTCATCGTCGCAGCATGCATCTCTCCGGCAGCCACACCCCCACGGGAATCAAAACCCACCACCAGGCCAACAAGCACCACCAACATTCCTCCGGGCGCAGGAGGCATCTCAACCGGGCCAACACGTTCCATGGGCTCAACCATTTCCTCTCCAGCAGCTGTAATGGGAATTACACGGATTCGTGTAGCTTATGGAAGACCAGGCGGTACAGCCCGGGTATAAATGGGTAAGGAGTGATCGTGTGTGTGGGGTTGGGTATGATTTCTGTCCTCACGTGTGCATTGCCGGTGTAAGCTTGCATAGGTGTACTTGGACAGTTCCATTATTGAACTTAATGATGGTAAGTATTGGAAACTGGATAGGCAAATGTTCTGTTTAGCCATGCATGTCAAACAAATTGCCTTCGTACGTTCGTCGTAGTTCTTCCTACGTCAATGTTTTTTTGTTTTTTTTCTCCCAATGCACGTGAACATTGTGGATAATGAGTTGTGTCATCCTTTGCTCTCAACAGTCTTCACGAGGAGATAGTGGACTTTTTCAACTTCATGTCACCGCGCCCAGAGGAAGAAGCAATGAGGAGGAATGTGGTGAACAGAATTGAAGGAGTCATCAAGGACTTGTGGCCCACATCCCGAGTGAGTGTCATTAGGCAGGCTTCCGACCAGGAACCTTGGCGCTTATTCAAATCCATGTCAGATGGCTTGTGTTGGGCTTCAGGCGGTTTTACTCTAAATAAAACCACTGCGCAATCATGGAGTCATTGCCTAGTGGAACTTTGCTAATGTATGCATAGAATTGCATAATTAATAAAATCCATAGCAAGGCCAAGCCCTCGGTTAAAACTAACCAGCAGCTCTGACTGTTTAGAAGTTTCATTAGAGGGAGAAGGACCTAAACCTTATCTTTACTACTTATCTTTACATTCATTTTAAGAACATGAATGGATATAGCTGCAGGGCCCTTAAAGATATGAGCCAAGACTTGTATTTGAAGACTGAGCATTTAAATTATTTGATTATGGTATAGCCTTATAAAGCTTGGGTTCTGCCCTTCATGGGAAATGTTATTTTTTTAACAATGCTTTGACATTACAATTTCTCAAGTCTCAAACCACACTAATTATCTCATTGCTTCATGTACAGTCAATTCTACACAATTCAATCTTCACACTCTCATCGCTACCATTCTCTCTTGCCTCTAGTTGCCTCTTCCACTAAACATTTTATTTTCATCCAGTCCACTTTAGTTACTTTGTAACACACACCAAGGCAAACCAGTCAAGGCGCCCTCTTTCCATAGTGTATGTCGGCAATGAAGTGGTTTAGAGTCCATGTTTGAAATGGTCTCAAAAATGCTCTGAACACAAGTGTTAATTCTTCAGTTGTATTAAAAAAGAAAAGTTGTCTGAATTACTCTTATTTTATGTTTCTCTAACAAGTTATTGGAACGGCCAATGTCTGAGCAATTCTGTTATGTGTGGGTAAATTGTCGGAGTTGTGTGTGTATATTAATAGCCAGTCTTGTTCAGCAATCTGTCTGGCTTTCCACCACACATTAAGGCTGGTTTACATTCTAGAGCCAAACACTGCAGACCCACGTAAACACTGATCCATGAGAACTTGCACGATGTATACGACTCGCACTTTGTATACGACAAGAAGTATATACTTTCATTTTGAATATACATTTTTTTTGTTTACCAATTCTCAGTGCCATGTAAGAATATGGCTTACTGTTTGAGCCAATTGTGTACTTGATAATCTTGCTAAACTTCAGGTTTCCATAAATCTTAATACGTGATGTGGATATTTGGTCAATTCAGATTATTTAACAATGCGTATCATATTAAACGTGATCAAAAACAGTGGTCCACATTTCTACAGACTGATGTTGGCCTTTCTCCAGGGCCTCTAGTTTGTGTGACAGTATATCCAAAACTTAAGCTGTTACTAACTTTCTTTCCTAATGAATCAGCCCTCCCGAATGGCTTAAAGTGTGCTGATTGTCTCAGTGGATGTAAATTATAGCTGCATTTCAAGAAACTGTTGTGTTTATATTATAGGTGGAGATATTTGGCAGCTTTAGCACTGGTCTCTACCTCCCAACAAGGTACGTCTAACGGCTCTCTATGAATTGATCATGCTTGCTTCTTTGCTGATAGAACGGCCAGTTTGTCCACCATTTGCAAAATGATCTATACTAATGGTTGACATCCATTCATTGACCCAATAGCATATTAAACAGGTCTAGCACAGCCTGTTAGTCAGTATCTAATATCTTTTGCAACTATTTTTCCCCCACCCCAGTGACATTGACTTGGTGGTCTTTGGAAAGTGGGACACCCCTCCACTCCAAGAGCTTGAACAGGCCCTAAGAAAACACAATATTGCTGGCCCGCACCCAATCAAAGTCTTGGACAAAGCAACGGTGAGCGGCACACTTTTTCTTCTTGGCACGTGATTGCATGTATTTGCAGAAGGTATACCAGCTCCTATATGGAAGAATATGAGCTGGGTGCCGTGTTTTGAAACGGAAGCGCTGTAGCAAGGAATTCTCCAGATTAAAGTTTGGGGACAACGCTGTATACGGCCAGGTGGCAAACCTTACCTTGTCGGTAAATTGGTCACTGCGGCTGATGGTTAACAGACTAAGAATCGTGCAAATTAAATGTGCCTCATGTATACTAGTTTCGAGCCATTTATCTCCCCCCCCCCCCCCCTCATTTGGCAAGCACTTTGTTAGGATTATGCTATGTCTGTTGCACCACTAGTTGTGTCGTTGATTGCATGAATGTTGATTGAAACACTTCCTTCCTAGTTCTACCTGCCTCTATAAGAGGGAATGATTTCTTTAACATTAAAGGGCATTAAACAGTGGGAGTAAAGTAGTCTTATATGGTCGTAATCAATCTGATTTATATGTCGTTTCTGTAACTGCTTGTGTAGACGTGTCAGATTAATCAGACCTTTTTTTTTTTTTTTTTTAAACACTCCCATGCTGCTCCACCATTACTCTTGCAGAAATGACCTCTGGTCGGTCATTATGATGAGACTTTCACAGAGAATACTGTCAGTTATTTAAATCCCCCCCCCCCCCCCCCCTAATGTCTCATGGCCTCACTCAGGTACCAATCATCAAGCTGACGGATCATGAGACGGAGGTGAAGGTGGACATCAGCTTCAACGTGGAGACTGCTGTCAGGGCTGCACAGCTCATCAAGGGCTACCTCAAAGTAAGTGCCCCCATACGAAGCTTGTTCATTGAATACGTGTTTTGTTTTGCATTTGGTATCAAACCTGACTCTTAAACGAGCTGTACTCATCCTGGTTGTCGGGCATTCTTTAGTAACTGGCCTTTTTCTTTGCTCTGCCTGCAGCGGTACACTGTCCTTCCCCCCTTGATCTTTGTGCTGAAGCAGTTTCTGCTCCAGAGGGATCTGAACGAGGTGTTCACCGGAGGCATCAGCTCTTATAGCCTCATACTGATGGCCATCAGCTTCCTCCAGGTACACCAGCGTGCAGCCACCACCGCATCTTGTAGCAAGTAATCAAAGGCGAGCTACAGAGCTATTCCCTGCAGCCATGATGTGGAGCTATATTCAGAATGCTGCATTTCATTTATTCAAATCACAGTTAAGTTAATGCTAGGATTGCAGGTGGAAGCCATTTAATAAAGTTTCACGAGTTGAATACCAACTAATTTTGAAGGGGCTAGAATATCAAAATGGAAATTCCCATTGCAGAAAATAAACAAGTTACACTCCTACCTTTTTTTATTTTTTATTTTAATGTAAGATTATTCAAGCGTTATTTTCAATTAAACATCTCCGCTCCTTTCTGTCCCAGTTGCACCCGAACATTGACACGCGGCGCGCCAACATCAACCTGGGCATCCTGCTCATTGAGTTCTTTGAGCTGTACGGCCGCGACTTCAACTACCTGAAGATGGCGATCCGCGTGAAGAACGGCGGCACCTACCTGTCCAAGGAGGAGCTGATGCAGTCCATGGGCAACGGCAGCAGACCCTCCATGCTCTGCATAGAGGACCCCGTGCAACCGGGTGAGAAGGCCGCAGGACATGGTTGAATGTTAAATGCTAGCCGCTTGTGTTGCATCATTAGTTAATTCAGTGTCGTTCACAACACGACTGTGGAATGACGCCAGCAAGGGGATTTGCATGGTGTGTCCCGAAACGAGATGAATTGGTTGAATTTGGTAGAGGTTTTTGCATTGCCAGTGCACCTGGTTCATTCAACGGCAGGCTTTGAAAAATGATGTCTGGCTGATTTTGGCAAAATACACTGGTCGATTTTTATGAAACTGACTATTTGACCCAATTGAACATTGTCTCGGCAGATAACGACGTGGGCCGGAGTTCGTACGGCGTGCTCCAGGTGAAGCAGGTGTTTGACTTTGCCTACATGGTGTTGAGCCACGGCGTGTCCCCCCTGGCACGGGCCTACCCCAACAAGGAGCACGACAGGTTGGTCCCTCTTTTGACGCCCTAGTGGCCATGCAATGTCGGGTCACCTCGCTGAATATCTTTTAAGTCAATGACCGAGATGCCAACGTCTTGTGTCTGTTTCTCTGCACGCAGCACGTTGGGGCGAATCATCAAGGTCAGCCAGGAGGTGTTGGCCTACCGGGACTGGACAATCAAGAAGTGGGGTGCCAAGCAGTATTCGAAACTGGAAAGCCATGGTAAAGTTGGGTTGTGTGATCAGTCGATGTGTAATCAAAGTTAATAAGGGACCATCTATCAACAAACTATGTTTGTAGCCATGCAATTGGAGATAATTTGTTGTCGTTATTTGCAAGTTAAATTATGCCGCTTCGAAAAAATGCATATATCAATTGACCGGTTATTTTTCCTGGACTTGACGTCATCAATTTGCAAAAGGGGGAAAAAATAAACAGTGTATCCCACACAGCTTAATGTTAAATTGAAATGCAAACACAATGTCCATTTACTATTCATGTCTTCAATAGGTATCGAGAGCTGCGAGAAGGACCTCGCCCGCCTAATGCTGGCCTCCCTAGACGACCAGCGGGACTCCTCGTCCCCCGACAGCTCCGACTCGCCCTCGCCCTCCCCGGTCTCCCTGCCCAGTCCCCAGCACTCCTCGTCCTCCTCCGCCTGCTCCCTCTCCTCCTTCTCCGGCAGTGACGTGGTAAGGGCCCGCGCCGTTGTTCGCTCCCCCGAGAAAGCGCTTTGTACTCGCATTTATAGAAATGCAAATCAGTGGCGCAGCGTTTTGCCAGCGGAAGGCTATCCCGGGGAGAGTCCGTTTAACCCAGTGCAGACCTAGAAAGTGTTGGGCTGCCCTCTTCCGGTGTAAAACTGCCTTACTGTCGTTTGAAGATATCCGTCGTGCATAACTGTCACGGCTCGACTGCAAGTGATGTCTGGTTCGTTTTTGCCCTCGCTTGTTCCACAACCACGATTAACGAGGTGCTTTCTGCCGTTTTAACGGTTAAATTAAACAGAATTTTATGCAGGTTGTGTTCAATTGGCCATGGCCCTTTTTAATTCCAGCTCCTGTTTTTTTATTTTATTACTACCGTTTTTAGGGTTTGCATCACTACTTGCTCCTAATCCACTTGCATGTCTCCCGTTTTATCGGGTTATTTTATGCAGGTTTCTTTTTTAGTGCTAATGCTTTCGTTTGCTGTAAACGTGGGAGTGGAAAAGCAAGGATCCGATTTAAGACTTAACAGGCTTGCTGCGCGGTATTGAGTGACTCTTTAAATCCTCTTTAAATGTTTTTCTTAGACTTGCTTACACTTTCTCTCTCCCCCCTCCCACTTCCTCTCCCCCGCCAGGAGTCGGACTCTCCCCCCAGCGGCGGCTCGGGCATCCAGCTCCACGCCCTCGCGCTCTCCTCCGTGGTGCAGCTGGCCGCTGACCTCCATGCCAAGCATCCCGCTGGCTTCCTCCCCGCGGCACCACAGGTGGCCACCCCCCCTCTCCACCACATCAAGGGCTGCGCGGGAGTACGCCAATTACACCGACTCCCCCAGATTACACTTCTGCCCGCTCTATTTAACTTGATGACTATCTTGACTGCTTCATCCTCAATTGACTGAGAAATGGGTTTTTCGAAGGTGACTGTAAAATAATATAAAGGCCACTGGGGACGCGTTGGCTTACTGGAAGTCCCAGCCGTTCTCCCTGTGAAACCGGAAGAATCCCTCCCAAGTTGCCCGTCTTGTGTCTTGACATTTCGTCTCTCTTGCGTCTCTTCTCCCCAGGTCCACATCTCCCTACCCGGCGGCAACCTGGCCTACCCCGCCGTGGTGGACGGCCGCTTTTACCACGAGAACTCCCCGTCCATCAACGGCGTCCACCGCCAGGTGCAGGCCCATCATCATCATCATCAGCAGCAGCAGCAGCACCATCATCATCATCACCCTCCTCCTCCTACGCAAGTGCCCCCGCCGGGGGACCCCTCCAGCCCGCTGCCCAGCCCCCTCCGCCAGCTCCACCCGGGGCCCACGCCGCCGGGCCTCCAGGGCTACGTCCTCCGGCGGGACCCGCAGGGCGACGGCGGCGGCGAGCCGCTGCCGGGCACGGTGGTGCAGTGTCAGACCTACGGACCCGGCCACTTCACGCACTGCTTCGTGTCCCAGACACACGCCGCGGTGGCGGGGCTCTTCAAGGCCCCCCCTGCCCACCAGCAGCAGCAGCAGCAGTACGCACGGCAGCCCTGGAGGAAAGGGAAGAGGTTCAGCGTGCCCCCGTGAACCGAGGCAGACGGCACATTACATGGCGTGCGTAGTTTCTTTAGTTGCTTTTGAGGCGGGCTCCGTCTGAGCCGTCCGAAGTCGAGTCCATCCTTGGGTCTTATTGTAGAAAGCCTGTTATATTATTTTTGGTTTTTTTTATGGCGCTCTACACCACTTGAATCTCACTGGTCTCGAATGTAATTCCAAGCTCCCTTTTTCCCTTGGCCTGAAAGGTCAGTCAGTGGGAGCGCCAGGCGACAGCAAGTCCTACACGGGGAGTCAAGCCGGAACGCCAACACCCATGGTGTGGTGGTCCTTTTTGAAGTCATACCAGGGCTGGTTTGCCGTCATCATTCGGTGTAGATCGATTCGGTTATGCAGAAGCCACTTGTTTTTCGATATCTTTTTGGTGTTTTTACTTTGGTCCCAATGTACACCAGCAAGGACTTCAAAACAAAAGCTACAAAGTTGGCGGCGTGTTCGGCCTTGGTCCTCAAACCAGAGCCTTCCTACGCTCGCAACTGGCCGCTCGCTCACATTGACAAAAAGGGACTGTGAATCTGCCTTCCCAGGTGTCCGAACCTCGTGGTCGGACATGGTTTGCGAGTATAAATATGGAACGGGTTCTCCTCACGAGGTCTTCACGACGGAACGACCAGTTTCTTGTAGTTTCGAGATGCTTTCGCAGTGTTCGAAACGTAAGTAAACTCCGGTTGTGTTTCTGAATAGGAGGAGCCTCTCTAGCGCTTTATTTTTTTTCTGCGCTGTTCTAGTGTAAAGTATGTCGGGTCTCCTGAAATAAGCTCAGATATCTGCCATGATGTGGCTTTGGGAACTAATCGAAGCTGGACAATTCAAGTGAAGATTTTGTAGTTTCTTTTTTTTTTTTTTTGTGACCCGAATCAAAGCACTACCTTCCTACCTATGCAGCACAATGCTGACTAGGCGTTTTTCTCGCGTAGCGGCACAAAATGGACGACCTCTGAAGTGCTTAAACTGTGATGACTTGTTTGAATGTACAGCTTTTATTTTATTTTTTTGTATGTCGCTTTTGGTCATTATTATGTCTTTGTGTTTGTGTGTGTGTGTGTGTGTGTGTGTGTGCATCAACTTATGGTGCAATTTTCTGTATCACTGAGGAATTATTGTTTGTTTTTTGTGCACTATCAATATTATGCTTTATGGGCTGTAGACATTGCCACCTTACCGTTACAGTATATTGCCTTTTATTTCTGTATGTGCAATAATGACCAGATTTTATTTAATTTATTTCACATTTGAGTTTTATTTTATGGGCCATGATCGGTGCAATAGTTTTAGTCCTCCAAGGGACCCATGTCCATACCCCGGGTAGAATGAGAGCGGGCACATAGCGACAGGAATCTCATGTGCCAAAAAACCCACATTACCATGCCAACTTTTTACACCCGTGTGTGTTTTGCCATCGCACCATCACTTGAACTCATTGAACTCATTGCCAACTGCCTATCCCAAGTACCCCTGCTCCGACACTTAAACCTTTCACATGTACGTTTATTTTTTGTATCCGTTGTTGTCGTCCTTTTTGCGACATTGTTCTTTGTGCTTGTGTTCTTCCGTCCTCAATGTGACCTTTTTTCCGTGGGAGTTGCTGACCGAGGAAAAAGTGTCCCGATCATTCGTCTTCCGTTGTCATTTTGAGAGGTTTTGGTGCTACTTATCTGCCAAAGTGTCTTAGGCCTTGTACACCCGCCCCCCCTTGCCTAATGGATTTCAGTTAAACCGATGCATTTAGTCCTTTTTTTTTTTTATAACTGACCAAATTCAATAATTTTATTCCTTCAGTTTATTCCGTATATGTAGTCAGAACTGTCTATTTATTTATGTACACACTGCCTTTATTTAAAACAAACGTTTTAGCTTGGTCTTACATTTTCACAAATGGCTTTTGGTGTTGGTTTAATTCACAAATTGACTATTCTATTTTTTTTTCAGTCAGACATTCAGAATCATGTGACATTCCATTCATTTTTTTGCCCCCTCCCCCCACTGCCTGATTACTAGATTTGCTGAATGACTTATTGAATGTGTTTAATATCTGCACCATTTCCCAGGGTTGTGTCCTCTTGCCAACATGCCTATCTAGAGAATTCACACACAACACAAGATTAGAAACCCCTTCTTTCCCTCTGCTTCAAATGGACCTCTTTAAAGAAGGGAATGAAACGAGTTGGGAGACTTGGAGTCCTTTTTTGTTTTTTCCTTTTCTTATATATTTTTTTTTAAGGATGAGTGACTAGTGCGACGGTTGGAACAATGTAGTCAAGTTTTAACGTTTAGTGCCATAATGGACTCCACAGAAACACTGGCAACATGTTCTGCTTTCAACACAACCGGGCTGTGTTGAACATTGCAGTGCCAAGTTTCAACTGTTTTGCCATGAACCAAATCTTGAACCAGTGTCTGTCTGAACAATGTGTGGGTTTGACGTGTAAATGAGTATCATATGGATGTAAACCTTTCCTTTTTAGGCACCATTTTTATGTAATGTTTTCTATTTTTTTAATAAACATTTTAAAACGATAAGTTCACCGTGTCTGTATCATGTCTACATTTGTCGGTTAGGTTCAATCTTGTTACTCAAAGTTGAGTTTTGGCTGGGCTTCTGTTGATGTTCAAAGGGTAGGTAAAACTGTTCAGTTTGGGTCTCAGTGTGAACAGCAGAAATATCTGCATATTAACTTATGGTGAATGCACAGTGGTTTTCTATTTGTGTACCCTAGGTCAAGGGAGTGGGATTGACTACACACTCACACTTGCTCCTATGGAACCCAACTTGTTTTAGAAATGACCTTTACCACCGTGACGCAGGTGGCTTGGATTGTGTTCTTTATTTCGTACTCGTAGGTCAAAGTTCTGCTCCCATTACTTAGCCTTTTTTAAAGGTCAATTGTCCCAACCAAAAAATAAATTTCAGTATTTGTCATTCTTTTGGCTAGAGTCCAAGACGATTGACCTAAAACCACTGATACTTAACATAAAGTATGCAATGGCAAGACGCGTGTAAATTCACAAGGCATTCAATCATCGATAAGTTGTGACTTCCACTTTTCTAGTAAATGCTGACGGATTAAGCACGATATTGGTCAAACTATCGTGCTTAATCAATTGGTCAATGTTTAACATGTCATAACATTATAGACCACACCATTGTATGAATCTATACTATTTTGAATATATTAAGCATGTTTTTCGGTCTAAGGCACGTGGCTCTCTGGGATATTTGGTGGATCTGAGATACAAACTCAAAACCCCATCGGTATGTTTATTTAAAGAAAATACTACTGCAACTAGGACTGCAGCCTTGGGTCTGGGTTAAAAGGTCGTACCCGGTGGTCAATAGTGATGTTTGACCGCATATAATGTTATGGTTTCGACTTTGGCAACAAGTGTATGTAGTCATGAAAGTCTCACTCAAAGGTTTTCTGAAAACCTATAGAGCCCTGTATTTATAGTCGTCAATACGTGTGCCTAATCAGTAGTTCAGTGATGCCTATTGTTATTTTTAAGTCTTCTCTCTAGTCAGGTATGGTACACATCATGCATTACTTTCAAGTCACTAGTGTTGGCCAAGCATTGTCTGAAGAGTTCATGGCAGGAACAATATGATTTCAAACTACTCAAGGAAAAATCTGGTCACCTATGCCTGTTAAAGTTGGGGCTGTGGGATGTTTAACATTTACAAACGAAGTGTCCCGTCCAGCTAAATGTATGAACGGGGTCCTTCTGCAATGTCATTATATCCGTGTGGTTTCTAAACTGTACCATGTCAAATGTTTATCAGCCTTTTCGTTTATCATGGCCCTACGTGTGTATCTTAAAGTAGAACCAGGCCCCATGGCCTTTAATTAAGCGTTAAAAAAAAGCTCTTTAAATAGGCAGAGGGCAGGTGTGTTACCAGCTAACCATATCAGCCAATATTAAGTTAGATTGTGCTGTACTAGTATGTGTTTAGCCTAGAATGCGAGTCATCTAATACAAACCAATGTACAAGTTGTATCAGGAACCTGGCTTTAATTAAACCAGTGTATTTGTTTAGACATTGTGGACCCCATGTGTATGTTTGTCGGAGCCATGCGAAATACTACTCTGGTGTACAATGAGTAATGATAGAAATTAATGAGGGTAATGCTTCTTCCAGCCAGGTGAGGGCAGTAGTGTTGCGTGTCTCTGCATGGCTACGGGAGACTCCCTCCCTTACCCAATCTGTCTCCATCCCCTGGAAGGTTTGTATAAGGAACCAGGCTCGTTCTATTCCCGTTCAGAGATAAAGACACAAAAAAAGTGCAGAGACCCCTATCAGCCATTTCCGTCCAGCTTGCTGAGTAAGGTGCTGAGCTAATTGAGCCGCGAGCATCGTGTCGTCATGATCTACTGTCATTGAGCTGCTGCCTTCATCCATAATTATACTTTAGTGGCGCTCTGGCACTGGGTCGGGTTTTAGTAATATTACTAAAAGCTGTCTCTATATGTCAGAAGAGCACATTAATGTAATTACTGTGCCTGACGAGGCATTAGTGGTTTCTAGCTTCCCTGTATTGTGGATTTGGTCTAGTGTCTTTGTTGCCATATAGCGTCTTATTTGTTTCTTGGTCCAACCCATGTCAGTGTAACGAAACACGTGTATAGGATGGCTGCTAGCCGACCACAGGGTCTACACGATGGGATCTAATTCAGACAGTGGACTCATGAGAAATCCAATTTCAGCGGCACAGCACTCCATCAGCCATCTCCAGCTTGGTGTGTGTGTGTGTGTGTGTGTGTGTGTGTGTGTGTGTGCGTGTGCGTGTGCGTGTGCGTGCGCGCGTGCGTTTGTGTGTCAGCATCTCCACTCAGTTGAGATAGCATTTACTTAAAGAAAGGAACCATTTTTATCCTAGATTTACTGACAACAAAAATATATAAATTCTGTTGAAGTATATATATTTTTCGACATTACTTGGAAGTCAGACCACATCCTTCCATATAAGCTTCTGTTGGTGTGAGGGAGAGTCAGGGAGACATCAGTTTAAATTGCTTGTCACTTGACCATCAAGTCTCAGATCCTGAAGAGGGTGTGGGATATTGAGTCACTTATTTCAAAAAGTGTATTTGCCTCATATACGGAACCTGGGATCGCTACACAGGTTGGTAAATCAAGTAGTGTATTTTCATATTGTTTGCCGTGGGAAAGCTGATGTTTAATTCTCCCAAAGATAACTGATGCATACACTGGACTGTATAATTTTAGGTTTAATTTAAGACTGACACTGTCTACAAATATCAGATCTGAAGACATATGCAAAGACAGGCATTGTCAGGTAAACCCAATCCACGGCTTAACAGAGATTAAAAGGATCTTGACAAGAATTTGGGAATAGCCATTTGAAAATCAGAATTTCCCTTAAAAGCAATGGATGATGAATGCAATAATGCTGGCTGAATGGACACTCTTCAGATTTGCTGCTTTGCTAGACTTTAACTGCATTTATCCCTCACTACTCTGTCATTGTGGCCCACACAGACTTTGTGATCAAAGCTCCAGCCTCAACATCCTAAGGACCTTTTGCACTGCTTCCTGGACCGTGGACGCAGACATCCATGGGCCAGCTCAGAGGTCAGAACACTAAGTAGATAAGATGAAGAGCCATCATGGTGTTTGGGGCACACTTTTGGATCAAAAGAAGGATCATGGAAGCTGTAACAAATGATAAGAGTAGAAAATGGCCGTCTCATTAGGCTGGTCTTAGGGCAGCACCTTGATCAAATAAAAGGATATGGACCTAGATGGAGTCTGTGTAGTGCTGTTAAAAGCACTGGTCTTTTGCGACAAAGGTACATTAAATGCATCCACTCACAAGTAGGCAGTGCTATCTACAGCAGGGGGACATTCTGAAATGTTTTAATGTGATTCAAATTTTTAGATATAACCGCTTTAACAACCAATCTAGAAATCAAATATAAAGTGATTTAGGTAGCCTGTTATAATATACATTTTTATAGATAATATATGGGTGTGTCCTGCTTATTTTGAATGGGGAAGTCCTCAATGTACATCTTTATTTGAATTTTAGTCATCTAAAACACCTTGTGATGGTCTTATAAAATATGTCATTATATAATTCAATCTATCGCACTATTATGCAATCTTAAGCACCCTGAACTCACAAGACTCTATTTCTTAAATGTAATACTTTAATTATACTATCTGTAAACAACAAACTAACCAGCACTTCAAAACCGTACAACCATACCCATACAAATGTTCTTTGTAACATGTAGATCAACCACAAACAAGGTCTAACAGGACAACTTGGATCTTATATCCAGGGCCGTTGCAACAAGTCCTGGGCCCCTATACAAGAGGTACTGATGGGCGGGGGGGGGGGGGGGGGGGGGTGGAAGGAGCAATTGTTGACGGGGGGGGGGGGGGGGCCTAGTACTATGGGCTGGTAGTTACTTTTTTTTTTTACTTTTTTTCTTTTTTATTACTTTATTGCCATGGGCCCCCCCCTGGGCTGTGGGCCCCTAGAATCGTCATCACCTTTCACCCCTTTACGACGGCCCTGCTTATATCACACTTATGCTGTCCGAGCACTTCTGAAAGAGGCATTCACAAAGCAATTGGTCACCTCACCGTTTCTGAATAATGTTCATAATACAGCCACAGAATCGATGTGTTTTTTATCCCTCTCAGACATATTCCTTCTTTTCATACTGCTTAGAAGAAGAAGAATGCTCCTTCTCTGTGGTTTTCAATCAGAAAATAAAAGCGCGCTGAGTCACACCCAGACTCGCAGGCCATTACCTCTGCCTTCAAAAGGCATGCTCACGGCAGATCTCTGTGATGCTCCGCACTCATCTCTTTCACCCCTCACCGAGTGCAGCGCAGAATCTGCCACACTCATTCGTGTTCCCATAGCGAGAGCACCAAAGAGATTCAGCATCCATCATCTTGGCAAGGGTCTGTGCCAGGTGGCTGTCCAGGGCATGGTCGACCGTTGATAGGTATGGGGTTTAGTCTGTTTTTATGACGGACATCGGACGCCTGAAGCCCATACGACGCAAAGAGGATAACATAACGTCTTACGTAAAGGAAATGGGAAAGGGTGGCGCTTTTATTCCTTATAAGTAATTACAACCCGTATAGAATTGGAGTTGAGTCGCTAGTCCTGGGAAAAACACTTCAGACACCTGCAAGAGGTGCACACACATGCCCACTTAGTGTAGGATGAGGCCTTTATGGTGAGCAATCGGTTTTAACTCACTAGGGGTTCCCTTTTCCTCATTTAAACACATTTTTAAGATGTGTTGAATTATCACATATCTTTGATTTCCAATAAACTTCAAATATATGGCTGTATATTTATTATAACACACGGATGACTTCAGTTTCCATTTTCATTTAAATTAATGATGTCCTACATACATTTAAACAATAAGCAGGATATTGCATATAGTGGGGTGGTTCATTAGCTGTGACCGTTTTTATATCAAACCCTGGTTCTTATACACACACACGCACACACACACACACACACACACACACACACACACACACACACACACACGCACACAAACGCACAAACATGTTCACAGCAGGCCATTCAGCTCCTCAATACTATTGTCTTTTTCCCTCTGGGAAGTTCTTTAAAAATGAACACTTAAGATGCTAAAAATAGACCAAAGTACGCTCTGCTGTTATATATGCTATACCAAGTCCCTATGCGTGAAGTAGAAATTAAACAATGTAATACTATTTACATTTTGCTCACTGGCATGTCTTCTGTGAGAATAAGAACAACAGCTTCTGAGCTATATCAAGGTATGAATGGCAGTATCTCTAACTTCATCTAAATATTTATCATGTGATATCATTAGCTATGGTTATAATGTATTGATAACTACAGTTATGCTGGCTAACAAATGTATAATAGAGGATCATATTCTTTGTCTCTTTGAGTTTGGTTTGCTTTAAGTCTTTTCTTGTGTCTTACCAGGACAACAGTGGTTGAAACATAGATTCAAATGTGTGCAAGCAGAGGTGTTTGTGGATTATCTCTGGCACAATGTGTAGGAAGTTAAGCACATGTGATTGCTTTCTATCCACCAGAAAAAACAACAGCTCCATTATGCAGTTTTATTAACTCTCTCTCTCACTCACTCTCACTATCTCCCTTTTTCATATGATTCTGCTGCAAATGTTGAAAAGCAATAATCCAGCTCCACGCTAAAGGCATCTGCTTCAGAATGACATAAACCCAGGAACATCTCCCCTGTGTCAGTGGCGTCGACGTGGGAAGCAGCTGCCTCCTCAAGAAGAGAATACATCAAGAGTTCAGGGGTTCACTTGAAGTAAGACTTTTGAGGTCAATCATTGAAGTACTTTCTTGTTTCTTTACCTGTGTTTGTTCCCTGATATCTCTCTCTGTGTAAAACAGACTCACACACGCGCACACACATGCACACAAACAAACACCACAAAAAAAAAAAGTATTCCGATTATAGTGATCGCCCAGTGCTAAATGTTACAAGCTATGATTCAAACGCAGCCTTCTTTGCTACATTCCAAAAAAAATATATCTGGCTAACTAAAAACCTAAACAACACGAATGTACGCCAAAGAAACTTTGAATGGCTTTAGTAAATAAACCATTACCAAAGGCAAGTACGGTACCCTTTTAACAAATGTGAGGTTTTGACATTTTTGCAGTTTGGTAATATATTGTAATATCTTATCTCTCTATAGGGCTTCCTGCCACACATTGTTGGCTGGTATCCGGTGCTCCTTACTCCGTCGTTTGAATTAGTGCTTGAGTTGCAAAATGGTAGCCACAGCTGGCCTGCAGCGTTCCTTAGCATCCTCCCTCCCACTCATAATTGTGGTGATCAGTGGTAGCTAGGCTGCTTTGCATATTATATGGTGTACTATGGTGCATTATATGGTGTAAACATAGTCTTCTAATTTGATTGCTGCCTGAATGTGTGGAAAAGGTATGAACTATATTATGTAATACACAGTGTGTAAATAATGGTATAGGCTAGAATGTGATAGCACATATGGTGGGTAAATAAATCTATGGTGTAAACAGAACAGCTACCGTTGTGGTTTCAATATTTGGACCATACTTTGCGGATAGGAAAACAAAATTACTAACTAATTACTAACTGTTAAGGAACAGGGCCTCGTTTCCCGATAACGATGGATCCACACTCGTACGATCATTATCACGATGGATTTTGCGAACCATCGTAAATTTCTTTGGAGCGTTTCCCAAAACTCCTCTGAACATGAACGCGCGTGCACTGCACTATGACGTTAGTAGGATTGTAACTGTCCACTGACATGGTGCTGAAATGGGCTCTGTATGAGGGGGAGACGCAGGATTGTCGCAGGAAAAAGGGTTAAAATTCTCCCCATCAAGGCCAACAGCAGAGTAGCCTGCAATAATATGAATGCTAAAGATATTAAAACACGGTTGTTTAGGTCTAGGCCGACATATCATATATCAGTCCTAATCCTGAACGCACAGTGCGTACATTTTTTCACAGCATTTTCCCCCCTGAAATAATTCGATGTTACAAAAATCGAAAATAGCTTGTGTGTCAACTACATATATCTTAATGTGCTGATTTCTGAAACATGCTTTGCGCAGCAAAGAGAGCAGACTTTATCTGATTCCGCGTAAGGTTTCATTGATTGGCGCGCCCTCTCTAGTCTAGAATCTTTGATTACCGTGTAACTATTAAAAATGCAACATACCATTAATTCATTATTATTCAAACGCAGAGGCTGGGCATTGACCCACGGCTATTGCTGACCCGATTAGGAGAGCTTGGTCTAGATCCTGCCCATCTGGTTGGGCAGAATGATGTATAGGCCTTTTTACACTGCCATGCCGCTTCGGTCGCAGCTTGGCACGCCCGGCGATTTCACCGTCTCTTATCTGAAGTTTCCTGTGTAAAACCGAGGGGGTCAAATCCCCCGTTCGTCACGGCGTAGGCTTTCTTGGTTCACTGGAGAAGGCGGGGCTGCGCAGGCAGTCTAGACCTCTTTAGAATCATTCGCATAGGCTACTCACAAATGTTTCTATTTTTATGAATGAAGACACCCACATGCAAGAATGAGTTCACGTCTGAGTGTAGGCTACAAACGCGATTAACTATTTACATGTGCAAAAAGCGCCAACATGTTCGTTATTTTGCTGACCACCTGTTTTTTATGCCGACAAAAGCTTCGTAAGGAAAGTTCCTCTGCGTCTCTCTCATAGATCGCACCATCTTTCAAGGACTTTGTTTAATGCGACTTCATAACCTTCTCTCACATGATCAGCATTTCGCGGATTTCACTTTCTCTCAAGTTAGAACTGCTCATGATGATATCACTGCCCACCCCCCTGATCCGCGGAGCCGTCGCATTTACTTCAGAATGAAACCCAATAAACCGCAAAGTGTCTAGGGTCCGGGAGGGTAAATTGGGGTGCTAGCTCAAGCAGGCAATTTACCTCGGGCAGTGTAAACGCGCGGACCATGCCGCGAAAACGGCGTGCATACGACGGCATATTTGCCAGTGTAAAAACACCTTATGATGGTGACGGTAATGTAAGCGGGAAAGCGCGTGGCGTTCAGGCACGCATCGCAGCAGTTTCCCGCAGCAGTCTACGTTCACTGCAGAAACCACGCTCTCAACTTGGCGATGGCACTCCACTAAGGTCAGGGATGTTTGTAACTGTCTAGACACGGTCCAATAAATAAGGAACTTCATCACAGCCTCACAGAAGCGCCTAGAGTGCTTTATGGCAAACAATCGCAACAGAAAAAACGCCTGCAGAAATTGATCGGAGTTATTGTCCTCTGTTATTGATCAATATGAGGACATTTTAACCACAATGGTTGAATTTGAATCAGAGGGACACAGCAAATGCAGCTCAAAAGCGATCACTTGTTTGGGGGATATTGCGAAATTGCGCCAGCTGGAATTCCGTGGTAATGGATGTGTTTTAATAAAACGCATCCAATAAACGGAATGACCGCTGGTGACTCCACTGAGGCTATAGTAGGCTAACAATGCTCTTAGCATCCTACGAGTACCCCTGGAGTCCTCGTTAACTACGAGGGATTTCACGACGTTCGTTACCAACGATGCTTTCGGGACAAGTTGTGAAAACTGTACGATGCTCGTGCGACGCACCTCACGAACCACTGACTTTCGGGAAACGGGGCCCAGGTGCGTTTGGATTACTGTCAGCGTGTAGGGAAATTGAGCAATATGCACTACTGAGGAATAAGTGTGCGCGTGATACAACAACAACAACAACAACAACAACAACAACAACAACAACAACAACAACAACAACAGCCCTCCCCAGCAGGGGACAGGGGCTGGGTTCTGCATTGACTGGGGAACAAGGGGTTCATCCACATTGAAGCACTCAGTGCCCTGAGACCCAGAAGGGTTGCCACGTCTTCTCCTTTAGGACTCCTCCTCAGCAGAGCTCCTGTTTTCCAGTCTGTTTGCTTTGTTTGGATGTTGAAGGAAAAAAAACAGAAATGACAAATGAAAATCGTTGATTTATATTGGCTATTATTTAGGGTTATTATAGTTAGGATTTGGGACTATTTGTTGAAGCATGGCCTGGGTTGTCTTCAACAATTTGGCATCACAACCAAGTAGGCCTACTCCTTGAAATTTTTCTGACATTTCTTTGTGGATATTTTGACAAAATTGTGACTAAGACAGAGCTCTCATGTCCGTTCTCTCGCAGCACGACAACTTAAAGTCCTACGGTTGGAATTCTATATGCACTTTTAACTCTCCTGTTTCTTCACTTTTAATCCAAACTACTGAGTGATGGCTGAACTTCAGTGATCAAGCTATCACCAAAATATTGGTCCATGAGTATGTGTTGGGATGGCGCATTTAAGTCGGAAATCTAGGATGGTTTGGGGCAAGATAGGAATATTCATTAGCTTGGGGATCCACTGGCTGCCAATTTAAGTGAGAAATACACTCTGCTCATGTTTCTCCTTGTCTGAGAAGGGTTTATAAACTTTCAGACATTGATCTGTGTGTGGGTGTACATTTATTTCTGTTAAATTATGAAGTATAAACTTTCCAATTGCTCGTAACATTCTCGTCACAATCCAGCAACTATCTGTTAATCCAATGTAAATCAATTTTTTAATATACACCAGCTAATAGCGTTTGGTGGGAGGGGCTTAAGGCAGGGGGACGCTTTGATTGGCCTCCTGCCCTTTCAAGTTCTTGTCAGTGAAATATCCTTTAAATCTTGCCTACTGCTCTTCTAATTGTCCTTCTTAGCCAAGTAATCATCTTGCGCTACATGAATGGGCTTTGAACATTATGCCTGGATCAACTAGGCTATTCATAGCTGGTGTAGTGGTAAATGTCAGGCTGTTACCAAAATTAGAATCTTAAGAACACAGTTTTGTTGTTTTCAAATCTTTCCTTAAAATAAAACACTGAGTTCATGAGCACTGCTCTAAAATCATTTTTGTGAAGCCTTTTCTAGCTTGCTCCTCAGCAACTAGATTATGGAGCACCACCTTTTAGACATAGCTATATAGAGTAGCTGGCAGTTTGTTACCCCTCTCATGATTATTTAATGTGGACTGAAGCATCTCCATGTTTAGTTTAAGGATTAGAGACATGCTCCTGTCTGGTACAGAAATATGTCTGGTATAGTTTGCACCGGTCACAAGATTTTGGTCTGTATATTTAATAGTTTGGGTGTGGGACAGGTTATCCAGAGCCCAAATTGGAGCCCAATTTGGTCCATTTTGGCAAATTGAGTCCGAGGGTTGTCTGTGCACTAATCACTAATCTGCTAATATTAAAACCAATCAGTGCATTGTCAAGTTGAATGTGAAATTATCTCTAGAGGTGGCAGTAGTTTATGAGGTAGAGTGGGTTGTTTTGTAACCGTGAAGATGCTAGTCCTTTCCGCAGTTCATTCTAGCTTTGTGTCCAGGTGTCCCTGAGCAGGACACCAGATTCTTCTTTCTCCCGAGTTGTTTTGGATAAGGTCTGTGATAAGAGTTGTGTCTGCCAAATGTAAATCTACATCTATCTTCCACCCGCAGTTACCTGGGCCCATATCGACTTAAATGCACTGGCCTCCGCCATAAGGTCTTTATGAGGAAGGTACGGCCCTTATTGTCAATGAATCATATCTAATGGTTCACTCGAGGTAAGTGAAGCGTTTTGTTTTAAATGAAAAGATCACAACCGTGCCGGAGTGGAGGACAACATACTGCATCCAGCCTCGTCCTCACTCGGGCGTAACGACACGCATGAAGATAAGACGGGGGGTCGTGATAGCGGATAATAGAAGGAGCTTTGAGATCCAGATCGTTTAGATAGAAGATATGTCGGTGGAAGATAACCTGCAGCGTCAGGATACGACAGGTACATTGACAGTTGGATGATTCATTTTCTAAGAGCCTCTTTGCATTATATCTGACAGTGGTTCTAATTATGGGTAGAGCGGCTCTAAAATGCTCATTTCCAATTCTTGCTTTGGCCACAAAAGACGATTGACAGATTTAGAATATAATGTTTGAATACTTTTTTTCAGTTCTGTCAATAGTCGCACAGCTGCCACACCCTAAGCCGAAGGAGGCATTTATTTAGTCTCGGAAAAGGCAAGGAAAAAATAACAGATGGGGGGTGATGCTGTCTCTTGAATGATGACATTTGAACACATAGAAAAGCCTTAGATGGATGGATGGATCGATCTCCACCTTCCCCTCCTTCTCTTCCTGTTCGCACCTGCCAATCCCCACTGTTTATTTCTGCACCCCTAGTGTCTGTGTGGTGGGGGGGGTCTGTAGATCATTATGCTGTGGCTGTGCCGTCTACCCCTGAGCCAGGCTCTGGAAGCGCTCTTGCAGCTGTGGTTGGCGTGGATGCAGCTGTGTCTCTGCTGGGGAGGGTGGTAATCACAGAGAGCTTCCTCATTAACACATTCTGATCACCACTGCTCCTTTCATTCTTCATTTTGTATTTTGGTCATATTTATTTGTTTGTTTAAATGTTTTTGTCATTTTGACCATCCAGCTGCCAGGAAATAATGACGGATTTTTCCAAATGATCTCTCCTTCTTGAACGGTATCTCGCTCACCCTCCTGTGCCAAGTCGAGGTTGATGGACAGGTACACAATTGGGAAATTGGATGTACACTGCCTCTGTCACATTACTTTGGTGGGGTTGGTGAGAGAGATGTGTGTGGGTGAGAGGTGTGTGTGTGTGCGTGTGTGTGTGTGTGTGTGTGTGTGTGTGTGTGTGTGTGTGTGTGTGTGTGTGGGTGTGGGTGTGGGTGTGGGTGTGTGTGTGTGTGTGTGTGACACACGCAATGTGTGTGTCTGTGTGTTTTTTTGGGAGAAACAGCCTAATGAGATGGTCCATGCTCCCCTGATTCACAACGTTGCAGAAAAAAACAATGAATGACTGAAAAGTTAACTTCCGTTACCTTAAATACATTATTCTAAATTAGAATTTCCATCACAGATTGTTAATTGAACTGTTATTATAGCCCATGGCCTACAGGTTCAAAACCTTTCCATCTTGTGAATGAGTACCACAATTTTTTCCCTTCCGACGACAACTTTATTGCAACGGTTAATTTATCTTTCTACATTTGCAATATATGACTTTGTATTAATTTGATCTTTGTTCCTTTTTTTTCCAAAAGTATGTCGGTAATCTTTTAATGAATGCATGATGATTAAATATAGTCGTACTTTGATTCAAACTGTTTCACTGAACATAATCCATCTATCCAAATTATTTAGACGGAATTCTAGATAGGTATACTGTATCTATATTCCATCTAGATTTATAAAAGCTAAGGGATATACATAACAATAGCGCTGTTGTTTTTCTTGTTTGTAATCTAGTCGGCTTTCCAACTGTAACATCAGGGCCATTCCCGGGGCTATGAACAAGTTATCCAATCACTGCGTCTTTCATATGAGCAGCTCTGGTGCTGACCTTTCTGTGGGTGTTCCAACCGTCGTTCCACATGACCTTTAACTCCATTCATCGGCTGCTCTCCAGGGCCTCCCCAGATACCGAGCGAGCCCACACGTGTCACCATAGGCAATCTCGGGACACCCACAGGTGTGGACGTTTTCATTGGACATGATTATTTGTGACAGACGGTAGACTATTCACAATGCGTGTACCCTGATCCACATGTTTTTGCTATTTGTGCTTCGTAAGACGATAGCCACACGGCTAATTCACAATCAACAAATACATATTGTTAAGTTGTGTCTTGTAAAAAGCTCAGGCAAACACACACACAGGCACACTCACACGCGCACACTCACACACACACAATGTGGGAGGTGAATTAACATGTCTACTCACTTTCATAATTTTACATGTGAACTAGTCCATACACATTTGTGGATCTCATTGTGTTTTGTCCAAAGTTTACCGCTGTTGACCTGTAATAAAAAGTTTAATGTTTATGCGTGCATAGCATACACCTGTAGCTGGCGGTGTGCATCTCAAAGGAAGTTATTTTTAACCCACAGAAGGCAAAACACATTGCGTGCGTCACAATTCACAAAATGATATACTTGTGCTTTGTCTTCCATCCACAAATGCAGTTTCCATGGTGAAGACAAAACTTAAAGACGTGCATTTGGATTGTGAATTAGACACTCATTTGGAGATAATTTTATTGTGAATCGGGGTATATGCATTGTGATTCTTCTTCTCGTTGATTACAAATATTGAAGTCCAATAAAAACGATTGACTCCTTGTCCAGAATAGACCATCAACAGATACATGTAATAGATATGAGCTCTTATGTGAATAATAACTAAGGTGAGACACGTTTGTCCATCCTTGCTTTATTTTCTGTGGCCCGTCGATAGTTGCACAAATCAATAGTCAGTCAATCACCATTACTTCCCTCGGTGTCTAATGTCCTTATACACTTGCACGCACACACACACACACACACACGTACATACACACACACACGTTCAGTAATACACAATGGCTGTTCTTCAAATGTAGACACACCTGTGCTCTCTTATTGAGATCATACAATATATTGAGAGTCAAAAGAGACTTTAAGAGTCTGACGGTGAAATACAGGCCTTTAATGAGGAGCTAGGGCATTAGGCGTCTTACTCCATGATGCTTAATGGTAAGATGGGGATGGGACCAATGGTAAAGTCTTCATCTAGGACTTGAACCCCTGAAGCCATTTCTAGATTATCACTCCATACAACTTTGATGAGTCTAAAGCCTCCACTGAGGCCTTGAAAAAATACTGGGATGTCTCTTTTCTTGTTTCTTAAATCTTTAAAGATAGCGCAGGCAGAGACACCATGACCCAAAAAAAGTGTCGCAGCGCGGATAGTTGTTCTCTGCTACCGCAGAAAACTTCCTCTGGGATTCAGTTCGTCAGGCAGAACAAATGGACTGGCGGGCCCACCTGCTCTCTCCCCTCCCCTCATCTGCTGCCTCCCCCCTCTGCAAGATTAAGAACGAGCCCCCCCCCCCGGAAGAAACACCTACAGGCAAACGACAAGAACACCAACAAAAAGTCTTGATTTAAGGGGGGGGAGAAAAGGGTGGGGCAGGAGGGAAGGGGAGTGGGGAGAAAGGAGAGAGATGTTTCCTGCTGTGAGATATGATAAGGGATAAGGGATAAGGGAAGAGATAGGAGATACGGGAGATCAGGGAACACAGAGATAGGTGCTGGATGAAGGAGACAGCAGCAGGGGAAGGCAGCTGACTCCTGATGTTTGGTGGTATAACAAAGGGAGAACAAACAGACTTGATCACAGAAAGACCGAGAGATACGGAGAGAGAGGGAGAAAGAGAGAGAGAGAGAGGTCCCGTGACTATACTCCAGCTGTTCTCATTCTATCAAGCAGTCGCTCACGCTGTCGCACACACGCACATGCACACGTACGCACACACACACACACACACACACACACACACACACACACACACACACACACAGACACACACCGACGTAATGAAGCAGGTGAATTAACATTTCTATTTATCTTTTTCTATTTCAACCGCAGCTACTCTGTGTCTGACTCTTTACCTCGTTTCCCTAAATGAATACTAAATTGTTCATATCTGGCGCATGTTGCTCCTTAATTATTCACTCTCATTTCTCACTTTTCCGATTTTTGTCTTCTGGCGAATGACGTCAATGCAAGACCTAATTTGATATCGGCTGGAACCAAATTTGCAGAAGTGTAGGGCTTGGGTAGAATTTTGCTGCTAATTAGCTGTTAAGGGGAAATTAGAGAACTTAAGGTGGCTGTGCTGAGGTGGATATCTGGCACCTTATGAATCGTGGCGAAAAAGGGAAAAAATATCAGAACGTCATTGACAGGCCATGAATTATTCATTCGGTTAAAATTATGAAAATTATGTAAGGAGGATATTTCTCTCTCCATTCTAATTCAAAAGCTTGTTAAAAGGGATAATGTTCCTTACCTCTGTATTAAAGCTCCTGTCTTCTATTAATCTTGCCTTTGATTTACTTGGCCTGTTTCATTTCAACACTCATTTTCTTACAGAATCACATTTGCGTGACTTACGTTCAGGGGCCGGCTCAAGATAAAGATTGACTGATATGTGGATTGATTGATTGATTGATTAGTGGATTGATTGACTGACTGAGATTGATATCCTCAATTATTTGACACGTGTTACAAACCATCTGAGACGTGAAAGTTACCAGAAAAGGACAACCCATGAAACCTCTTCTCAGAAATTTGACATTAGCTTAGTTAAATTTGATGGCAGGCAAGCTCAAATCTGGGTGAAAGTTTTGTTGGCTTCATATTTTCTGGAACTTGGGATCTGTCTGGGTGTTATGGGTTATTAACAGCTAACACAAACTCTGGCGTAGTAAACTATAAAAAAAAGAAGTGTCTGTAAATGTTTCAAATCAACACCGTGTGAACTGGCTTCTGAATGTACACTTCTGAAGGTTTCTTCCCCTCGGGCAAATCAGTTTCTCTGCAGGTGGAATATCGGTGTAATGAAACACGAAACAAGTTGAAACATTGCCTCTTCTGTGTGCCGTCTCACCCCAGTAGTTCTGCTGTAGCGCAGGACTGCTGGATTACTCCAAAGGTGAAGGAAGGTTACCAGGAAACCTAATGGACTGCGTGAATCCATTTTGAGGAGACGTTGTCACCAAGTCCTGATTTGTTTTTGACTTATACAAGACCGCCAACCATTCTAATGAGGTCGCATGGATCTGTTTCCAGTTCAGTACAATTCAGTTTCCATGGTGATGCATATGTTTATCATCCATTTGTATATTATGTTTAGGTGAGACCCTAACGGCCTGTATCAATGCAACCTGCCGACTATGGGGCACTGAACACATTTAGTATGTCTCCAGCATATTGTTATCGTGGGTTCATGTCTTGCAAAGAGGATAATAACCAAATACAAAAAAGTTAATCGTTTTTATTTATTTTAATTGTGTAGCACTATTAAGTTTCAGCTATCATGGATGTTGCCTCTGCAGTGCTCATCAATTAAGAATAGTCTCGGCATTGGCTAATAATGAAAAAAACAAATTAGCCGTTCAAAAGACCCTACAATAGGCTACGATATACAACTTTTTTTTTACTTCCGTGGCAACTCATATCACTTGCAATAACATCTCCACTAATTAAGATACTCCTACTTACACATACTCCTACCTACATTCACTGTAATTATAATAATACTCATTATAATATTGACGACAACAAACCTCGTAGCCTAGTTTCTTTCCCAAGGTAATGTCAGGTTCTGAAACACAAACAGAATGAAGGGTGCCATGCCGGTCTCTGCTTCTAGCTAGCGGCGTCGCTACGCCCCTCGGCTAGGTGGCTCTCTAAAAGGGAGGGCAAGGTGTTGAGCTTAAAGGTACAATGCTGACCCCCGGCTACGCAGCTAACAACATGCCACAGGAGAATCAAAATCCTGCTGTCAGTTCCTCGCTAGCCTGCCTACATCGTGGATAGTCTCACCAATCATGCTTTAGTTTGTCAACCAAAGTCTGGGTGGACAAGGCATTTCACTTTCGCCTTTTCTTATTATTTGTTTTGACCAATCATATCGCTGGGGACAGTGAACACGATCTCAGCCGACACTACTCCACTTTTCCTGGTGGGAAGACGAGCTAAAGCATCCTGCCCGACGCTGGTGTTCCTAGGATAAGGGTCCATCTTGTTTTAAATGAACTCTTTTCCGACTGGTCACTGCAGATTTACACCGCTTTCTGACAGCTTCATCCACTCAAATAA
>NC_079422.1:18752511-18755011 GCF_026213295.1 Gadus chalcogrammus
CGTCGCTGTCGGCTCCGGGCTCCATGTGGCAGCAGGCGATGAGGAGGAAGAAGTACCTCCTGGAGCGGGCGGGGGAGTCCGGGGCCGCGGGAGAGCCAGGAGGAGGTGCTGGAGGAGGAGGAGGAGGTGGAGGAGGTGGGAGAGGGGGATCGGGTCGGGAGAGGAGACGGATCAGGTCCCCGGACTGGCTGTACGAGTCCTACTACTGTATGAGCCAGCAGCACCCTCTCATCGTGTTCCTGCTGCTCATCGTGATGGGAGCCTGCCTGGCTCTCCTGGTGGTGTTCTTCGCTTCGGGACTGGTGAGCGCACGGCTAACACGCGCACACACGCTGCTGTGGTGGCGCGCACGCACACACGCGTTCACACACACACAATGTAACGGACGCACGCATAGACACGCACACATACACATCGAGCACACAAATGTACGGACACAGGCACACGCAACTATGGTGACGCACTCACAGACGCACAGACCTGCACAGATTCACACACACAAATGTACTGACACACGAACAGACACGCACACACACCTTCAAACACCCAAATGTACTGACGCATGCACACACACGTACACACACAAATATACTGAAGCACACACAGACACACACATAAAAATAAACTGACACATGCACACACACACACACACACACAAATAAACAGGCGCGCAAACAAGCCAAGTGAAGCGATGCAAGTAGACTTTAAGTTGCGGTAACAAGCCTGTGTTGCATGGTGCTGCCGGTGCTGTAGCTCGACGATTCCCCATCAAATTGTACATGTGCGTGCCTTCCCTGTTCTTATTTCAAGAATAACTGTGCATATCAGGGAACAGGACTGCACACGTGCGACTTGCGCAGACACATATACAGGCACCGAGTGTATAATTGTGAGTTGTTATTTGCACGTAAACCTAGGCACTCGCACAAGAGCACAGTGCGAGAAAGGAGCTTCAAATCAAATAAAGTCATTCATGCGCATGTACACCGACACAGACTGTGCTATGTGTTTTCTGTTTCTCTGTGAGTGTACATAAATAGCACGGGTGATGAGAATAGAACCTCAGCGCTCCCTTCTCTGTCAGATATCTGAATATCAAAACAGACACACGCACACACACACATACACACACACGCACACACTCGCACACGCAAATGTGATGCTCAATCCTAATTTGACTTGTCAAACTTGACAAATTGGCATTTTATGCCGCACCACAGACAGGTTAACGAAGAGAGGCTACAGGACTGAGCCGTTGAATTCAGGAGAGAGAGAGAGAGAGAGAGAGAGAGAGAGATAGAGAGAGAGAGAGAGAGAGAGAGAGAGAGAGAGAGAGAGAGAGAGAGAGAGAGAGAGAGAGAGAGAGAGAGAGAGAGAGAGAGAGAGAGAGGGGAGGAGGAGTGGGAGGAGAGGAGCGCTGGAGCGGATGATGTTGGATTCTGCTCACTGCCTTGCGGGGATTATCCTAGCCGATGTGTGCCGTAAAAAATGTGTGACTTAAAAACTGGAAACAATTGGGCAATCCTCGTCCGCTGGGATCAGGAGACATGACACTATGAACCCAGAAGGGGTGAGGCAGGACACGGTCCAAAAGTGTTACAGCCCATCATGGAGGAACAGCGACCCCTCATGGAGAGGGGCTGAGCTCCTGCACTGGGCTGAGGAGTTGTGGTTGAAAACATCGAGATGATACAGAGGAATCATGGGAAAATAAATAGAGGCATTGAAATGTGGTTGGGATTCAATGAACCCCTAAAGGGTTTCGGACTCTGAACTGCGTGAAGCCGACAACAACATTTGCGTAAAGGGAAAATAGTATTGTTTATGGCAATGACAAAATTAGGGTGTAGAAAGTACACAAAATCTAAACAGTGTTTTCCGAATAGTTTAGTCCTTTTTTCCACAGAGGGGAACATTTGAGATTGTTCCTATCCTGTAGATTAACAATTGTTTTTTAACTGGAATTGATCGGATTCATCCGGGTTATGTTTGATTATGGTTAGGAGTTTTTGTTTGAAATAGCACATTTATGGTTAATCCCCCATCCTACCATTCCTACCCTGTGGAAATCACCAAGCAACCAGTAGTCTATAAAGTGTGTTGGTTGGTGTGGGTTATCCATTGACAGCTTTGAAGTGGTGAAAAACATCCCTCCAATTTTCTAACCTCTCCCTCTCATTCACACACGCACACACAAACATACACACACACACACACACACACACACACACACACACACACACACACACACACACACACACACACACACACACACACACACACACACACACACAACACACACACACACACACACACACACACACACACACACACACATACACACACACACACACACCCACACACACACACACACACACACACACACACACACACACACACACACACACACACACACACACACACACACACACACACACACACACAACCACTCTCGCTCTCGCTTTCTCTCTCTTTCTTGCATTCATTTAAACAATTGAAG
>NC_079422.1:18760011-18875011 GCF_026213295.1 Gadus chalcogrammus
CTCATTTGGAATAGATTGGTTGTCAATGGCTCCCAAACTGCCCAATTTTGGAATGTATGTACACCGCGAGAGAGGGCAAGTTAATCACGGTTGATTAACATACAGACAATGCAAACATTAACCTGGGGTCTCAGCATACCGGCCACATCCTTTACGTCCTGCAAAAAATTGGGTCAGCTAGGCTCACAAACTAGAGCAGGGTTGACTTGTAACCGTAAGGTTGATAGTTCGACCCCCGGCTCCTCCTAGGTGTTTGTCGAGGGGTCCTTGAGCAAGACACCTCACCCTAACAGCTCCTGGCGAGCTGGCTGTCGCCTTGCATGGTTCACATCACCGTGAATGTGTGCATGAATCATTGTAAGTCGCTTTGGTTAAAAACGTCTGCCTAATGGCCTTAAATGTAAATGTGAATACAAATGTGTCCCATAGTAGGCAGTATTTAATGGCACTTTTCGTCCATAATTTAAAATTGACTTGGCTATCATTTTGAGCATTGTGTAAGCTTTTTCATGTCATGTTCTGCCGAACGTATGCAAATATAGGGTTTGCTCTTCCTCCAAATGCAAAATTCTACTTTTGTCTTTCTTGGCTGCTTGTCAGACAAAGCACGCAAATTTAGCCCACCACTTTGTTGTTAGACTCAATGATTAATCAATTCAACCGAAAAATAACAACAACTGTTGTACGCCAACGAGAGTTTGCCACTGGTGTAATGGGAACCCTTGACTTTTCCACGAAAATCTCTGCAGACCGCCGACTCTATTACTGGCTCTTAGTCATTATCATGGACTTCTTGCTGCAACAATTCTGTTTGTTTCCCTGTATATCTGTGTGTGTGTCTGTGTGTGCTCAATGTCTGCTGCGTGCCATTTGTAATCAAACAGTGCCTAGAGATACCAAGGAAATATTGCTTACATAAAACAGTGTGTACCAGAGGTTGTAATTACAAACCTGACAAGCAGGGGTTAATGAAAGGTGTGGATGCAAACAATGCCATCCTGAGTATGTCATATGATATTGACACCCTTTTTTTCTTATATATTAAGTTTTCTGATTAAGATGTCCAGATGAAAAGACAGAGTCATTCTCAGATGGAAGGCTTTTTTCTGTTCAGAGATTAGTTAAAGTTACAAGGACCGACAGACACTCTCACAAATTGCTATCAAAGGAGACGGTGAATCAGCCTCCGTTCCATTCAGCGACTTCTTTCACCTTTCTATGAAACAAAAAGCTCATGCGCCATGGCTTTAAAGAACCAGACACCTTTTTTCACCAGCATTCATGTTCACCCAGAGAAAGGAGGGATATCGACCCAAAAAAAGAATGTGTGTGTGTATAAATGTATAGGGGGGAGGAGAGCTATGAAGGTGGCTTGTGTATGCGTCACCAACTCCATACCAAAAAATATATATATATAAGTATTTGAGTAGGGAGGTGGGGGGGGACGGCTTATGCTCCATGGTCCATTAGCCATTGTGAGGCTTGCTCTCCTACGAAAAGTCATCTTATTGACTTGAATGGGAAATACGATGCTTGAAGAACCCACAAAATGAATAGAGAAACCGATGATGGTCATAGTTACACAACTCTGACCTCCAAGGTTAATGTTCGCACATGCACGCAAAAACACACACACACACAGACACACACACACATACACATACACACACACACACACACACACACACACAAACACACATACACAAAACATACATGCACACACACGGTCACGGACACCAGCCACCTTCATAGCTCTCCGTGGTAACAATCTATGAATAATGTATAAAGGACTTTGTTAGTAACAGAGTTGAAAGGGAAAGGTTTGGAGGAGAAGCAGCATGCTTTTAGCCACAGTGGTCTTCAGGGTGCTTTGGAACTGTGGGGGTGGGGGGGGGGGACACCAAGTCCACTAGGCAACAACTTTAGTGGGTCTAAATATAGATAAAGTTTAGTTGATAAAGTTCAAGTTAATCCGGTAGTAGGAAAGGATGGCAGTAAGATTGTGTTGTTATATCACAAACACACAGTGTTTGTGTTAAGATTGTCGTGGGAGCATTTTGACCCTATTGCATTGGTAGGAATGAAACAGTGGACAACTTTATACAATAAGGAAAAAACTGGGCGAAGATCTTCAATGAGACTAATTAAGTGTATTCAAAAGAGTATGTTACTTGTTATCCTCTCTAATATCTGGAAAATATACAGGGCCAGGGCTTTTAGAAACAAATCACCCTAAAATAATTAGCACTCTCAACCAAACATCTCATTTACAGATCATTGACTGCTCATTCAATGCCTCTGCTCTTTCAACGTCTTCCTCCCATTGTCCTCTCCTCGGTGGCCCTCCCTCAGTCATCGCATCCTTCGCCGTCCGTTTGCACGTCCTCCTGTGTTTGCTCTTTGTTCCCCGACCACTTAGCAAACCCACAGAATCGAGGGAGCTCTCCTCGCTCCCTGTTAAATGCTCCCCTGATGGCAAGAAATGACCGCGTTATAAGACCAGGCCTAATGGTGTGATCCATGAGGTAAACAAACCGCTAAATAGGACGGTTGGGAGCTAAACTCGCCGTGGCGCTGACCACGTAGAGACCAGAGCTCAGTTCCTGCCTCTCTCTCTCTCTCTCTCTCTCTCTCTCTCTCTCTCTCTCTCTCTCTCTCTCTCTCTCTCTCTCTCTCTCGCCCTGTTTACCAGTTTCGCTTCCCCGACCGCTTAAACAAAGGCAATGCGTCAAAAACATATCATTATATCATACTGTGTTATATATTATTTTTGAACAGCTATGGTGGTTATTGTTTCTAATATTATTATGATATTAATAATATTATTTTGAACAAATCCAGAACGTCAAACACGGCATATCTCAAATTAATATCTTAAGAAATCACACAAAGCGCTTTTTCTTCATCCTATTTTGGATGTTGAATGAAACGTAGTATTTTGTTTTCCGTTTTTCATCGTTTCATCCTCTCTCTCTCTCTCCCTCTCCCTCTCCCCCTCTCTCTCTCTCTCTCTCTCTCTCTCTCTCTCTCTCTCCCTCTCCCTCTCCCTCTCCCTCTCCCTCTCTCTCTATCTCTCTAAAACAAAGTCCTGAAGACTTTGTTGTGTCGAATGCCATCGCGTCGCAGTTCAAAAAAGCAGTTGGCTTTCTGTTGATCGGGCAGCATGTGTTTATGAGGGACTTGGTGTTCAGTTGCTAAAGTAGACGATGGCTCCAGATGAAAAAGTCCAAGCTAATTGGTGGCTTCATTGATTTGCTGTTGGGAGGCAGTATTGAAGGGAGTACAACACTTGAAAGGTGTGGCCATGTCTGGTAGTTATTCACAATGAACTTCCTCTTTTATTTAATATCTCCTTTTGAAGAAGCTCTGCATGTCAGAGAGCTGTGGAATCGGTTTGCACAGTGAAGTTACTCAGCTAACAGTGTTCTCTGTGCTTTCAATGAAGTTGGAAGTACAAACACAGTGTTGAATAATTAAACCAGCCCTACGTCTATTATTTCGCCGACGACATCACTTTTGTTCCAAAAGTTTAACCAATTTGGTTTGTGTACAGATAAAGTTCAGCAAATCTCAGAAACAGCAGTCTTCCAGTAAGTTAACAACCTCTCCTAGAGTGTTAAATGTTCATCTTTTTTTTTTTTTAAGGTTGGACAAAAGCCGGTCCTTTGAAGTAGCAGTATACGATTCCCATTGATAATCCGGCGGCGAGGTTGTGCAATTCATTATGGGAGTTGGGTAGTGCAAAGATGGTAAATTGGTATCCTAGTCTATGATACCTCATTTACCGGTAGTGGGTTAATGTACAGATAGTATGATGGTTTCATATACTATATGATATGTTTACCTAGTGTACAGTGAATAGGTTAGTGTACAGGTAGTATGTTGGCATCAAAGACCGTGTGATAACTAGTATACATGTATTTGGTTGGTACACAGATTGTGATAGCTCATCGGACCAGTCAGTCGACCATTATCACAACACTGACCAACAGGATTTGAACCACATCATTCTTCAAGGGATCATCATGATTTCTAGAGATATGAAGGTATTTTGTAGCAGATACGACAATGTTAAGGTTCCCTTTCTCCCAGAGAGAGCAATTATGTTAATATGTATTATGCTGATGTTCTGATGATTTCTTTAAAACCAAAACAGATTAGCAAGTAAGATCCACACAAACATTTAAGAAATGTCTTGATGTATAATCACAAATCCTCAGATGACTTTGTTGTATTATTTTAATGATGACTAGCATTGCATATAAATACTCAAACATTTGGTTTGGTCCGACCAGTGGTTGAGAATCCTAGAAATAAAATAACAGCCTCTCAAAATATTTGACAGCATATAAATTGCATATCAAATAAGATATTTAATTCATATTTGCTGTTTGAACAGGCAGCACAACCCTCAAGACTGTCTTTTGCCAATTTAAACTGTGGTCTGTGTATGTTTATTTGTGTGTGTGTGTGTGTGTGTGTGTGTGTGTGTGTGTGTGTGTGTGTGTGTGTGTGTGTGTGTGTGTGTGTGTGTGTGTGTGTGTGTGTGTGTGTGTGTGTGTGTGTGTGTGTGTGTGTGTGTGTGTGTGTGTGTGTTTTTTTGCCTGTCAATAGTCCTATTCAACCACATTCTGTACAAACACCAGAGTGAAGCACCTCATTTAGTAATGGTAGTAAGTGCTTAACTAATTAAGGCACTGCTGGCTCCCGTTGTCCTTATTGGGACTACTATGCATATATTGAGATCTGAGAGCATGCTGTGTTGGCTTTCATCACAGCTTCTCACTGTGGGATCTCTGAATCACACTACTGTTGAGTGAGGAAAAACCCAAACAATTTAATCTCCCTCAGTTCTTGGAGAACTATCTTAAGTGAACCGTTATGAGGACTTCAAAACATTGCCTTGTGGGGGGAGAAAAAAAGTAATTGCCAATTGACTGAACTGAAGTGCAATGGAGGTCTCTGTCAGAGTGCATTTAACAATCACACTTTACCATATTTCAGTTGACGCATAGTGAAGGAGAAAATGATGAGAGTGAAGCATGGAGATTGTCAACCCAATAAAATATATATTTAAGGTTATCCCCGAAACAACTTCTGATTTCATGCTTGCAACCATAAAATAACAATGATATAAAAATAACATAGCCATTAATAAATTCTTTAATTCGTCATTCTCTTTCAGATTGTTTAGTCCCTGAGTATAGTCTACTGAAATGTATTTTCGACCTAAAATCCTCTTCCTTTGAAAAATCTCTTAATCCTTTCACGCTCTGGTCAATAACGTTAAGAGATTCCAAATATACACATAACAGAATAAAGCAGATTCCAAACAGAAAAATAGCAGGATGATTTGATCCGACTTTTGATCCGACTGTAATTAGTTAATCAACTCAAAACTGATTCTTATCAACGGCTATGAATCCAAGCTGACTAGTTACTCCACTTTGTCACCCAGGAACCAATCGCCTCTTCTCCCCTACCCTACTCCCCCTGAACCTGTTCTCTCACCCCCTTCTTAAACAGACCTGACCTCATTTAGAACGACTCCCCATATTACTGTGGCAGAATATATTCATATAGTGTTTTCCCCAAACAAATCTGAAATTATAACACTGATGATTATTACTCATACACACACATCCAGATTCTCAGCTGCCTTGGGATATTTGTCTCAAATGCATGGCTCTCGACTGCGTCAATCTTGGCACAGCCAGAGTGGGTAAAGTGTGTCTACTTTCCATTTTCAGCCGTCGAATCAATTGGATGCTGATCCCTGGCCCACAAAGCCCCTACTGTCAGCAGACGGTGGGGGCTTATCTTTCCGGGCCAGCTTCTGCCCCTCGCAGAGCTTTGTCTAGACCTGGCCTTCTGCCTGCCTCTCTGTCTCTGTCTTTCTCTCTCTCTGACTCACCCACTCACCCACTCACTCCCTCACTCACTCACTCGACCCCTCACTCGATCACTCACTCACTCATGTCCATCTGTCGGTCTCTCTCTCTCTCTCTCTCTCTCTCTCTCTCTCTCTCTCTCTCTCTCTCTCTCTCTCTCTCTCTCTCTCTCTCTCAATCCCCCACTCAGAAACTCACTCACTCACTCGCTCGCTCGCTCTCTCACTCGCTCACTCATGTCTGTCGGTCTTCCTCTCTCGGTCATCGCTGAGTGCTCTCTTCCCAGCTCTTTTCACGAAGAGGCAGACAGCCTTGGCGGTGGCCCTTTAGTCTGTGTGTCGTGTGGAGACCTCCCAGGGAGCAGGGACTGCCGGTCAACCTTGGATGTCCAATATAATATCTGGCGGTTGTGGAAGAATAAATGTAATAATAGGAAGAAGATGAAGAAAAGCTGTTGGTTTTTTTTTTTTTGTTATGGTTGCTAAGGTTTTCACTCTTTCAGAGATAATCAAACAATCACTTTAGAGCGATGCTGCTGCCCTCATAAGAGCTATTTGGAAGGATAAATATTGAATATATGTTCAGGGTTTATAAATAATCGTAATCACATCGCAATGACAACGACCTTTTGGAAGCATAGGATCAGTGGAATGTTAGTTATTATGGAGTAATGCTTTTTTCTTTTGGTAATTAATCGTGAACTGATTGTTCATTAAGGAGTGAGATTGTTGTGTTTGAAACTGCCACAGTGTTTCTCATGTAAGACGTGGCAAAACATTCGCCGAAGTTATGGTATATTTACCCTTGATTTTAGATTTTACAGTACTACTAAAATCTAGGTTCTTCATTCCTAGTTGAGTCCTCTCAATATGGCAGAGCATAGCCACTAAAACATTCAATGTTGCCTTCTAATGTACCAGCCCTAATGGTATTGACTATGGTTTCTGCAAACGCTATATATATTTGTAGCATATTGGGACAGAGAGGCAATCTCCAAGCTGTTTAGTGCTATTGAACGTAATTAATCCACTGCATCTATTGTTGACCTGTCTGGATTTCTATTTTTTTCCATCCTATCGTATAAAGCCGTTCCAGCTCTTGTATGGTTAGATATTAACTATAGTTCATCATAGACAAACACACACACACACACACACACACACACACACACACACACACACACACACACACACACACACACACACACACACACACACCCTCACACAGACACGAACACACAAACACACACACAGACACAAACGCACACACACACACACACACACACACACACACACACACACACACACACACACACACACACACACACACACACACACACACACACACACACACACACACACACACACACACACACAGAAACACACACACACAGCCCATCTCAAACCTTGTACACTTAATTCATGCACAGGCCATTATCATGCAACTCATTCATTGCTCTGGGCTAGAGATGATTGTACCATGTGTACTGCCTTAATGGATGGAAGTCTACTGAATAGACTGAGCCATAACTATAGAAACATTGAGAATCATGAAACCCTGTCGATTCTCCATGTGTGTACCACACATGGAGAATCGACAGGGTCCCTGAGTTCATGAATATTGATCATGATGGTCATGATGTAGTCTGAAATTTAGAACACCAATGTTCGGATTTATTCAACGTGTTTGATGCCGTGATTTGGTTAAAGATGTCGTGATTTGGTCAGGGTTCATAATACCGATGATGTCATGATTTGGTTAAGGACTTTAAACACTGTCGTTATTAAGTTAGAGGTTTAGAGTTTCAGGACATTGATGGGGAGAGAAGAAGGCATAAACAAACGACGTCACCATATTTGATTACATCTGACTGCATTGACAGCCCTCTGTCTTCTGTCTTGTATTTTCGAACATTGATGTAAGTTAACACTAAACCGCCAAACCTGTGTTCTTAGGGAAGTGAATTCGATTTCCTTCATCCAATTGACAGGGAGCGAAGATTCAGGATGTAACGATTTTTGGCTTTACAACTTCGATTTTGGTTATGTTTAGACACTGTCTGTCTATAGCAAGCATTTTTTTTTTCGCTGCAACAGCATAAACATTTATCTTTAAAGTTCTACCTTAAAGTTCTACCACCATCTACCTTGATAAGAGTTCTGCCCATTCTTGGCACAACCTCAAGCAGCCTGGTGCTAGTTTTATTTCGATACGAACACAGTAGAACACATTCTCGCAAGCTGATGTTTCATTTGCTCTGCAGATAAGGCATGGCTCCCCTCCATTACAAAAATATTTATGCCTGGCATGAGATAATCTGACCAATCACAACCGTTTATCTAATATGAGGCGGGATCAATACGATGGCAGTGGAGAGGAGAGCCGTCGAGGCTTTTTCAACAAGAACTGGTGCTACGCAATTGGATACTCCTACAGCCAATCACAGCAACGAATGGGTCACCCGTTTCGTTGCTGTGATTGGCTGTAGGCCTATCCAATTGCGCCAAGAGGCATTTTGGTCTTGAAATCGGAAATGAACAGAGAGTTTCCAGACTAATTGCAGTTCGCGATTCGTCTGGCGATGCCAGGCTCGGAGAACACCGATGTCTGCATGGAAGCGGTCGCACAAACACTGAAACATGCACACGTGTAACTGCACACACAGCCCCAGCTAGGACCAGGGCCAGATAATTAGCTGTACGTTTATGACTGCCTGCTCTGTAATTGCTGGATTACCAGGCACCCGTGGCCTGGACGCAATGGCTCCTCCGCTCAGGGACAAGGCTTATTAGTCATGTAATGCATTCTGGTGGTACATTAAATATCCGGCCATTGCTGTACTGAGACGCTAATTGTCCATACGAGATGGAATAGGTAGACTTAACCTAATTAGAATCACAAAGCAATGTCTTCGGAACAACTTTGTTTGAAATTGCATGCACTCTACCTTACTCGGTTCTATAGCATACTATTTTCTCGGAAACCTCATTGCGCTGCCATTTAATGATGCTGTCCTATTGAAGGTACTTTGCGAGGTGCCCCCCTCGCCGAGACACACTGCGTCTTTGCCTCAAACAAACACGAAGCAACAATTTCATCTCCAAATGTACTCGCGTTCAAGGCCTTCCGCAGCAGTTATTTAAAGCCGCGGCCGTTGTTATGGTTACAGCATCCAACCGCCAACTAGAGGAGGCAGAATAATATTTGATAAAACAGCATAGCGTGTTTCCCGCCCAATGCTGCGAGCCTAGGCTCACGTCAGAGCAACCGAGGAGTGTTGGAGTCGAATGTCCTTATCAATGTTTGAATGCGAAACCGAAGTCTACAGAACGTGATGGATGATTTTACATGTAAATGCAATGCTTAACGGCAGCTTCCATTAAGCATGGCATTTGTGAGAGGTTAGGGTTGATCTGCGGTATATTTCACTACCATTGACTGCAAATGTCATGTTATTATTCCCTAGTCATTACCAGAGTAGGTCATTTGACGTTTTTTCTTCTCATCTCATTCACTCTATATTTCAGTTCTCCTGCTCTTTTGTCCCCCTTCTCTCTCTCTTGTACTTTAAACCCTGAGTGGGAAAGGGAGATCTTTTTCCTGTCCTTTGACCCTCTTTAAATGTAAGCCATGGAGTTAAGTTCAGATCTTTGTCCGGAGTGTGTGTGTGTTTGGGTTAGTGAGTGTTTGTGGGTTAGTGCGTGCGTGTGGGTTAGTGTGTGTGTGTAGGTCAGTGAGTGGCTGAGTGTGTGCGTTCTTGCGTCTTGGATAATATAACAATAGAGAATCTTTCAATCTCTTCCTCCAGTATTGTATGGTTTAAGCCTGTGAGACACGTTTGACCTTCCTTCTTCTTCCTTTAAATAGTTTTAGGGTGAGGAAGTCTGCTTCGGGATTATGTGTAAAACGTGTTTATGTCAGTTCTCACTGAACTCTTGAGCCTGATATGGATACATCAGGTTCTTGAAGGTTCAAGATTCCTGACCTAAATAAATCGTGTTAACTTTGTGCAGATATAAACAAATCCAGAATCTAATCATTGTCTATCCAAAATTCTTACAGCTTTACAGAACCACGCCAATTGTCTATTTTGCTTCCTTTTTAACAGTATGGTTGCAGCAATTACCCACGTTTCTCTCCCCTCCACCTGATTCATATCATTCTTTGATATAACTATTCTCAACATCCATCTCTCTGCCTCTCTGCCTCTCTGCCTCTCTCTCCCACTCACCCACTCACTCACTCACTCACTCACTCACTCACTCACTCACTCACTCACTCACTCACTCACTCACTCACTCACTCACTCACTCACTCACTCACTCACTCACTCACTCACTCACTCACTCACTCACTCAAGCACTCTCTCTTTCTCTCTCTCTTTATCTGGTGAGAATCTCTGCTGAGGTATTATGGGTAAAACGTGCTTTTGTCAGTACTCGTGAACCCTTGAGCCCGATATTGATCGTTTTTGAAGGTTCAAGAAGCCTTACCTAAATTGATCGTGTTAACTTGGTGCAGAAATAAATAATTCATGATTGAAAATATTGTGTAATTCGTACAGACTTACAGAGCCAGGCCACTTGTCAATTGTGTACTATTTTTTAAATGTAACAATATGGTAGGATAAATGACCCACGATTCTCTCCCCTCCACCTGATCCATATCATTCTGCGGTATAACTAATCCTTTGGCTAAGGGTTGTGCTCTCTTTCACACTCCGTCTCTCACAAAATCTCTCTTCTCAACATCCATCTCTCTCTCTCTCTGGCTCTCTGGCTCTCTCTCTCTCTCTCTCTCTCTCTCTCTCTCTCTCTCTCTGGCTCTCTGGCTCTCTCTCTCCTTCTCTCTCTCTCTCTCTCTCTCTCTCTCTCTCTCTCTCTCTCTCTCTCTCTCTCTCTCTCTCTCTCTCTCTCTCTATGGCTCTCTCTCTCTCTCTCTCTCCTTCTCTCTCTCTCTCTCCCATAAAAAAAGAGTCGTTCAAGAATTTGCAGAACAAGTGAAGCCTTCTCCTGCATGGGTATCCTGGTGTGTAGCTCGCTGACAGTCCTCTCTCCCTCTCCCTCCCTCCCTCCCTCCCTCCCTCCCTCCCTCGCAGGTGTCCTTCTTCCTGTTCATCGTGTTTGTGGCGTACACCATGCTGCCCTTCTCCATGAGGGAGGCCATCATCGCCAGTGTCCTGACCTCCACGTCGCACACCGTGGTGCTGATTGCGTGCCTGTACGCCACCACCGACCGCATGGGCCCAGTGGTATGGCAGGTAGGCCGCTGTTCGCTGTGTCGCTCCTCCGCCCCCCTGGACGTTACCGTGTTAAAGAGGCCAAGTGGACGGCACACTAGATTGGGGAGAACAAGGAACGAATGCACACCCCTCCAACGGGAGGCACTTACTGCGACAGCAAGATTTTGCCGAAGTCATTGCAGATGCAAACGTTTTGTTTTTTTACGATTTATTTGAGCATATTTATGTTTTATTCAAAGAGACAGGGTGGACAACTGGGGCACCCCAGAGTGATTTAATTTGCTTTGATTTCCCACAGCTGAGACCCCACTGGTCTTAACTAATTTGAGTATACGTTTTTTGGCACAGGACTTCTTCAATCTATCTACTATGCTGACCGCTTAAGTAAACCCCCTTTTCAGCAGGAGAACTTCCGCCCATGGAAGATTCAAAATGTTCGATCCGATGCATCCGATTTGAGTCAAAAATAATTATATATAATTTTAGTTTGTTGTGCTATGTTTCAATGTTCCGCAGTGTAAAAAAAAAATGTGGGGTGCAATCAGGGAAAACATGTAAAATAGTGTGGTTTGATGTGAAAGCACTTCAATAAAAGTGTTACAACATTTATAAGTAATAATAATGATAGAATAAACAGAACATGTTTCATCTGGTATTACAGTAAAATATTTTTGGGTTTGTCTGACGTTTAACACACACCTTTGGACAATGGAACACACACCACACCAGACCGGTTCTGTAAGAGAGGGATGATTTATAGCCTACACATACCTTCTTGTGTTGACTCATGTCACGTGAACAGCGCTCCAATCTTTTTACTTCTTCGCATTAGCTTAATGGAGCCGTTAAATTAGCTGAAGATGTCACAGCTGCTATACAATTAATGCATTACATGCACGTTGCGGAAACTAGCTTTGGCAATCACATATGACATGTTGAATTATGCTGCGTACCTTCGACAGCCAATCCAATCCCCTGACACTCCGCTTTCTAAAAGCAGTATGCTAGTTCATACGGATAATTACATATCCCGCTAGCGTATTTTGGACAACATGGGAACAACAATTCAGAGAAGCCTCAATTACACACGCATAAGCACAAACATACAACCATACACAAACACACACACACACGCACACGCACACGCACACGCACCTAAACACAAACACTCACTCAGACTAAAAGGAACTCACTAACAATTCTGGGTCCTGTTTTGTACTAAAATGGGCATAATTACAATTGCGTGTTTGTTTATTTTGGTGCTCTAGTACGCAGTGTGCCCCACTGCACATCTCTGCTGCCGGCAGACCCGCCCAGAGCCCTTCTGTACTGGGTCATTAGCCCACTTTTAAAACGTAGATATCCGTGACGGGAATCTTTATTGCGAAAGGCTTTGGTTATTGCTGTGAAGTTCCTCCATTGATGCTGGTTCTAGGCTAACTGTTGCATCGTATCATTATATATGTGTCTCATAATGGTACACATTATGTAACGCAAAACACGCATTAAAGTCGCTGTAGGTACGATTTAAGAGCTTACTTTGTGTCATTTGTTAGAAATGGCAGCCGTTCGTCAGCTATTAGTGAGTGAAAGGCGCTGTGAGGATCTGTTTCAAGTTGACTGCGGGTTGTCTCTGTATGAGCCAATTCTGATTAGCACCTTTTCCGGGTCATTTCTGTCCAATCAGGGCGTCTCCTCTTTGATTTGGGGGAGTCATCACTACCCAATGGTGGAGAAATGTATGGAGAGAGGAGAAATCATAATCTCTCTCTCTCTCTCTCTCTCTCTCTCTTTCTCTCTCTCTCTCTGCAACCCCTGAAATCGTCCCTGCAGCTGCTTTTATTTTGGAGCGGGATGGATTGTGCGGTTTTATCTCCACTTCGTTTACTTAAAACTCCTCTTACAGGTTCATCCCTGCTACCACACTGATAATCCCTTTGTGTATTTGGTCTCCAAACCCATGTTTAGCATAGGCATGGTATCATCTGGGGGCTGCCTGGAGTATGTGTGTGTGTGTGTGTGTGTGTGTGTGTGTGTGTGTGTGTGTGTGTGTGTGTGTGTGTGTGTGTGTGTGTGTGTGTGTGTGTGTGTGTGTGTGTGTGTGTGTGTGTGTGTGTGTGTGTGCTTGTGCATGTCAGGTTAGCTTGCCTGTTTGCATATCATTGCCCGTGCGTGCGTGTGCATTTGTGTATTTTCGACCAAAGGAGTTATTTTTAAATATAAACATCTATATAAAGATAGATATATTTATCGTTAAATTCTTTGTCCTTGCCTCAATTCCAACGATGTGACGAGTCGAAGCCCGCCTGCCTTTACACTCCACACAGACCGGCTCCTCACAGAGTGAGGTAAACATTGAAGCGCTTCAGAAACCATTTCTCTCCAAATGCTTTGCTGTGCTCCTGTGTGTAGTCGGCAGTGTAGTGTGTACAGTGTGCGTACTGTGCCTTTGTGTGTGCACTCAAAGGAGACAGATTGCTGCCCGGCTGGCAGTCAGAAAGGCTTGTCAGGCAGGCTTTGGCTCTGGCAAGGATCACAGCCCCCTATAGGCGATGCTAACTCTGCCAACTAGCATGGTAGCCGGCTGCCTGCTGCATTGAGACTCTCAATGCGGTACCCCCGCTTTCTCTTCAACATTTCTATGATTTAGTGGGTAAAACAATGTATACTTGACCTTGCTAAATCGATGAAAATCCAACAGAAGCAGATTTTAATATATATTATATATATTATGAAAACAACACTTTGCCTGGGATTTGGGTGTTGTTTTGGGTCTCTGGTGCTCCCACACGCATACAAACTTTGAAAAAAGTCTGTACATGATTTTTTTGAGGGAGATATGCATTTCTGAAAGTACCCCGCCTACATTTACCAAACGAGCGAGTCAGTTTCGGCGCCCCCTCCTACGTAGGAAGGGGGCACAGATGAATATTACCTCCCACTTCCCCACCCCCCTCCAATCAGAGCATGGCTAAGATTTTGTGGACCAGCGGACGAGCAGGGGGGAACTCAGGGGGTAGCCCTGCAGCTCAGCTCCGGGAATAGAATCCCTTTCTCTGCCGGACTGCCGCCGAAGCTTTGGCGGCAGTCCGGAGGAGGAGACGTGGAGGAGAAAGGGATTGCACACGAAGCTTCGGCGGCAGTCTGGCCGCCGTCGAAGCCGTCCGGCCAGACTCCCGTTCCGGGAGCTGAACTGCGGCCGAAGCTGTCCGGCTGCTCCGGCGGGTGTACTCCGGGAGCTGAACTGCAGCAGTCTGGCAGCTCTGGCGCGAGGAGCTCGGCGGCAAGTCCGGCAGCTCAGCTCCCGGAGTACAATCCCTTTCTCCTCCATGTCGAGGTTCATGGACTTCAGAGAGTCAAGGCCAAAGTTCCTTTCCCCCAATTCCTCCCAACCATGGCCGAGATATCCCCCACTACGAGTATTTACTTGTTGTGGAAGAAGTGCCAGAGGCCTCAGACGCAGTCTTTATGATTCATAATATCATCCGAGGCGCACATTGCTTTGATATTAGGTACAATATTATATAATTATTCATACATAATATTATTATTATTATATTATATTATATGATATAGATATAGATATAGAGCTCCAGGAGTCCGCAAACGGCAACAATCCCTTCTCCTCCATGCTGTGGTTCAGTCTGACGGCTCATTGGTCAATGGGCAGCAGCTCATTTGCCTTAAAGCTACGGACACCAGAAACAGCGCATTCTGAATGGAACAGAGGAAAATATTGGTAGGCGAGATTTTCTTTCCTAAAAACTATTTCCAGCAAACAGCTTCAAACATATTTTCTGGAACTCAAATACTAGGTATACTTGTTGGGAAAACACTATAATATGTCTCCTTTAATGAAATACCCATTCCACCAGTTATTTTTTTGCAATAAATAAATAAATACATTTTTATTATATTTGTATTTAACTATTCTGAATCTTAATAATATACTGTTGCAACCCTGTAACAATACTACAAAAAATAAGTCCAGATATTTATCTTTTCTTCCAAAGCTCTGCGGCGGCTGGCACGGGTAAGACATCATAAATAATGTATGAACGTTACATATTCATTTCCCAGAGCTGTTGAACAGGCCGTGAGCCAATGAGCTCGCTCCTCAGTGAGTTCTCAGACGGTTCACACCCACTGAGATCATGCACATGTCGGCAGCCCTACATATCTCCACACCTCTCGCGCTCCTCATCAACCTCTTGTGTGTTCTCTGTTTTTCGGCAAATTGGCTAAAGTTTACTCGGTTGGCCTCCTTACAGAACTACTCGTACACCACCTCTCTCTGCCCTCCTTCCCGAGGCGTATCGGACCAAATTATTACCAAGACTTCACTTCCTTTCATTTCTTTTCTTTATTTTTTCTACACATGTCTGAGGAAAAGCCACTGGATCTCATTACAGGATATCACCCTGGCCTGTGGGAGTGTGTGGGGGGAGAGAGCGAGAGGGAGAGGAAGAGGGGTAGGGAGGGAGCGAAGGAGAACGGGGGAGGGAATCGGATGACACCGGTTCACACTCGTAACGAGGAGAGGATCGTGAGGGCAGCCTTACAGGAACCTGTGGATACGGTGTACCACGGCCCAAGTAACTGATTCAGGCTGATTCAATAAGAGGCAGCAACTTGCCTTTTCTCCGTCTCCGTAAATCCCCATTCTCTCTCTCTCTCTCCCTCCCAGCCCTGTCTCCCTTCGCTTTCGTTCGTCAATTGCATCTAATGGAGGCAGCCTTTCTCTTGACCAGCACAAACCGACGTCACCAGTGCTTGTGGCAGCGCAGGCCGGCCCCTATGTCTCTCTCTTTATTTCTGTCTCTCTGTTTTGTTTTCCTCTTCCGTTCTCTCCATCTCTCTCTCTCTCCATCTCTCTCTCCATTTCTCTCCATCCCTCTCCATCTCTCTCTCTCTCTCTCTCTCTCTCTCTCTCTCTCTCTCTCTCTCTCTCTCTCTCTCTCTCTCTCTCTCTCTCTCTCTCTCTCCCTCTCTCTCCCTGTTCTAGCTATCCAAATCCAAGGTAGCTAATCCTGAAGGAACAAACTGCCCCAGTTACGAGACTCCGAATTCAAACGATGGCAACAGGAAACGATGTCCGTCCAAGTGGCTTGTAATTATAGAACTCGAACCAAATCGGCACAAAACAAAGCAAACAAGGTCTGTGTTTGGCCTGATCGGTGCCAGGAACAACACTCGTTTCCAGGAGACCAGATTGGCGATGGCGATGATGCTCCGAACTATTCTGTGTCATAGGGCTTCACAGAGGAAGAAATCACATTCATACACATGACATGGACAATCATTAAAAGAAATGATTATCCCAACGTTAACATTCATTGGTCGGACAGGGACCCTTATCAAAGACCCCTAGACTCTCATGAGTCACTCACACACGGGCTGTGCTAAGCTACCGGATGAGCCCTGATTATGATAGCACGGCGCACACACACCCATGGCCCTCAGGGAAACCCTTCCCCCCATTAACAGCCACAAACCCCCCTCGCATCCCTCTCCATTCATTCATACTTCTCAGGTGAGCTGGGAAATAATCTCCAACCCCATCCATCACACTCAGCACGTTTGACATTTACGTTGACTGATTGTTTCTGTGTGTGTGTGTGTGTGTGTGTGTGTGTGTGTGTGTGTGTGTGTGTGTGTGTGTGTGTGTGTGTGTGTGTGTGTGTGTGTGTGTGTGTGTGTGTGTGTGTGTGTGTGTGTGTGTTAGTGTGTGCGCCTCTGACGCAGTAAGCTGTGTTTACTGCTTGTGTGATTGAGGGATGTGCGGTTCTATTGTGTCTCGCAGTGAGCCGTCTTCCCTAATGACACTATTGTTCAATAATCGCCTGAGTTACGCTACGTGTGGGATTAGCTTCCACATTTGATTAACACCGCTTCACCTCACCCAAACAACGCTGGAGATCGGTTGAGCATTTGCACTCAAATATTTTTGCTTGGTAGTTCCTGTTAATCAAATTTTTTGTAGTTTCTTTTTGTAGTTTTTCTTTTTACTACGACTGGATGAATACACACTTTATCTAATGAAGTAATGTGCAAGGGATGGAACATAAATCTCTGATTTCCCTCAAATTTTGTTATAAAGAAGCATTATCTGGGTGTGTGTTTAACCTCGGAAAAATGATGTTCCGGGGATCCGTTGCCATCTCATGGGATTTCAGTATCGATTCCGTTCTGTCTCTCCACCTCGATTTAATGGGCCGAGTCTATTTCCCGCCTTGCCACAGAAACAATCGTCTATCAGATTACCATACAATCGTGTGGCAAAGCGGGATAGATTACCATAAACTCACATTATCCCGACACTAAGGCAGAGAGAAGCTAAGTCCTTTCAGACTTTGAGGAAATAATTACACAAAAATGTGATGGGTCATAGATGTAGGCCTACATTAATATAGACTTAAACACATTTGGTTGGGATTTGGTGAAAACATCTCTCTGCGATACTTGAAGGATAATCCTATGTTTTCTGAACCTGTCACTGTTACCTGTCACTTTAGCACAGCGAAATGTATTTTAATTTGAAGTTACAAACCGATCGTAATGCAACACAATGAGACTTGGATGGCTGTCTGTAGGCTAATGGTTTGATGAAGTGACTAATCCAAACATAGCGCACCCTGATGAGACACCTGCGTGTTGATTGGCCATCCGTCAGGCTGCCGTCTGTCAGGTGTGAGGGGTGCTAGTGCTAGCTACACCTTACAACTGTGAAACATGAAGATCATTTAGCCAGGGATCAATGAAAAGCGACTGCATTGAAAAAATATTTTTTGTGCCTTTTTATTATGATGTTTTTAAGAAACATTTTTGGCCATACAGATGTCTCGTATTTCTCTTATTTTGTGATTCATACACTGTGAAACAGATTTTTGTTTGTTTTTCTAAATCCACCCATGTATGAAGGACTCACGCAGGCATCCTGTGAAATCACACATGATAGTTTATTGTACAAAAGGCATTTGACTTGATGATCACATGATGTAGTCTGATTGAATCTCATGCTGTAAATGGGGTCTTCATTTCTTGTGGCAAGTGGTGCCAAATTGGATTAGAGGGTAGTTCTTAAGTGGAGGCGGAGGGTGAAGGTCATGGTTCCTTTCGTGTGCACTTCTCTTTTGTAACAGTGGATGAGCTAATTAGTAAGAATGGGCAGGAGATGAAGAAATGAAGAGAGTAAGATAGAGAGCAAGAGGGAGGGAGAGAGAAAGGAAGGCTTTGTGTGTTTGGGCTTTAGGCTTTAACTATGGCCAGGTATGAACTTCAAATACGGGGATTCAGATAAACAATTTAGTAATTTGGGAGAGCTACTTTATCAAAGATAGAGGGAATCATTATGCAAATGAAAGAGGTGGATTTAAGCCACATTGTTCATGGTGTCATGGAATACAAAACAGTATCTGTTTAATCTAAATGTAATGTGTGGGTTGGGGTGGGTCAGCATTAAGATCTCCATTTGCTTAAAAGCAGAAAATACTTACATCAATGCCATGGAAATTAACCTGGAATTCTGCATACATTTCTAGTGACTTAGTTGGTCGTAAATAAAGCCTTGCTCTCCAAAACAATACCCGCCGTATTGTATGAAGAGCAAGGCTTTATGTAAGTCTATCACTTTCTGGCAGCAAAGGAGCTTGAGTCAATTTGATCCTATGGTAGATTTTGTGATCCATTTTTGATGATGTGGAGTAACTTAATATCGTTGCTAATAATAATTTCGCTCTGTGTCGTTCTTTGGTATAATAATCTGTTAATTATCTGTACTAAAATCTCTATTGCCATCCAACCTCCCAACACTGAACAGTGGGCTACAGAGGTAGAAAATAAACACCCTGCAGTGACTACAGAGGTAGAATGAGTACAATGTTGATAAGAATTATAAGTATAATATACTAAAAACATGCAACAAAGAGACAGCACTAACAATGAGCTGATGTGCTCTGTGCACACATGTGGGCACAAGCTCACACCCTCAAGCGAGGTTGTGTGGAATAATTATTCCTTATCTAGCCCCTCAACATTTCAGACTAATAACCTTTTTTACCTGCAATAAATAAAAATAAAAAATTCTTCTGGCCGTGTCAAAGTGCGTTGTCTCGGATCGACCTAATTAACTTTATTTCACAATGAGAGTGTAATCCATTAGTGATGTGCTGATGACCTTCATCACATGGGGCAATCTCTGTTTCCCTCCAGATCCTGGCCAACGTCATCATCTTCATCTGTGGCAACATGGCGGGGGCGTACCACAAACACCTGATGGACCTGGCTCTGAAGCAGACCTACCAGGACACCTGCAACTGCATCAAGTCTCCCATCAAACTGGAGTTTGAGAAGCGCCAACAGGTGGGTGCTTTATTACCTCCACCAGGTCTGTGCTGTTGACCTTAAGTCAATTCGGCAGGGAGATGATGATATCAGCGATATCGTTGATGTGGCTGACTAGACACCAGACTGCCAGCTGTTGTTTGACAAGTCAACTTTACTCAACTGTGTAGTTTAATCATTTACAGTTGCAGCGGATCGATTAATTTAAATTTCTGTGCACCTTCTGTGTCCCTGCGGTTTTAATGGTGTTATTTAGTGGCTTGATTACCTTCCTTGTCTTTTTTATAAATATATTTATTTATTTATATATATATATATATTTATTTATTTTAATTCCTACATGATTACTGAGTTCTTGAGCGTAGTCAGTACAAGGACAGCTTGTATCGCTTTACAAAGCAGAGCACTAATATGCCTTATAAAAATGAAACACACTATCGTTTCATTTTCATCATGGTTCAGATCTGTGAATCTATGTGGTGTTGAGAGAGATCCAAGTCCACGGAGGGTTGGCCTCTCGGCTAACCTCCAGAGCACGCTAATTGTTTAAGCGCGACCCCTGCTAAATGTGATCATTATTTAATGTCTCCGGGGCATTGTGCTTTATTCTCCAGTGTAAATACCATTTAGAATTTCATGGATGATGCTATACTAATGAAAGCGGTAGTCCTTCATTGCCGGTCTCGATTACGATATCAACAACACTTCTTAGAATTAGTTTATAGTTTTTTAGTTTTCTCAAAGTTTTGACTGTTTGACAATTATGAGATTAAGAGTAACTACACTTCTACCACACCACTACCTGATGTCAATTAGCCTAAAGATCCAGTAATAAGTATTTAGTGAAATGTGCAGTTTATCAGAATCCTATATTTTCTGGCAGATAGCTATGCTTAGTGTGTAACTCAGTTGAAGACAGTAAACCTAGCTTGAACTCTTTTTAACTTACGAAACAGACTGCTTGCTATTGTCGAGCTATCTTTTGCAATAAAAGTTCCCACACTAAGCGTGTTATTGTTATCCAACTGAATACATTTTTTCGTTACGGTTGAGAATGGAAATGGTAATCCGGCGCCCAGAGGCTTGATTTAAAAGTCATGGATTAGGAAGTTTGCGCAACTGGTTTCTTTATATATTTCTTCCCTGATTTAGAGTGTGTAAAGTTGTAGCTGCAATAGGCTTAGTTTGTTCATTTTCAAATCAAACCTCATCCAATGTAAAAACTTCACCCATCTAACGGGTATAGATTCTCTTTCTCTGAAGTTAATGAAAGGGAGCGAGATTTTTTTAATCCAATGCAAAATGGAACAAGGGTAGGGGAGTCATCATTTTGGGGATGGGTGTTGTAAATAATTAGTGGTCCGAAACAACTTTCTGCTCTGTAAGTCGCCCAAAGTTTTTTAGCTAATTAACGTGTGTGCTGCAATTTAAGCTGTGGTGGTTGCAGGCTACACAATGCACTTATTTAGTAGCCTGCCAATTTGTTTATCAGTAATGAGGGTATCCTTTTCGGCTTGTATGCCTTTGCAGCACCGCAACATCATCTGCAAACACAAACACAAGAATATTTGCATAGTTAAATGTGAAGAGTTTTTTACATTTAACCATGCAAAAAAAAAAAAAACGTACAAACCATATATCCATTTAACGCCAAAACATTTTCAATGAAGGCACACACGATTTAACCTCTATTTGTCATTGTCTTACCACAAGCCAATGTGGGTTTGGAATTGCGTCGTCAACATTTGTAATGACTAGTTTACTCTAGCAAATCCAATCTGAAGTTTATATATTTTTCTTAAAGTGCCTTGATTACAGCTCAGTGCCAATACAGCAATACAGCCTTTTGTGAAAACACACTTTCTTAATTGTGATGGCCTACTCTGCATTGCCCCTCTCTTTAGAGTGCCCTTATGAGTGTGATATGCCCTTACCAGAAGACATGAATTCCCGTTTCCGACACTATTTTAATGTCACAGACAATTTTTCAGGTTGTTAGCGATGGAAAGCATACAATGTGTTGTATCGGATACGCTATGTGGTATTTCTAGTGTGTTTGAATCTGTGGACTGCTGTCGCATGGTCTGCCAACTCCTACAACGTGTCCACACTTGACATTGATGAAGTATTTATGAACCCCTCTTCCCCGATACTGGGTGACCTTGACGCCAAGTTGTGAAGACAGCATGCTGTCAAATGGGTATGGGCTCTGTCCCCATTCCCAGTCCCATCCTGATCTTATGAGGCAAAGATCACCGAATTTGACATGGGGAAAACGTATCATTATGTGTTCCTCCCTCCTTCTTTTAATCCTTGTTCCTCTCCTCTGGTTGGCTATAATACTTGTTCCTCTCCTCTGGTTGGCTGTGCTCAGGAGCGTCTGCTGTTGTCCTTGCTGCCAGCCCACATCGCCCGCGTGATGAAGAACGAGATCATTCAGCGCCTGCAGGGGCCCAACTTTGGCCAGATGGAGAACACCAACAACTTTCACAACCTCTATGTCCAGAGACACACCAACGTCAGGTATGTACATGAACCAACCTTTTTATTGTGATTATACAAAGAAAGACAAACCTGCAAGTTCTCTGCAGCTGAATTGGGGATGTTAGGCCCGGAACAGAGATTATCACCTCGAAAGCAGATACAACAGAAGTTTATATTTGAGAGAAAGTCAGATAATGACACAGGTAGGAATGAAAGGTACCACGAAAGGGGTAGAAGTACCGTATTTTCCGCACTATGAGGCGCACAAGAGTATAAGCCGCAGCAGCTAAATTGAATGATGCGTACATATATAAGCCGCACTGGAGCCCGCCGCTTAAAGGTGGGGGGGGTGCGGACCGGTCATAGAGCCCATAGAGTTAAAGTTGGTGGACTGTAACCTGTAAAATCCAGCGATTTAGGAGGTCCCCTAGCGGCCGTTTGCTGTAAAAATCCACATATTAGCCGCGTAAACGAAAAATGGGAAAAAATGCGCGGCTTATAGTCCGAAAATTACAAGAACCAGTCTTAGCTCTGAGGGGTTATGCTTAACGGACCACAAGGTTGGGTGACTTAACTATCGTAACTGTCTCTCTTGGCCGTTCATATTTGCATTATTGTAAAATGACAAATTACACAGTTTCATATATTAAGCTGGGTATATAGTGTTAATATTTTGGATATATTTTCTCTTATCAATAAAAAAAATTAAGATTTATAAATAATACAATTATATAATTAATTTTTTAATTCTTCTTCCTTTTAATTAATTTTTTTATTTCTACTTGTGTCCTGTCCTTTGTGCTTTGACACCCGAATTTCCCATCTTGACTCCTAAAGCACCAGCCCTATCTCCTCCTCTGTGTTCTGTGTTCCCCAGCATCCTGTATGCTGATATCGTAGGCTTCACGCGGCTGGCCAGCGACTGCTCCCCAGGAGAGCTGGTGCACATGCTGAACGAGCTGTTTGGCAAATTTGATCAAATTGCCAAGGTAAGCACGTCACTACGAGTGAAAAACAGCCCTTTGTTGACCCCACCATTTTGTTAGCGGCATTCAAGGAAATTCATTCAAGAAGGCCAGTGATCATTTGCAATCCGATCATTTAGATGAGCAGAGCTAAAGGGATGAGCAAAGTTATTGTTTACGAGTACTCTGGTGAACATTATGCAATGTTCTTAAGACTGATGTATCCTATGGAAATAATGATGATTTGTCCACTTATTGATCAGTATGGATTGATTTCTTCTTTATTTTATTGTTTCACAGGAGAATGAGTGCATGCGGATCAAAATCCTCGGGGACTGCTACTACTGTGTGTCCGGACTGCCTGAGTCCCTGCCCAACCACGCACGGAACTGTGTCAAAATGGGGCTGGACATGTGCGAGGCCATCAAGTAAGCACTTCTGTTTGCTTACCCGTTTTTTTATCAGAATTGTTTTTAAATATGACATTTAGTAGTATGGTAGTAACGGTAATGTGATCATCACAGTCACACATCTGCTGGAGTTTTGTCTTAAAGGGGCTACGTGCAGTGGCGGTTCTAGACACATTTTACTAGGGGGGCCAAGGAGGGGCCAGTGTTTAACCAGAGGGGAACAAAATGCATTCATTAAATTCATCCAACATTTAATTTGAACAAGAGTTTAGAACTTCAGCGGTCTGTATTTTTTTGTCAAACTATCTTAAATTGATGGAGCTAATGCCCTAAATCATCAATATCATATAATTTTTTTTTTTTTACAAGTGTGCATGAGAGGTAGGGCCATAAAAAAATGAAAAATAAAAAATACAGTACAGGTTACAACTTACAGTGTGTCAATGTGAAAAAAAACCTCCAGGTTACAACGAAGTGCAAAACAATGTGCCATTTCCTATTTATTTGATCAGTTTCAGTGTGGAGAAACTGTGTTCCCAAGAGGCTGTTCTTACAGGAAGGGTTACAGCAATCTTGCACAGTCTAAAGAGCTCAAAGAAAACTTCACTGTTCTACTGTTCTTTCCTCATTTCATGATAGCTGCTATTAGAAGAAAAATACGTAGGGGCATGCATTAGATTTCGTTGCATAACGATCCCTCCCTACTTAACACGGGCAGATAGCCTTCTACTCTTTACTCAAATGTATTTGTTATCCCAATGCAGCAGCCAAAACTGAGAAAATACGTGGTTAACATCACAACATTGTGTAGCCTAGACCTAGCAAGTATACTGACATTTGGATACTCGCTTTTGCTTTGAGGAGTTTGCTTAGATATGATTACGTTTCTAAATACATCGAGACCAGACATTTACAAACTTAATTTCATCATCAGTGTGAGGAACTACAGTAACACGGTTATGTGCAAGAACAACAAGTCACTTACGAAATGAAATCGTTTTGCTTACCTTTGACTCTTGCAACAGGAGAAATTGTGGCTCCTTTCTCCAAGAGTAGTCGCTGAGCTCGCATTAACCGAGTAGCAGCAGCACAGTGTTTGGGTTAGCCGCTCTAAGTTACCCGTGTAGAACTTTGCGTCAAATTATCTCCTTGAAATCAGCAGAATCATAATTGTTTTATTTGGTCATCACGGGGGGCCACAGGGGGGGCCAGGGCCATGTCTACAGGGGCACTGGCCCCGTAGGCCCCAGTGTAGAACCGCCATTGGCTATGTGTACAATTAGTTTGCATGGCCTTTGTATTGCCTATTACAACGTCTATTAAACAGGAAACATCAAATGCAATGCTTCAGACCGGGGGTATTATTGGCTGTATCTGCAACCGCACTATACTCTTGAATTCATATTCTATTTGAATCGCACATGGAGAAGGAGAGAGATAAGGTGAAGGGAGAGATTGAGAGAGAGAGAGATTGAGAGAGAGAGAGAGAGAGAGATTAAGAGAGAGAGATTAAGAGAGAGAGATTGAGAGAGAGAGATTAAGAGAGAGAGAGATAGAGACAGAGATATAGAGACAGAAGGGTTTGACATAGTATCACTGTGTCAGTTCTTGAATGAGTTTAGGTTATTATTTCTCTGGTCCATAACAGCGCTGCTAGTCTCGGGTCAATTTATTAAACCACTGCATCATAGCAAGTGCTTTGGAGTAACATCAAATAAATGGGAAAAGCCACACAGGCAATTTGGTGTCTGCGCACTGTCACCTTTTCATCACCGCTTTTATTGCGGGGGTCCAAAGAAATCATCAGTTGTTCCCATAACACACACGGCCGTCTTCTGCCAAACCTTATATTGGTTCCAGTTCCACTTCCTAGTTAGCTGACTGCGTCTCCCTCAGTGGATGATTCACCAGCAGACGCCTCTGTATACGGCCAGCGGGGAACACGAATCAAAGGTGGCTGCATGCATACTTTGAGCTCGATTTTTATGATCGCTCATGAGCGATTGGATGAGAAGAGTTATGCTTTATTGATCGCACACAGAGCAGGCCTCTGGGCATCACGGCTCGGAAGGTAATAAAAAAGGAGGGGCGGATATAGACACACGATATATACCCATGATGGCAACAAGGTTATAAATCTACAGGGAATCTCGCATCCATGATAATGAAAAACCACATGAAACAACCAAAATAAATAATGTTATTAGTTTTGATACGTCTGACAATGGACATCTGAGAGGGAGGAGAGACACAGCTACGATGGACAGGGGTTGCAACAGGGGTGGTGATGAGCACGGGCCTATGTCACGTTCTGCCTGCTTCGCTGTACCAGATTAGAAGGGGGGCTTGCTGTGTTGAACTTGGTGTGTTTTAATGATGGCAACTTGGGAATCGACTCGCAGCGGCAGAGTTTGACATAACAGATCTTAAAATAATGAAATGCTTATATCTAGCCATAGTGCAACAAAAATTGAAGAATGGAAACCGCCTTTAAGCAATCCAGTCTTCCTAGGATTCCCGGGAGTCTTATTAGGCATGTGGGTGTGGGTCAGGAATTGCCAGGGGTCTTGAATGGAAGGGGATGTTTCCTCCCTGCTTCCGACCACATTTATGGAGGGCTTTTTGGGGATACGCATTACGCACCGACCTATAAGCTACATGCTGCAGAATTACAAACTGCACTCTTTAATTGCAGAGCCTAACATTTTTCAATCCAGTGATGAGGACTATGAGGAGTTCCATTGTTGTTGTTGTTGTGGTTGTTTTTCTTCTTCTTCTTCTACTCCTTTTTCTTCTTCTTCTTCAATTCATTCTCGTCCCTTCAACACTTACCCCAGTGATCAATGTGAAACAATTCATGGATGTATCTGGAGAAGATTATGAAGTTTGTGTGTGAAACCACCTTGATGGTTATTGAAGTGGAAAGGCCACACTTTATTTCAATTTACACGCCCAATTTGAGCTATAGTAGATAAGTAGCCTAGTCTAGTATTGAGTGCATTTTTCATACATTTCATGGCCGTGCGGGTCCTGAAAACATTGCGTCATCCCCTTCACAGTGTGGTACTACTGGCGTTTCGCTAGGGTGCTTTTTGAATCACAGCTCCTGTAACATCTCAAGCGGTGATGAGGATGCTTACCTACTTTATTAAAGAAGCTGTTCCATTAAAATACCTGATGTGCAGCCATTTACACAGCACACATTTATCTATTCAAATTTCTTTAGAAGTGCCCAGAGGGACGCAAATGTGCAAGCAATCCCAATGTACACAAACTCCTTTTACTTTTACTGTCTTGGTGGCGGTTTGGGGATAGTTATTGTTCTGCAGCCAAAATACCGGTATGTTTTCTATTTGCGTTGCCAATCAAAGGGCATACAATGCTGGAATTCTCGTCAGATGATGAAAAGTGCAGAGGAACGAACACTCCGAGGAAAGGTGGGGATTTTCTGTCCTCTCAATGAAAGCCTCCATTACTGTAAAGGCCACAACAAACACAACAAAGATGATATAATCCACACTGCAAACACATCCACAAACCTCTCTCTCTCTCTCTCTCTCTCTCTCTCTCTCTCTCTCTCTCTCTCTCTCTCTCTCTCTCTCTCTCTCTCTCTCTCTCTCTCTCTCTCTCTCTCACATATAATTAAGTTTGGTCTGGATCAAACAGGATCGAGTTCAAATGGTGTGTTGTCAGATAGGGTCCCCTCGGGGGTCGCGTCAGGTCTTCGGTACACCTTCAGTGTACCGCCTGCGGTGTCAGTGTCCCTCTCTGACCCTGCCATGCCACCGGGTAAACACAAAGCCACCGGAGGAGGGGGTGATGACAAGAACAACGTGTTTGTGTATGTGTGTGTGTGTGTGTGTGTGTGTGTGTGTGTGTGTGTGTGTGTGTGTGTGTGTGTGTGTGTGTGTGTGTGTGTGTGTGTGTGTGTGTGTGTGTGTGTGCGTGTTTGTGTGTGTGCCTGCGTGTAAGTATCCGTCTGTCTATCTGTCTGTGCGTGCGCGTGCTCGTGTGAGGCGCGACGGATACCGAAATTTAAAGAGCGAACAGAGCAGGGCGGAGATGTTAAAGGTTTTGCACCCGCCCTTTAACCTACCCCCACTCCGAAGGAAGACGAGCTGGCGTGGCCCTAGGCGGTCTGGGCGGGTTGTTTTCTCAGTGCTCTGTTGCTCTGGTCTGAGGCAGCTCTGTTTTGTCAGGTTGATGTTTATTCTATGGGAGCCTGATTCACAGTCACGTATGCGTCCCTGTCGGGGTGGTTGTGGAGATAATTATAAGACACAGGAAGCGGGATCAGGTCACTGCTGTCTAATGAGACACAAACGCACTCACAAACACTTACATCTCCAGCACTGTGAGCATGGGGGGGGGGGGGGAGGTGAGGAGGACATTACATTTGGAATCAAATCTAATAGTTGGGGCCCATGGAAATCCAATGGATACCTGTGTGTGTGTGTGTGTGTGTGTGTGTGTGTGTGTGTGTGTGTGTGTGTGTGTGTGTGTGTGTGTGTGTGTGTGTGTGTGTGTGTGTGTGTGTGTGTGTGTGTGTGTGTGTGTGTGTGTGTGTGTGTGTGCGTTTGTGTGTGTGTCCCCCATATTATCACATTGCAATTCCATTCTGTGACCTGACCCTGCAGTTGAAAACCAATCGTGTCTGACGGCCAGAGTATAATATCTGTCAGATCATTCAGAAGGAATCTATCTAGTTACAATCAGACCCCTTATTGGTCATTTCACACCCATCGGCACACATGTTACACACAGGTTAGTCTTCTGCCTAGCTAAATAGACCTTTTGTGTGGGAATATGGTGTCGTGCTTCCAGCTCGACAACGACGAAGAGAGTGTGTGGTTATAATGGGCTACATTTCTCAATTGACTTTACCTGCGAGCGCGTTCTGTATTTACTGCTTGTTAGCCATGGCTCACCCTCTGATATACTCGTCTCAGAATAAAAGAGAAAACGGATGGAATAAGAATAAAGATATCAACGTCCAATGTTTTAACAAACGGAATTAAAAATAATGTAAAGCCCAAAACATCCAACATCGATTCCTTATGCTCCTCTCTCAGCATGGTGAATGGATGCTTCGTGACAAACCCACACCAACCTTGGTCTTAGACCAGAGGATGGAGAGAGAGACACAAGGGCAGGGAGGCTAGGGGGGTCCAGGAGGTCTGCTGTGTGTATTGCTAACAAGCGGGGACAGCCAGATACCCCTGCATGTGCTTGCAATGCACTCACAGACGTGCATGTGTATACTTAATAGCATTCCCAGTGTGTGCATATATGTAGTTTACACACGCACACGGACACACGTACACACGCATGCACAGACACACGCACACACAAGCACACACACGCCCATTGCTTTTAAGCACACAGTGTGTCAAGCAACTGGACCCTAATTGCTGGTTTCCTGTGTTTAAGCCTGACCTTTAGGGCTGGACTTTGTCTGCATCTGTTGCTAGGTGATGGTTAGTATTTATTAAATGGGAGGCTGTTGGGAAGGCAGAGAACAATATGGGCAAAGGTTATGTGAGTCCCTCTCCCACCGTGACTTAATAGGTCATATTAGGCTCAAGTTCAGCTTTGTGTAAAACGACGATGGCAATGTCATATCATTATTCCTTTTTGGGTTGTTTTGGGCTGAGTTGGGTTGAATTGTTTATCCGAGACTGTATACAAGACTCAGTGGAATAATCTCGCCTGACTCAATGCTCCAGGTATTTTTTTACCTGGAGCTTAGCATTTTTCCATTTCCATTTAGCAAACGCTTTAATCCAAAGTACGTAAAGGAGTAGGCTATGCAGAGTCCAGGTGAACTCAGAACAAGTGAGTCATAAGTCTCTTGCAGAAGCCGGTGAGCGACTTTTGGACCTGACATCGACAGGGAGCTCGTTTCACCATTGCAGTGCCAAAACAGATGAACCCATCATTTTGTGTGACTAATGTTGACAACCATTTTTTAAATTGGTCCAGTTTTGAGCGAGAGCATGAGCACAGTGCCCTGTCAATTTACATTCTCTAAAAGTGGCTGTTTTTGCAAGTGACATGCTCAGATTGTAATTACAAGTGTCCGAATCTCGTTTTGAGAAGATAATAAAAGAAACGTGGGTGAGAGTTGGAGAGAGGACGGCCGGAAAAAGAGTTTGTCGTGTTGGACTACAGAAAGCGTAGCGTAATGTTGTCTTATTTGGGTCAGGAAGGGTCGAGATCTCAGAGCGAGTCTTTTAATTTAGTGAGATTTGGTTAGAAACTATAACAAACAGACCGGATCTAGCAAATGGTGAACGAAAAGAGGTTGTTCCATACACTGATAAAACCAGTTTGAGCCTGTCCATGGCAAAATCAAGCACTTTTAAAGGACATGCATCAATGGGACACTATTGCCCCATAGGGTAGGGTTACATTGCAGCCCGCTTCTCAGCTGCAATGGCTGAAGCCCTCTAAACTAGCTTATTGCTCTAAACTAAACCAATTAAAAATAAACGTTTTTTTCGAATTATTCACTTAAACCGAAAATGGTGGGAATATATTGCCTAAGTAGAAAAATATCTACCCTTCAAGAGATTCCGAGTTTAAACCAGCCAGAGGCACTTTGGTAAACAAAACACGAATAAACACAGTTATCGATAAAAATGAAGGAACAATCCACTGGTTTCGCTCTCTTGCTGTAGAATTTTAATTTGTCAGTGATTAACCCCTTTTTGTGTCAGTTGTCGCTGCATAGCAATTTGGAACAGGAATGTCACTGAACAGTCTCAGAGATAGCGGTTAGGATGACAGTTGCTAAAACCGTACACTCAGATTACGCAGATTTAGAGATAAAGTAAAATTTAAATATATGAATGGTAAACGTAAATCAACTCTTCCAATTTTTTCTTTGGTTGAACAGTAAATGGCATTTTCGGTGAATGAAAGACCTGTGCATTGTTTCCCATGTTTAATGTACAACACCTTGTTGTACGTCGATAAACATTGAGCTCAGCTGAGGCTGATTGCGCTGTTGCATTATGTTCCGTTGTGTAACAGGAAAGTTCGAGACGCCACCGGCGTTGACATCAACATGCGTGTCGGAGTGCATTCTGGGAACGTGCTGTGTGGCGTGATCGGGCTTCAGAAGTGGCAGTATGACGTGTGGTCACATGACGTCACACTGGCCAATCACATGGAGGCAGGAGGTGTACCGGGGTGAGACGGCTGCTCATAATGACCCCATTGAATCAAACCGTTTCCACAATGGCCATGATTTCTTTGTAATACAATTTTTAATTCACAAAGTTGTTTAACACATGCGAGGGCGAGCTTGTCAAAAGGACCTTTGTCGGGGATGCTTGCACCATTTTACGTTGGTTAAATTGAATATATTGAAGAATCGAATCTCAAATCAACAAGTCTATATCATGGCCACGACCACAGAAATTAGGCTCTGAAAAAATACGTTATCACTCAATTTGCCTATTTGTGTCAGGCTCAAGACCCAACGGTGAGTGTCTGGAGTCAGAACACACACGTTCATTTTTTAACGGCACCAATGACACCACCGCCTGTGTCCCTCCGGCCAGGCGAGTCCACATCACCTCGGTGACGCTGGAGCACCTGAACGGGGCGTACAAGGTGGAGGACGGGGACGGGCAGGAGAGAGACCCCTACCTGAAGCTGCACGGGGTCATCACCTACCTGGTTATCAACCCTAAGGTAGAGCCAAATGCCAAGTACTAACATTGTTAGGTTAACCCATTCCCCGTATACATTAGCCCTAGCTAGGAGAAAATGCTCCACAATGCTAAAGACTATTTTTAAGTGCAAGAATGTACTACATACAATAAGTGAGTACATTAAGTGCCAGGGCGTACAACATACAATAAGTGCGTACATTGAGTGCCAGGACGTACAACATACAATAAGTGCATACATTAAGTGCCATACACAATACGTGACATCATGTTAAATTAAAACTGACAAGTCACATCACGTTCAATGAAAGCAGACCAGTGACATCATGTCCAATGAAAACGGAACAGTGACATCATGTCCAATGAAAACAGACCAGTGACATCATGTCCAATGAAAACGGAACAGTGACATCATGTCCAATGAAAACAGACCAGTGACATCAGGTTCAATGAAAACCGACCAGTGACATCATGTCCAATGAAACCAGACCAGTGACATCATGTCCAATGAAAACCGACCAGTGACATCATGTCCAATGAAAACAGACCAGTGACATCATGTCCAATGGAAACAGACCAGTGACATCATGTCCAATGAAAACCGACCAGCGACATCATGTCCAATGAAAACAGACCAGTGACATCATGTCCAATGAAAACAGACCAGTGACATCATGTCCAATGAAAACAGACCAGTGACATCATGTCCAATGAACACAGACCAGTGACATCAGGTTCAATGTATGGAACTGTATGGAAACCACTGCTTCCCACCCACCCTCCGTCCATCCAGGTGGAGCGTCGGAGCCCCCAGCAGCACTACCGGCCCCGCCACACGGTGTACGGGGCCAAGATGAGAGCCTCGGTGCGCATGACCCGGTACCTGGAGTCCTGGGGGGCCGCCAAACCCTTCGCCAACCTGCACCACCGGGACAGCATGACCAACGAGAACGGCAAGATCAACACCGTCGTGAGTACAGGAGTCTGGGAAGGAAAGCGCACAAAAGCAAACACAAAGGTGCTTCAAGGCTGATTGGATTAAGTTCCTCTTTTAAAATGGAGAGATAATTGGCTCCCCCTTTGTTTTCGTTCCATTTTTAGTCTATCCTTACAGAGTGAACTCAAATTGAGCTCAATTTTAGTGTTTTTCTGCCGCCGATTACAAAAGCTAACAAGGGCTCAGTTTGGCTAAACCCTGATTCCTCTCCCTTTTCCTTTCTCTCTCTCTCTCTCTCCCTCTCTCTCTCTTATATCATTTCGGGTTTGTCAGGACGTGCCAATGGGGCAGTACCATTTCCAGCGGAGATCAGAGAGGTATACTGCCGATTTAACAACATATCTGCATAATCCAAGGGGGGGTGGGGCATGCTAGATTATTCCCTTGCATGCAGCCCTGGCAGATTTGGTTTGGCTACGTCTGCCGTGCTGCAGGCCTAGTTGCTTGCGGGTTGAATAGGCAGTGAAATCACTAGAATGTCTTTGTTCTCTGTCTTTTCCCGCTGTGCGACGCAGAACCAAGTCCCAGAAGAAGCGCTTCGAGGAAGAGCTCACAGAGAGGATGATCAGGACCTTTGATGGGATCAATTCTCAAAAGTACGCGTTCTGGGGTATTTATGATGCTTAGTGAGATGGAGCATGAGGAGAGATAAAACAGGGTATGTGGGTTATGCACCATCGTGGGAGGCCCCTGCTTTGGTTGACGCTGTGCATATGAATGTGTTTGATGATTAATGGAGTAAGATACTAAGTAATTTACTAAATGTAGAGCTAAAAAAAAGCATAATCACAATTCCCTGACCTGTTAATTATACAAAAGATAGGTAGTATGACTTTGTAGCTAAACTCACTTTCATCCAAAAAAAAATAACAATATATGTTCCAATCTGTGTTTTCTCGTGTCTCCAAATTGTTCTTTATTACGTACTTTCAGACAATGGCTTAAATCCGAAGACATCCAAAGAATATCGTTATTCTTTCACAACAAGTCCTTGGAGAAGGAGGTAAGACACACACACACACACACACACACACACACACACACACACACACACACACACACACACACACACACACACACACACACACACACACACACACACACATACACACACACACACACACACACACACACACACACACACACACACACACACACACACACACACACACACACACACACACACACAGGCAGCATCTGGCAGTGGCTCGGCGTTCCGGTTTGGCAGAGCCGCTCGGAAGGAAAACCCTGAAACGCATTGACACCCACACCCACACCCCTACTTCCCCTGAAAGCCCTGGCACATCACAGGCGTAGCTGCCATGTCTGCCGAGTGAAACGCACTGAAAGTGAGCCGTGGAGGCCGATGGCGAACACATCGGCGGTTCTCAACCAGAGGGGAAGTGACTTATTTTCCTTTCTGATGTTCCAGTACCGGGCAACAACTCTGCCGACTTTCAAGTACTACGTGACCTGCGCCTGCCTCATCTTCTTCTGCATCTTCATCGTGCAGATCCTGGTCCTGCCAAAGTAGGTGTGCTCTGTTTCGTCTCGACCACGGATGATGAATACGAGTGAGTTGAGTTTGGCTCTCGGCTCATCTCTAAGGTGCCTGGACACTCCTTACGGTTAACCGGTTAGCCAGCATCCGATCACTGATTTTTTTTGCCTGTCTGTATGTATGTTTGTATGTCAATTATGGCACCCATTGCCCTCCCGATCATCCCTGGATGGAGGGATCCCCCACTCTGAGTCTCTTCTCAATATTTCTTTCTTGCTAAGGGAGTGAATTGAACGAGAGGACCCCTGGATTGCAGCTGGATTTATGTCTGTTTTTGTCTGCAGAACGACCATCTTGGGGATCTCCTTCGGGATGTCTTTCCTCACGCTCTCACTGATCCTAGTCATCTGCTTCATCGGACACTTCCTGGTGAGGAGCCGGCTCCGGCCAATCAGAAGGGTACCCTTCCGCGGTTATGTATTGTGCCTGACACGCGCTGTACTCTGTGGTCATCTGGTGTACCATCCGTCCCTTTTCAAATAGATTCTAATTTACACTGAGTCATATCATTACCCATGATCAACAACCTGCGCCAAAAAAACGTCTTACATCCAAATGCTACTGCATAGATGCAAAAGCATAGCTAATATCTTAGCATGCAATGTGCTTACACACAGCCAGCTAGTGTGTCGGAACCCTAACTATAAATGCTCCCTCCCTATGCTCCTACGCCCCTCCACGTTGCACAAAAACTGGTTGCGATAGAGAGCAGAATGAAACAAAAAAAGGATAAAGTTGAACAACAGAGAAAAGCTATTCAGCCCCGGGCTGTAACAGGATGACTCATTCTCCTCCAACAAAGACGTGTCCCTGGTTGTTGCTCTGTTCTGGTTAACTGGCTCCTGTGAGAGGATCCTGCTACCTTGCTCTTGTTTGACACATTGCCCACAGCGGCAAAACAACAGATTTAGAGACTCTGTTGCATTTTATTTTCTTTCTTGGTGTTCCTCTGTGATTCACTATCTTGTTTACAACACAATAGCTGTCACTTCTCTATCTATATACATCTGTGTGTACGTTCATGCGTGCTCATGTGTGTGTGTACTATGTATGTATATCCACTTTTTCAATCGAGAAAAGGGAGAAGCAAAAACATACAAACAACATTGCAGCACATAAAGCCAAACCAAATCTTTTTACCAGGTTGAACAACTTTCTTTCCCTATTTTCACATAAGAAATCAATAAACACAAGACCAGAATGGTGAAAAAGGAAGCCATGTTAACGGGACACGTTCAGACACTCACTCCATCTATCTCATGTAGATAGATATCAGGATGCGACGATGAGCCACACTATCACTATGGTTCTGTATTTCTCTCCTATCCATATGACATAAATATCTATAATTATCCACCGCTGTTTTGTTGTCCTCCATCAGAAGACTGAGGACAGCTCAGAGATGAATGGGCAAACGATTCAAGCTCTGACTGTTATCATTATCTTCCACAGTCGAGAGACTCAACAGCTACAGGCAGGGTCAGACACCGGAAAGCAGTTGTCCTGAACTGGGCGTGCTAAAGCTAAGAGTCGAACCGTCTGAGCTCTGAGCTAGTAAGTGAGTTGACATTTCAGCGCCCCTCGCTAAATGTACATTTTACAGAGCGAGAAATTAAAAGCCACTCATGATAAATTGCGGCGGTGCAATTATTGCCTTCATTTGAATAGCGTGGCCAAACACTGAGTCAGAAAGCTGTTATGTCCGACTCTGTTTTTCCATTTACTAATGGAAGCCAGAAGGGAAAAGAGAGAGGGGGGGGGGGGGGGGGAGTGTGAAAACCAGAGCCTTCTTTGGGACTGATGTGTGCCAATCTTTCCTTCACACGTTATTTGACATTGACTGCACTGAACATAACACACTATTACCGTCGGTGATGAGTTGAAATGTCTAGACTCTTGACAAATTGAGCCTTCGGTCAATCACGAAACGCTTATTGTTTATAGTGCGGGTTGTGCAAACGGTCCAATTAGAAAGAGGACTCTTTTATTCTAAATGATTGATGTGTGAGCAATGTGTGCGCTTGTGACATACGTGTGCACGTGGGAACATGTGTCTGTGCTCACACGTGCACACCTATGTATATTCACACATTTATATACATACACACGTGCACGACGCTAACGTGCACACATGAACACGTGCAAACCTGCGCACATGCTCACGCGCACACGCGCTCACGTGCACACATGCCTGTTGCCCCCAGCACTGCAGTAAGAGCACGTCGGCCTCGTGGACCTGGTTGCTGCGCTCGTCCGGTATCATCGCCAACAAGCCGTGGCCCCGCATCACGCTCACCATGACGACCACCGCGCTCATCCTGGTCATGGCTGTCTTCAACATGGTGAGGCGCCGCAGTTGTCCGTCACCGTGGAGGTGGCCCCGGTTGCATGGCAACTAACGAGGCTTCACACGGAAGCGGATTACGGTCGCCCCCGGTGACCCCCTTGACGCTCAATAGCCTCTCGCCTTAATGGGCGAGGGTGTGTTTAGACGGTCGGTGGGGGAATGTGTGAGGATTGGGGCGGTGGCCGGATGTATGTAGTTGGAATAATAGTAAAAAAGAGTAGAAGCAGATCAGAGGAAGTTTGTTCCATTTCTTCTCAGTGTCAGAATTAGCTGCTTCAGTTTTAGAAATTTAAAAAAATTAATTAAAAAATTCTATTCGCTAGCATGCTATGGTTTAGGGCTATACCCTAACCCTAGGTCCCAAGAAGTCTGAAATACTGTCAGTCAAATTATTTTATTTTTATTTGTATGCACATTATAATAACTGAATTAAACATGATATGGAGGCCTAAGATACAGGACTTGGAAATAGTTGCATGTGCCTGGGGTTACTCTAACCTTTTTGAGATGCTAATCCACTGACTTCAGGCAAGTGGATGGAACTAAGGATAACTGTTGACTCAAACTTCCTCTTCAGACTTCCTTCCTTCCTCTCAATATTCTCATCTTCTGCAATGTGTTAAACATCTGGAACAAGAAAACAATTAAATGGACTCCATAGTTAGCTTTAAGTCGTAGAATTTCGTGAGTCTTCAATGGAAATGAGCCGATACATCATATATTCTGAAAATTATTTTATTTTCAAACTGCCATTTCTCTTGTACGCAGTTCTTCTTGGGGGAGTCTGTGACCTCGCCTGTTCCGGTTTATAATTCATCCAATGAGACGTTTTTTTACAACAATGGACAACCAATGAGCTCCATTGATAAAAATGGCTTCTACCTCCCGGTAAGTTGTGTATAGTAAACATACATCGGAATAATGCATGTGTGAAATCAAGTTAAGTGCATCAGTGTAACCAATTGAAACCCCTGCCAAGTCAATTGCGAGTGTGTTTATCTGTTGTGTTGCTGTTTGTCTATGTGTGCGTCTGCATGTTTACGTTTCTCTCTCAGTGTCCTCTGCTAGTTATAAAACAACTTGTGTAGTATTCAGCGTTATATATATATTCAGTTAAGCCCACTTTGCTAAATGGAGCAATTTGGGTCAAGTCGTCGACCTGAGGAAGCCAGCCTCAGAGGATCTTCCCTCTACCTCTATCTTCCTCCTTTTTGAACTCCAGCCTTAAACATCTTAAGATATCCAACCCATCTTCCCAATCTCTCTTATCTCCTATACTCTGCGTCTGCCGGAGGCCGTTCTGCTTGCTTCCTAGCTGCTCCACCATGGCATTGGCTCATGTTCCCAGGAGCGGTTGTTGCGGTTGGCCCCTGTATCACTAGTGGTGTGGGTCTCTGGGTGTCAACCCTCTGAGGATTGACCTCCTCCCTCGTGGACGGTGATGGAAGTATAGCAGCAGCCGTACACTGGATACAATCGGTTGCCACTCTCTCTCGTGGCATCCGATGAATCATTTACGAAATGCTAACATGAGAGGATTTTGTAGACGCGCTTCTTCAATGGGCTGTTTCTATAGCAAAACAGGCTGCACACTGTTTTGTCTCACTACTTTGATGGGGACTGAAAGTCCTTCTGCATATGTCGGCAGAAAGTGCTGCTGTTTTGGAGGGATGCCGCATACCTCTACCCGCTGAGATGTCAACAATGGCATCCGCACTCTGTTCATTTATAGATCAGCTTGGTTTTTAGCTCAATGCCTACTTAGCACGCAACGTTGTTTATTTAAAATAGCCTTGGGTGGACTGTTTCACACGCCCTTTATGGCCTAAAGAACGATCCGTTCCACCACTTATCTCGGGAATGGGAGGGTTGGGCGCCAGTGTTTTTCTCGGTACCTCTGAGATCACCATTCAGATGTTAATGTCTGTTTGTAATGTCTGAAACAGCTGCTGTATCAGATCAGCTGTGAGATAACATGGGAGCTTTTTTGGCCAATTCCAACAAGTGATCTGCGCGTAACACATAAAGAAATGATCACAATACTGTCTAGTAGTGACTCCATTACCACCTTCATTTAGTCTGTTATAGTGTTTCTTACTCGTGGAATATTTGCCCGCCCGGCAGGATTTTGAGTCCTGATTAACAGTTTTAAGATGATTTACTCATTAGACAGAGTTATTTTTTGTAAACACCCATTTGAAAAGTCTTCAAATATTTTAAGCGGCTTTGAAACAAGCATAAAAGGCTGAGTGCCTTTTAATCTCAAGACTCAATTATGGACCCTTCGCTGAAAGTATTGCTCTGCCAGCCGTTTTAACATCAGCAACATATAGCAACCCTCTCCTTCTCCTTCATTCCCTCCCCTCCAGTACTTCATCTACAGTTGCATTCTGGGCCTGATCTCCTGCTCGGTGTTCCTGAGGATCAACTACGAGCTGAAGATGATCATCATGCTGACAGCCGTGGTGGTTTACAACATCATTATACTACAGACGCACGCGTCCCTGCTGGATGAATACAGCACGTTCCTGTACAGGACGGAGACGCTGGACAGGTGAGCGGGCGAGAGTCGATGGATGAGGGTGGGAGAGAGGGAGAGAGAGAGAGAGAGAGAGAGAGAGAGAGAGAGAGAGAGAGAGAGAATCTGCTAAGCTGGGTTCAGGAGAGAGGGGGGGGTAGAGAGAGAGAGGGAATTTATGATTGACGAGAGGCATGGATGGAGATTGGAAACGGTGTGCGCAAACACACAGCCGCTAAAACATTTCTCTCTCGCTGATCGATGCAATGTCACTGCGGCGTAGCCAGCAATGCTTGATCAAACAAGAGTTAGCACTCTGTATCCATCCCCGACCCCCTCACACCCCGCGCCCCCCTCCCCGCTACGGCGAGGGTCCGCGTCTCGTCCCGTCGCCCGCCGTCTTCACCGTATCGCCGTGCGTCACTCGGTCGCCCTACTTTGTACCTTCCTGCTCTGAGGTGTTGCCTGTGAATGGATCCAGGCAAAGGTTAGCGTGAAGGGGATTCGGTGTCCTAGCAAACATTGACTTTGAGACGGGCCAGCGCAGAGCCACTGGATCCCAAGACCTTGAGTCGGATAGGGGTCTTTCGTAGTGCCATGCTCTTTGGCAGTTAATCCACCGATTTCCATATCCGTTCAATTATTCCCTTCCTGCGTCGAGACGTATCAGCATAACGAACTGATCCGTCGCAACGGGTTATTGGTCGAGCACTAGAATTTTTTTTAAAAACGTTTTTTTTTTTTGCAACCGGTATATCTCCCATTGCAAAAAGGCATCAACACTTGAATTAATGAGTTTTTAATATGCTGCCGCTGGCCTGGCTCAGACCCAATATAATCACGTTATCCCCTTAAAAATTCATCCTAAATGTTCCGAACATGCAGCGAGAAACGTCAGTTTGCCACGCCTATTTTCCCTGCATATGGTGTCCTGCCTTATCGGACACCTTCCTAGCGATAGGCTAAGGCCACAGTCATTGTCTCCCTATAGTCTTGACACCCAGGGGGGTTGACTGTCTTCTGGTCGACATAAGGTCAATGAAATGTGAACAAAATGTCAATGCCAGGTCTGGGAAGAACCGTGTGTGTGTGTGTGTGTGTGTGTGTGTGTGTGTGTGTGTGTGTGTGTGTGTGTGTGTGTGTGTGTGTGTGTGTGTGTGTGTGTGTGTGTGTGTGTGTGTGTGTGTGTGTGTGTGTGTGTGTGTGTGTGTGTGTGTGTGTGTGTGTGTGTGTGTGTGCATTTGAAGAACAGCCATTGTGTATTACTGAACGTGTGTGTGTGTATGTACGTGTGTGTGTGTGTGTGTGTGTGCGTGTGTGTGTGTGTGTGTGTGTGTGTGTGTGTGTGTGTGTGTGTGTGTGTGTGTGTGTGTGTGTGTGTGTGTGTGTGTGTGTGTGTGTGTGTGTGTGTGTGTGTGTGTGTTGGAGTGTGTCGCATCACCATTAGAGGATGTGACACATGATCGAATGTAGACCAGGGACATACAGAAGCCGTAAAAGCCATGAATATATAAGATAACCTCGCCATTGCCATCGTCTAAAACCCACCGATCCGGACCTGCATTGTCCAGCGTTCCTTGTCACGGTCCATGAGCGGCTAAACGGGAAAGAGATGGGAAAACCTTGGTGTTGGCTCTCAGGGAAAAGGTTAGAGAACATGGGAGAGTGATTGTGTACCGAGACCTTAGGACACTGTCCAGAATAATGGTGTTACCGGAGTGGGATACGAATGATTGACTATTGTTCGATTGCCGGGCAAAAGCAAACTGTTTTCGATTTTGTTGACACTTCAGCTTCAAGCATCAGGATTTCTCTGCGATTTAGTTGAGTCTCTTTTTTTTAGATTTCGTTTTTCAGTGGTACTTTCAAATCAATACTTTGACGCTTTATTGTTTATTGATACCCTTCACATGCTGATGTAAATATGACAACTTTGTATTAACAGAAAACGAGGTAAACCACTCTCTCTCATGGTCCGACAGGCCTCATACAGGCCATGTTATCAAACTGGTACTAGCGTCAAGGCCAATGTTTCAGAATGTATTTTGGTAATATTTGACATTGTTTGGTGTTAATAGCATGCAGCCGCTCGTACGATTAAATATGCCGGGATAGAAAATAATGGGTGTCGTGGGTAGTCGTACTCCTCAGTCTGCCGGTAGAAATTCTGATACCCGAAGACGAGCCACATGTCAGGGCATAACCCGAGTGACAGCCCTGACAGAGTGACAGCTGGGAAAAGGGCACTCTGTTAGCCAATCATGACGGCTGGCTGCAGACTGCTGGCTTGATCCTCTGGGGTATTCCCTTTATTTATTCCTTGACGCCATGTCATTCTCCACTGCACTTTTTTCTCTTTTTGTTTCATTTTGTCGTTTAAACTGTCACTGTCAAAAGTGAGGCCAATTTCCACAAAAAACAGTAGAACATTACGGCACTGAAGCATGAGGAATCCTTTTTTAACTCTATGTACCTTTTCTATTTAGTTGATCTTTCTTTTCTCCTTTCTATGGTCCTCTATCGAATCTTCAACCCACATTGATTCTTCCCTCCCCCATTCACCTATCTCTCTCTCACGTGGGACTGTTTGTCTTCCTCCCCTCTCTGCCCTAGGCCCGGTGTTCTCAAAGACCTGAAGACAATGGGCTCTATCTCCCTCTTCATCTTCTTCATCACCCTTCTTGTGCTGGCCAGACAGGTAGGTCCACAGCATGGCTGCCCTGACACTATCGTCCTCATCTCCACCCATCCATCTAGGGCCTCTGAGACTCCTTTGAACTGTGCATCCATTGTTTGCATCCATTTTGTTTAGTAACATTAGCTGTGTTCGAAATCGTTCCCTATCATGGATGTAGTGCACTAAATAGGGTGCACGCCATTTTGTAGGGTGTTCGAATTCTCAGTGGTCCACTATATAGGGCACTATATAGTGGACTTAAAATAGGGTACATACGATGTTCCCTACATGTTACTCCCGTATACCACAATGCAATGCGGTTGTATTTTTCCAGGGGAGAAGAAGCCAAATGACCGCGAAAACTAATACATTTAATGATGGAGTCTCCGGGTTTCGTTTAGAAATGTCAACAATTTATTTGGGATTTGACATAGAATATTTAACATAAAAAAATTATTAAACAAGGAAATGTAACATTCAACATCAATACAACTCCAGCTTTCGTCGTGAGTGCCAGGTTTGTTTACATGATGTGGGCGCATCTGTCTGCGTCACACAAATACCCGGCGCATTTACTGACGCAAATGACGTTTAGAAATGTTCAGCGTAGTGTCCGAATTCTCGTTCCCTATTCCCTATATAGTGCACTATATCATGTACACTATATAGGGAATAGGGAACGAGTGTATAGGGAGCGATTTCGAACACAGCTATTGACTGAAATAAGACCTACTGTCCAACCAGTAGGGAAGCGAGTGTTAAAGGGGTTGGGTTTCTTCGGACGAATGTACTATTGTAAGTCGCTTTGGATAAAAGCGTCTGCTAAATGCCCTGAATGTAAATGTATTCAGCTGTCTATATATAATATTTAAAAATACACGTTCATTACATATCGTTTTTACAACCTATTAACGCCAACGACAAAATGGCCCCTAATGTGTCAGAACCAGCAGGGAGGAGACGTCAAACACTTTGGTCATTTCAGTCAGAAACCATTCGCCACAGGTGTTTCTCATAACAGTGATTACGGCTCTGCTACTTTCATGTACCAGGGCGCAGGTTGAATTATCTTTTATAATGACCGTTTCCTCTTTGAAGGGTCTATCCCAGCCGTTAAACGGATGGCTAATTTAAAATGTTATGAAAAGGGTGCGGGACTGGAACAAATAGGATCATGCTTGTGATCGGCCAGGCTTATGAATGGTCCCATTGGTCAACGAGGTGTGAGGTTCCTCCGTATTCTAGACGTCCTGCCTCAATAACATCCAGGAAGTGATAGTGGCTGTTTCCGAATGTGCAGCACGCATCCAAACATTTGTCACCGTTTTGACTACACACAGTGAACACAAAAACCAAAAAACAAACCTGAATTGAAGGAAAGTACAGATTACCAGGGACTTTAAGAGACTTATGCAAATGCTGTGAAAGCAGACCTCTGAGAGCCTGCTTATTCCCCTTCCCTTGACACAGGTTCCTGCCACTGATTAATGGCCGCCAGGCTGCTCTGGGTTGTGTTGCTGTGAGAGTTACCTGCTGTGGGAGGCTGGGACCACAATGTCTGGGTTTTTATCTTTCTACAATGCTTCTGGTGGCCTTTAGCAGACTTTTTATGACATATGGGCCAGACTCCCCCTGGAATGGCTGAAACCGGAGTGTGCAAAGTCGAGGCTGCCTACGTACTGTTGATGGTGTTCAGGCCAACTGGGTCTGCATTCCCTACAATGAGACGCAGTGAGGAACCATGAGGCTTGGACACTGTGCCTTGAGGGGTGCTGTAACTGACACACGCATGGAGCGACAGTAATAACAAGCAAAAGTCGACAGAAGCACGGAGAACGGTGCAGTGCACATATTCACGCATCATATACAGTGAATCGAGACGAAGCTAGTGAAGCTTACGACTGTGTGTGGTGTGTGTGTGTGTGTGTTTCTCTCTGTCTGTGTGTGTGTGTGTGTGTGTGTGTGTGTGTGTGTGTGTGTGTGTGTGTGTGTGTGTGTGTGTGTGTGTGTGTGTGTGTGTGTGTGTGTGTGTGTGTGTGTGTGTGTGTGTTTTTTTGTTGGTGTGTGTGTGTGTGTGTGTGTGTGTCACTTTTGTCTCCTGGTTTCGTCAAACTTCTGTCTCCGTCTTACAACTGGTTTCCGCGGAAACAAAAGAAGTCACAGAAACACATATATTTCCCATCGGGTGATCCTAGGGTATTCTCAAATACCCTAGGTAGGTATGAAGAAGCCCCGCCACGTCAAAACAGATGGCTTCGTAATCTTAATGTGCTACTGTTACTCTAAGCTAGGATCCGACTAAGTCAATGTTATATCATTATAAACAGTGATTAAACAAACATGTATTGTGTTGTTGCGTGTCTGTGTGTGTCAGGGAGTGTGTGTTTAACATGTAGCCTTGAACAGAAATGCTTGTAGGCTCTCAAAAAGGGGAGCAGAATCCACATGGACGAGGATACCGGCTATCAACAATCTAACCCATGAATGAAAGGCAGCTGATCTCCTGAGTTATCGCTGTGTTGTGCAATACCAAGGCCTGTTCTGACATCGCCTAGGCATGGACACAGACATCTTTATGTTGTGGATCCGATTAGTTCTGTGCTGCTGCGCCGCATCAACATGCTTGTTGCATGAGCACAATTTGCATAATTATTTTGCTTGCATTTTCTATTAGGATGACAAATGTGTTTCTAGGAATGTGTCATCAGAGATAGCAGTGGCCCCGTCTTAAGCCTCATGAATTCCTTATGAGTAGAATGGTTTCGGAGGTGTTGTTAAGATCGATATCCTCCCATAGTCTTTCAGCCTCTGTTTCACTCCTGTTCACAGCGAGCAAAGTGGCTGTTGGATGACTTACCACACACATTCATCCAAAAGGAATCTCTTAATATTATCAAGATACATTTCAACGTTTGAAATTAATCGACCGACGACTGTTTATTGAAACAAACAACAGTGCATCCACACAGTGAATCCCCAAATCGTGTTTGCGATTAATACATAACACACAGCGAAACCAGTTGTGTTTCTTTCTTTTATTTTACGCCCTCAAGCCATAATGTGTTCATCACATGGTGAAACGGCAAGTGCTCATGTAGGTAAGATGTAACAGCGTTAGGCTGAGAAATACCATCTTCCCCTCCTCCTCTTCCTCTGCCAGCGTCCGTAAGCTCAGCTTATCTCCCTCCCCTCCCACTTTGTCTTAGCCAGGCCTGAACCCTTGTTGTTCACCCACCGCTTATCTGCATCCAGCGCAGAGACCGTGTATGACTGATGACTTCACCAAAATTGATTTTTGTGGAGACGACAATGATGTTGCATTGTGGTTCGTCTCATTTCACGACCGATCCAACACAAGAGACACTTTCTTGTGAATATTTAAAATGTAACAATTGTCAAATGCAGCCTTTTTTTTGGTGGTGAAAATTGAAATAGAGCATGAATAGATCCATTGTGTTTTCAACATTGAGCCAAAACTCTTGCTGACGCTTTTTGTTGAGTAAAATATAAAAAGAAAATACCTCATTGTCATCACTACAATTGGGAATTATGTTTTGTCTCTGCCTCTGTCTCTCTGACTCTGTCTATTTCTCTCTCTATTTCTGTGTGTGTCTCTCTCTCTCTCTCTCTCTCTCTCTCTCTCTCTCTGCCTCTCTGTGTCTCTGTGTGTCTTTGATGGAAGCAACGCTGTGCAGCTGTACCTACAGCCTCTTCACCTCTGTGTCCTCTTCTAACAGAATGAATATTACTGTAGGTTAGACTTCCTGTGGAAGAACAAGTTCAAGAAGGAGTGCGAGGAGATCGAGACCATGGAGAACCTTAACCGCGTGCTGCTGGAGAACGTTCTGCCCGCGCACGTCGCAGAACACTTCCTGGCGCGCAACTGGAAGAACGAGGTGGGCGAGAAGGATCTGACAGCCGGGGGCAGATCCCAAAAAACGTTGCGTAAAAAAACTCTGTACTGTTTGGAGTACATTGGCAAGGAAATCAATCGTTTAAATGGTCGGCCAAACATTTTTTAAAAGCTGGTGTCAGACTCGGTTCTCTACACCCGACTTGAGTTCATTACAGTAGTCTGTTAATGGTTGTATTGATCTGTTAAAATAATGTCGGTTGTTAATTTTATTGCGCATATAACTACTGCATCAGGACCACAAATTCACACATTTTCAGGGGTTGTATAACTGCATAAACGTTCAAGTAATGTTGCAGTCCTGTTGGATTGGAACTGGTAGTTTGACGGATATAACAAACATGGATGTTAGTGATTCCCTTTTGGTTTAACAATTTCCTTTCTCTCAAATCTTTTTTAAATCTTTCACATTGAACTTCAAACCATGGCCCTTGTTTAGAGTTCCTCAACATGGTGGATGCGTATGTGTATAGATGTGTGTTGCCGCCGGTCTCTCCCGGCCACCTCTGTGTCTGACACCCCTCTGCTCGGGCCCCTTGCAGGACTTGTACCACCAGTCGTATGACCTGGTGTGCGTGATGTTCGCCTCCATCCCGGACTTCAAGGAGTTCTACACCGAGTCTGACGTCAACAAGGAGGGCTTGGAGTGCCTGAGGCTCCTGAACGAGATCATCGCCGACTTCGATGAGGTATTGGGAAACTACGATGTTGTTCGGCTGCCTGTAGTCATTACACTCGAAGTAACTTCACTTGAGCAACACAATAAGTTATTAATAAACCCTGGACATGTTGACCTTCAATGAACAGAAAGGGTCTGTCTCAACAAGTCTTAATGCAAAAAAAACACATAACACACAATAGGGTGCGTTATGTTATACAAACCCCAAAAGTAGTGTTTTATGTTCCTAATGAACTTTCTGTATTTTGATGTCTGTGTGTCTGTTTGTCTGTCTGTCTGTGTAGCTTCTGTCCAAGCCTAAGTTCAGTGGGGTAGAGAAGATCAAAACCATTGGCAGTACGTATATGGCTGCTACTGGGCTCAACGCATCGCCTGCACCCGAGCACACAATGCAGGTACGGTCATGAATCACGCACAAGCATACACACACACACACACACACACACACACACACACACACACACACACACACACACACACACACACACACACACACACACACACACACACACACACACACACACACAGACAGAGACGGACACGCACATACACACATAATTGACTAATTATTGAATAAATTGGCACTGAAAGGAAATATTGTACAAGTCCTAATATCAAATGTGTATTAGGCTATTTCCTCCTGATTTGATTGCATTAATCAGGAACTAGCAATTACCAAGGGCCAATCTTCTAACTGTAGTGTTTTCTAGGACATTGATTCATTAAAACAGCTTGACGGTAAAAAGTAAAGGACTATCAGAAAAAAAGATAATACTTTAACAAAAAACCTGTGAAAAAAACAGTGGGCGGCAAAATGTTCCCTAAGTAGTTAGTCTCTGTTTACAGACAGCTTTGTTCCAATTCTCTCAACTGGCCCTGCTTTCTGAGAACTAGCTCACTCAGCAGGTATCTTTTTATTCTTTTCCTTGGGCTCAAACTACACAATGCTGGGCAGATTAACATTTATCTTGACATTTACATTTAGCGGACGCTTTTTTACAAAGCGACTTAGAAAAGTGCAATATATTGATCTCGGTACAGTAACGATGTTCATAGAAGTGCCAGGAACTAAGAATTGCTAGGTGGACCCCTTCAACGTACACAAAAAATATAGGTAGGATAAGATGCTACACAATGCTAAGTGCAAGGACGTACTATATGCAATCAGTGCGTTAGAGGGGGGGTTGGGAGGTTGCTATGCAGAGTCCAGGTGAACTCTGAACACCACAGACAGACGGACCTACATACAGACAAACAGACTCTTAACTCACATAATGTTTTACATTCCATTAGTGTGTGTGTGTGTGTGTGTGTGTGACACCAGTCCGCCTACACGTGTGTTTCTGTGTGTCTCCAGGAGCACGACCGACAGTACATGCACATCGGGACCATGCTTGAGTTTGCCTTCGCGTTGGTGGGAAAACTCGACGTGATCAACCGGCATTCCTTCAATGACTTCAAACTCAGAGTCGGTGAGTCACACCATCGATTATCATGGAGAAATGAACAAAGCTGTAGGGGGAGGAGCATGCGAACGTCTCTCTGTTCTGATAACCTGCCTCAGTAGACACTGTGTCCCCTCGGCGAAACACCATTGCAAGGTAAACAGTTTGAGGAACACAACATCGACATTTCCTTGACGTAAATTACAATAATCACAGGCAGGAAGAGAGTTTGTGGCTGATTCATTCATTTGACACATTACAACCCTCCTTCCAACAGGAGGAGAGAGAGGGGGGGAGCTGGAGGAGAGAGGGAGGGAGGAGAGAGCGAGAGAGGGGGGAGACGAAGGGTGGAGGAGGAGTGCTGGAGAGAGAAAGTTGGAGGAGAGAGAGAGGGAGGTGGAGGGAGAGCGAGAGGGGAGAGAGAGGAGGAGTGTTGGATAGAGGAAGGAGAAGGAGAGAGAGAGAGAGGTGGAGAGAGAGGGAGGTGGAGAAGTGTGAGAGAGGAAGGGGAAGGAGAGGGAGATGGAGAGAGAGGAAGGTGGAGGAGAAGTGTGAGAGAGGAAGGGGAAGGAGAGAGAGAGGGAGGTACAGAGATTGAGAGGAAGAGAATAAGAAAGAGGGGGCAAATGGTGTGTGCTACCTGTGCTCTGGTGACACTTCACTCCCTCTCCAACCTCTGAGGGTGGAACTCAGCGGGGGGCAGGCTATTAACTCAGCAGTGTGTGTGTGCGTACAGGTGCACGTGCGCGCAGTTATCGCCCCGCTGTGTCCTTCTTCCCGCAGCCTGATGAGCCTAATGCGTCTCCCTGGATCAGAGCGCAAATCCCCTGTGTGTGTGTGTGTGTGTGCGTGTGCGTGTGCGCGTGCGTGCGTGTGTGTGTGTCTGTGTCTGTGTCTGTGTGTGTGTGTGTGTGTGTGGGGTTGGTTTACAGCGCTCTGTAGTTTGAGCCAAACGAATAAGAAAGGACACCTGCTGGCTAGGCTAGCTGTGACGGAAACAAAGAATCGTGTAATTTATTTTCTTGTCCACTTTAGCGCAGTCTTGTTGTTTTATATTTTCGCTTTGATAGTTCTTGGCGATTTTTGTATGACACTGTGTAGTAAAACACGTTCAGGAGCCTCAGGCACGCCAAGCCCTCCTTGTTGACGTCAGACTCGGCGTAGAACTCCTTGAAGTCCGGGTTGGAGGCGAACATCACGCACACCAGCTCATTCATTCATTGGACACATTACAACCCTCCTTCCAACAGCAGGAGAGAGGGAGGGGAGGAGAGAGAGAGGGAGGAGAGAGAGAGAGAGAGAGAGAGAGGGGAGACGAAGGTTGGAGAGAGGAAGGTAGAGAGAGAGGGAGAGCGAGGGAGAGCGAGAGGGGAGAGAGAGGAGGAGCGTTGGATAGAGGAAGGAGAAGGAGAGAGAGAGGGGGGTAGAGAGATTGAGAGGAAGAGGATCAGGAAGCGGGGGCAAATGGTGTGTGCTACCTGGGCTCTGGTGACACTTCACTCCCTCTCCAACCTCTGAGGGTGGAACTCAGCGGGGGGCAGGCTATTAACTCAGCAGTGTGTGTGTGCGTACTGGTGCACGTGCCCGCAGTTATCGCCCCGCTGTGTCCTTCTTCCCGCAGCCTGATGAGCCTAATGCGTCTCCCTGGATCAGAGCACAAATCCCCTGTGTGTGTGTGTGTGTGTGTGTGTGTGTGTGTGTGTGTGTGTGTGTGTGTGTGTGTGTGTGTGTGTGTGTGTGTGTGTGTGTGTGTGTGTGTGTGTGTGTGTGTGTGTGTTTGTGTTTGTGGGGTCGGTTTACAGCGCTCTGTAGTTTGAGCCAAACGAGTAAAAGAGGACACCTGCTGGCTATGCTAGCTGTGACGGAAACAAAGAATCGTGTAATTTAGTATTTTCTTGTCCACTTTAGCGCAGTCTAGTTGTTTTATATTTTCGCTTTGATAGTTCTTGGCTATTTTTTTCACACTGTGTAGTAAAACACCAGCGATATAAAGCACTGTTGTAACTAGACCTGCTCTGGGCAGTGGCCTCTTCCTGAAGAAAGCCTTTCCCTCCGGGGCCATAGTTTGACTCAAATAGGGCATTTTATTAAACCACATTCAATTTCAGGACTTTGCCTTTCGGCCATATCCTTCTTGTGTTTAATTCAAAGACGAATAAGTAACATCTGTGCGTCTGCAAGTCTGCCATCGAATCGTGTCAATGGCGCTCGTCAAAAAAAGGGCTTATCAGAATGTAGGTCAGCAAGGAGGGCGAGCAGATGCTAAGCACACAGTAGCATGCTCACTGACAAATGTACAAAAGCAGCTTCTCAGACGCAGGAGCCCAATACATTCACTTGCTGTACTTCAACGCCGGACAATGGCGTCCTGTATGGCGTCTTTTTGTATTTGTTCCAGTGGGCATGATGTTCTATTCGCTTGTTGAATGCCAAAACTACCTTGTTTCCTTGACTACATACTGTGTGTGTGTGTGTGTGTGTGTGTGTGTGTGTGTGTGTGTGTGTGTGTTTGTGTGTGCGTGTGCGCGCGTGTGCTCGCTCACTCTTGGGTTTGCACACTTACGTGCGTGTGTTCTCGTCAAGAGATATTCATAGATTAGCAACGCACCCAGTTCAGCGTGTGTGGCTTTGCGTCACAGCACATTCGATTGATCGGCAATCTCCGGTATATATATCCAACGAGTGTCCTCGGCAAGATATAATCCTGGACGTGTGACACATCCAGCATATACTCTGTTTGTTACTAGGGTCTTATTGTTGCTTGTGTCCTGCTGTCCAGGTATCAACCACGGCCCGGTCATCGCGGGGGTGATTGGAGCCCAGAAACCGCAGTACGATATCTGGGGGAACACAGTGAACGTGGCCAGCCGAATGGACAGCACCGGAGTCCTGGGGAAGATACAGGTGAGCTGCTGTCACTCTGGCGGGCATCAATTGAACGCTCGACCAACAAACACACACACACGCATGAAACTACCAAAAACACCTCCTCCTCCAGGCCTGGTCTCCAAGATCAAACATGGAGTTGTTATTTCCGTGTCACACTCCCAAGTACTCCATAGTGCTCGGTGTGTCGGTAAACTAGCGAGTTCCTAATAAGGTTTTGTGTCCAGCAGCCCTCTGTAGACGGATTTCATTGTTTTCTTCTTGAAGCAATCCGATTTTCTGCAAAGGTTTTGGTTCCCTTCCCAATGAAGGCGTCGTACTGTGACCTGCACTGGGAGCTAATCAAGCTAACGAGCCATGTCCTCTCTCTCCCTCTCCCTCTCCCTCTCCCTCTCTCCGCTCCAGGTGACCGAGGAGACCAGCCGTATCCTTCTCACGCTGGGCTACATGTGCTCCTGTCGCGGCATCATCAACGTCAAGGGCAAAGGCGAGCTCAAGACCTACTTCGTCCACACGGAGATGACTCGCTCGCTCTCCCAGGGGAACGTCATGCCTTGAGACGCCGACCAGGAAAGATTGACTCGGTTTCGACACAAAACTATTCAGTTATTTATTCACTTTTTATTTTTCGGGGGTACCGCTTTTTTTTCACGGCCAATGGGAAACGGCGAGGACAGCGGACGCTACGCAGAAGGACCTTGACTACTTTTTTTTGTTCAGCGACAAACGTTTGACTTTTAAAGGTAGAACTGAAAAAAAATTATCTTAATAAACATCCATCGTCGGAACAATACATGGAGCCCAACGTATGGACGCCAATGACACCGCTGTAGTTGTTATTTTGTCATGCATAGAAGTGTAGGTGTACTGTGTACAGCAGGAAGACAAGCTAAAAGGAAGGACTGGACTCAAACGAGTATACAACAAGATGGAAGACCGATATACGACTGCACACCGATGTTGATCATTCCAAATATCCTACCTATCAAGGTCGCTCAACATCGGACGGAATCAACGTCCAATCAAAGTAGCAGGGATCAAACACAATTAAATCCAACCATTCGAATAAATATATTACTAAAAGAGTGCTGTGGCAGAAGGGCGTCTTGATCAGGACATGCTCTGGTGAATGTGTATTTCGGTTGGAAATTCGACGCGGCCGATAAAAACTTTAATGGACGGTCACAAAGAACTGATGCAACCTTTCAAAGTAGCCATGCAACGGTAGCAGCTTGCATTCATTCTCAGCTTTGCCTTCCTCCTCCCCCCCCCCCCCACACCAACACCCCAATTCCCCAGGAGGGTCGCCCCACCGTAGGGGTGTGGTTCTGCGTGGTGTGGTCAGCTTGTTCCTGTGTTCGCGTAGCTTTGCTATTTTTACGTTCCGGTTCCCTCCCGACTTGGTGAAGTCACTCGAGTTAAGGTCGAGTTATGATTGGACGTTGACGCAACGCAAGGGGACCCATTACGTCCTTGCAAACGCTCCTTTGCGTCCACTGTTAGGGCCTGCGTGCGCAATCTTTGTCTCGAGGCGACGCAGCAGCAAGGGCTGTGATTGGCCGGTTAACATAAACCCAACGTAAACCCGACACAGAACCAAAACAGTCGAAGCGACTGCGTGGTCATTGTGTCATCGTCCAACCATAACTCTCGCTTTGTCATTATAGAGACAGTGCAGTTAGGTGATTCCTGAATTACATAGTGCATGAGTACTGCTGTGTATATCGGATACATCTGGATATAGGCGAGAGAGCGAGGGATGGGATCGTAGTGTACATACGCCACCTGTTTCGTTCAACGCACACAAACAATGGATGTATTTAAAGATCGACCAGCATAACATACAGAGATAAACATTGATTGAGAAAAAACACTGTCCTGTTCTGAGGTATCAGAACAAAACTTAAGATAATATACGTCCTAGTTCAAGCGGCACCCGATAGAAGAAAGATCTCGCTTTTGGTTTTGATAATACTCAAACTCTTGCGTATATTGTCTCTCCTTTCACTTCAAAAGAACAAAGAGGATTTCAGATTCCCCCCCCCCCCCCCCAGCCTTATTCCCAGGCCTCTGTACAGGGTAGTTTTGCAGTGTCTTCTGTCGTGTGATTTTGTACAAAAGAAAATACTATCAAAAAAGTGTTTTGATGTTTTTTCGACGATGTTGTTGTTTAGAATAGTTTTTTTTTTCCAGTTTGTTCTTTTGTTAAGAAAAACAATAAATACAATTTATATGTATTTCAATGGGTTTTATTCTCCCACTTCGTGCAGGCATCTTTTTCAAAGTCTGTATTTGTTATAAATATATATTCCGCAAGTTATATCAAACAATCACAGCTCACATGAGACAAATAATGTATTGCTTTCTGAATTTAATGGCTAATCTACAAATCCCAATGCTCAGTTGTAGAAATCGAACATAGTTATCCAGAATATGCTGTTTACTATTTTTTAGTCAATACCTAAATAAAGATACTTTTTCCAAAGGGATCTTTACAAAATGATAATTACAATTAGTTTCCAGCTGTAAATTGCACTTCTGGAGCTAAGCAAACCTAAACACCAACACCATTCCAAACATCGTATCGTTGTACATTGTTAAATGACGACCATTTAGACATTACATTCTATGAAAGAGACCAGTGCCAGTTCATTTCCTCATATGGTTTCCTTCAACAGCTTACGACTTCAGCACTGGGAGCTGAATAAAACTTTCTTTGAAAAATAATTAGTTATTTTTGTGCCATTTTACTCAATGTTCTTTTCCATGATTAAAATAATTGCTGGAAATTGTTATCAAAATATTTATCAAAAATAATCATGATCATTATTTCTGCCCAAATTGCCCAGCTCTGTCAAACAAAGTAAAGCATGAGCATGAGGAGGAATTAATTACACCCAGCTAAAAGCCCAGATTGAATATACTTAAGGTATAAATGAATATCATCATATTCCATCTTCAATGCATTAAAGTCGATTAGATATGATGACAGCACTTTGGTCGTCCGAAATGCAGTAAAACGTTAAAAAGAACCTCAAAACACTTGAAACACATAGAAAAATCCTGGTTAATGAGCAAAACGGTTCCACAACACTTTCTTTTAAATAAACTGCAACAACAAAAAAAAACGATAACTCATAAAAATACTTCATTAGCCAGCAGCAACATGTAACCCTTCCCACGACCAACCACATAAATTACGTGACGTCGCAGAGTAGCGCCACACCACGCAGGATCCAGTACTCTGGAGCCAGAGAGGTCTTCAGGTCCACGGCCGCGATGTAGTTGGTGTCCATGCGTAGAGGCTTCTTGTAGACCGGGCAGGAGTATAGCCGTGTGTCCTTGACGCCTGCGACGCACAGGGGAACATACTCTGTGAGTCCTTACTTTACCGAGGAGGCCATAGAGAAACACACTAAGTCCTATGGCATTTCATCCGTACTCGTTTGTGGGATTTGCACCCATCTGAATAAATTACTAGGCTTAAATGGATTTGAGAATAGTACAATGGTAAAACCCAAATATGAAAACAACCAGCAGCTTATAAAATGGTTAAAAAAACAATGTCTGGCTGTTATATAAAGTTATTCATACGCACAAATTGTAATATTGGATTTGTCCCTCATGGACGATTTAAAGTAGGTGGTTAGCGAACAATAAGAACAAAGGACAACATTCAATATAAATCGCACACACAGATGGGCCTATAGACAATAAAAACCTAACAATACAGAGAGCATAATTGTTGTACTCCGACAGAATAATTATTACGGCATATTTGACGCCCACTAACGACACATAATGCCCTGAGAGCTAGCGGCATGAAACCAAACATCGATTGATTTGCACTGCATGTCACTGTAGCACATAAAGAGCGATCTCATGGCAGAAGCCAGCATCTCTCCGCCTTGCATCCAAATGTAAAAACACAAAACAAGGAGGATGCATTGTGACACTCGAATCGGTGTCCCATCTCGACGACAACAATTCCCTCCTTAACGCCAGCCGTGGATTCAGCGGGGCCTGTCGCTGAATACGCTCTCGAGGGAGGCCGCCTGTCAGGTGCGTCCCCCTCTGATGGCCTGCTAATGGGACTGGTGGAGTGGCTGGGCCCTCCAACCCACTTGTAACATCCCTCCGGAATGAAGAGCAAGCCGGGGCCATACACACACACACACACACACACATACAGAGACACACAGCGTGCTAGCGCCGAAGATTCTCGTCCTTTGTAAATCCCCAACCGATTCACGATAAGAAAAGACCTGCGCCAACAACGGAACCAAGAATAGTCCACAATCGCTTGGGTGGAAAAAGATCACAACACATTCACGCCTGAAAGGCAAGCAGGGAACGGATAGTTGGGGTCGAGTGCACACGTACACACACACAAGCACAGCCGACGCTCTGTGTGTGTGTGTGTGTGTGTGTGTGTGTGTGTGTGTGTGTGTGTGTGTGTGTGTGTGTGTGTGTGTGTGTGTGTGTGTGTGTGTGTGTGTGTGTGCATGCGTGCGTGCATGCGTGTACACACCAAGGCATGTCTTGGTGTTGTTAAATCATCTCCAGGCAGTCTTTGCTCTAGGGGGTGATATGTGTGTGTGTGTGTGTGCGTGCGTGTCGAGAGCGGGAGGTGTTAGGAGTGTATGTGTGTATGTGTGTGTGTTTGTGTGTGGAGGGCCGTGGGGTGACAGGTGATGACGGCTTCAGAGTGCGGTTCCATCCTTGCCGTTGGTGGAGTCTAGTGCTCCAGTACTCTCAAGAACTAATGTTTACCATCTGCCCGTAGATCTGTTCCCAGACTAAATAAATAGCAATCCATTTCCACTTGACATTTAAATGGCAGTGCGAACGTCAAGATGAGAAGAAACAAGTATAGAGCACAATGTGTCTCAGAGAGAACAAGAGGAAATACAAAGAGAGGTTTATATTCACTCCTGGGTTGTTCCATCACACACCAAGAGATGATGACCGCTACGAGAATGCATGAGATGTATTGACAATTGTGTGCAGGAGTTTTTAATGCGTAAATTGCTTAAAATGTTCAGGTTGCAATGGAACTTACAAAATGAGCAATTCCCCCACTCTCCATTGTGTAAAACAGCAGGGAAAAGGGGGAAAGTGGATAAAGGAAGAATGTCTGTTCTTTAAAGAAAGAAATTGTGAGTGTCGAGTTGGCCCTGAGCAAAACACCTAGCTGCTCGACGAGCTGGCTGCTACCTTGCATGGTTGACACCGCTGTCAACAATGTAACTGTCAAAACTGTCAAACTGTCAAAAGTGAACTACAAGCAGGCTGCAGTTCACTTACCGGCCAAAGGGGCCAGTAATCAGAAGTCCTTTTCTAGCACAGGCATGTTTAAATGAGAACTGATCAGATTTTCTACTTTTTGGGGCAGGGTTGCTGAGTCTAATCTAACCGCCCCCTCAACTCAGATCCAAGAAGAGGTGTGAAATTGATGTGACACACAGGTGTGTGACACACAGGTGTGTGTCACATCAACAGTTCACCGGTAACCAGCAAATAACAAGTCAAAGCATGGAGACACACAAGTTCAAGCGTCATCTAACGCAAACCGTACATATCACAATACATCACGCAACCGGAAACAAGGTGGGACTCCGCCCTTGCCGTTCTTGGCACCTTCACCCCCCCCCCCCGCCCCCCCCCCCACCCCCATCCACCTGTAGAAGTCCTACTCCAGCGTCCCGCGACCACTCGACCTCAGACTCACCGTTGTTCTCGGCGTACATGCGCACCACTGGCATGGGCTCGAAGAGGACCTTGGGCTTGGAGTCGACCAGCCGGCAGCCTCGCCGGTCCCAGCCCGCCCCCTCCAGGTGCAGCCCGTACACGTAGACCCCCTGGGAGGGGGGCTGCGCCACGTCCTCCCTCATCCAGCGCGTCACCTCGTTGCAGAGCACCATGCGGTCCAGAGCCCAGCCCTTATTGGCCCGGGTGATCTCCTGTGGTGGGTGGGGGGGGGGGAGGTGGAAGGGAGCGTGATTAGGGAGGGCGGGACTCCCGGCTCGTTTGATGACCCGACGTCATATAACAGCATCTGGGCGGCGTGTGGCTCAGGAGGTAGTGCGGGTCGGCTGGTTGGCAAGGTTGCTAGTTCGATCCCCGGCTCCTCCTAGCTGAACGTCGAGGTGTCCCCTGAGCAAGACGCCTCACCCTGACTGCTCCTGACGGGCTGGCTGTCGCCCTGCATGGCCGACACCGCTTGCGATGCGTGAATATGTGCATGAATGGGTGAATGTCAGGCAATATTGTAAAGCGCTTTGAGTGGCCCCTGGATAGATAAGCGCTGTATAAATGCAGTCCATTTACCTAGCTATGCCTACAAAAAAATGCTACTATTTTAAGCACAACGCAATTTCCACTCACTCTACCAGCGGGCGTCATTGAGCAAGATGACCGCACCCACATGCACACCCCCCCTCCCCTGCCTGCTCTATATGTCTGTTTAAGTCAGCGTAGGCTGGAGAAAGGTGTCTGCTAAGGGACCTCCTGGATACCACTACACAAGTGGGACCACTGTGGAGATGATTTATACAATTAAAGTTCCCTGTAGATAATAGATGGACCCCCCGCTGTTTACCATTCGGAGGCCTTGGCTTCCTCGGCAGGATTTAAAACAGTGAGCATGTATAATTCACAAATATGAATGTACATATATATATATATATATATATATATATAACACAACAGCATTTCACCCCTTCTCCAATGCATTATTCAGACAAGTACAAGCAACAAAGGTAGCGGCGGTGCATTATAAGTTGGACTGAAATTGTGTGGGTGTGCTTTTATCCATAGTGGCGGTTGAGTGTGTGTGAGTGTGAGTGTGTGTGTGTATGTGTGTGTGTGTGTGTGTGTGTGTGTGTGTGTGTGTGTGTGTGTGTGTGTGTGTGAGTGCGCGTCTGTGTGTGTATGTGGGCGTGTGTGTGTGTGTGTGGGCGTATGTGTGTGCATTATGTTAATAGTGGGTGTGTCCATTTTGTTTTGGCATGTCCATATCTCTATTTCATGTGGGTCCATGTTTGTGTGTCTGTTTGTGTGTGTGTGTGGGCGTGCGTGTGTGTGTTTGACCATATTTGTGTCTGTTCGGTCCAAATATCGGTCCACAAGCATTTCCTGGGTCTGGGTGTTTGTGTGTGTGTTAGTGGTTCCATATGTGTTTGTGTGCGTGTGCCTGCCCATATGCGTGCCCATCTGGCTCCCTCCCCCTCCCTCCACCCCCTCCCTCCACCCCCTCCCCCCCTCCGCTGGGGCGGCGGCGGCACCAGATGCGTACCTGTCTCATGGCCGTCAGGAAGCCCTGCGGGTTGAAGAAGCCCGTCATCCAGAAGCAGAGCGGCCGTCCCTCAAACAGCCACGCCTGGAACTGACGGTTGCGCTCCAGCAGCTCTGTGAACCAGAAGCCCAGGGTGCTGGAGACCCACGACGCCTGGGAGAAGGGAAACGCACGCAAGCGCACAACAATCAACACACAAAGAGAACGAGGCACGATGTAGGAGGAAAGGAAAGCGAAAACAAGTGAGAGGTAGGAAACGCTTGAACGATGAGGGCGGTGAAGAGGCCACGAAGGAGAGAGCAGGACAAGGTACAGGAGTGGAAGAGTTTGTAAAGTGAAAGTAAGGGAACACATAAGGCCCAGAATTCACTCCAGGGCCATGGAGAGACCATAAAGGGAAAGGAGACAGCCAAACAAGAGACAGGAAAGGAAGAGTTTGTACAGTAAAAGTAAGGGGACACATAAGGCCCAGAATTCAGGCCAGGCTGGATTTTCTTCCCTCTTCTCTCAAGTTATTCTAATCGTTGTTAAAAACATGTTTGTTACAGGGGAGAAATTTTCCAGAATGTCGAGGGACTGATTAAAGGTGTTTTGAGAGATTATGCAAATAGATAATGATGTTACAGTACATTTCCAGTGGTAGAATTTGCCTACTCTTGACTTTGACATTTCCCCATTATTTCCCCTTATTTTATTTTTTTATATAAACCAAAGTGACAGAAATTTGTTTCCATCTATCATGGAAATGGGTTTTGTGAACTATTGATGGAATTCCGCGCTGCAATGTCAAAATCTGTTAAAATTCACAAACAAACGAAGAGCAGCGCGCCAGCCAGCGAGACAGAACATAAGTGGGAGACGGATGATGCTTGTCCGATGCCCAAACACAGCGACACAGTACATGATTTGTCATTTGTTAGATGGAATGGTACCAAAAATGACTAAATCTGATAATAGCAAAACACATTTACGGGAATAGGAGCATATTCACGGCGGCCTTGTGTGTATTTGTGTGTGTGTCTGTGCATGCGTGCAAGTGTGTGTGTGCGTGTCAGGGACAAGATTTTTCATTAATAGCTTGGGGAGGCACCAAGCAGCAGCCATGAATGCGCGTTTGGTTCCCTGCTGGAAGCGAGTTAGCGTGTTTTCCTTCTTCTTCTAAAACTCTCCATCGCCAATCTGAAAAAGATATATTTATCTAGCAATAAGAATTCCTATATTTCTTTGCTGACCTTCTTCCAACGGGCAGGGATGCGGGCGTCGTACATGCAGTCCAGCGCGTCCCTCAGGTTCTGGCTCATGATGATGGTGCCGTCGATGGCCAGCTTGAGGTCGGTGAGCGTGTTGCGGACTAGCACGATGACCCGCTGCATGCGGTCCACCTCCTGCCGCAGGAAGATGTTCATGGGCTGGAAGGGCCCCATCTTCTGGAGACGCTCCCGCACCTGATCGGACGACAGATCGGAAGAAAGATCGGACGACAGATCAGACGATGGATCGGACGATGGATCTGACGATAGATCGGATGCAGATTAGATTAATAGAAAACCAGAAGAGAAAAGTTGTTTTTTTAGAAACCATTCGAACACAACTGTTTATTGTGCGCTTTATAGGCAGAACGTCTTATTCAATGACAATCGTGAAGAGTTTCAAAGGGACATTTTGAACAAGACTTTGGAGTCTGGAGCCTTGATTTATTATAAAGTGTTGAGGGAGACATTCTTGTGTTCTGGTCGTTTTTTCCGGATGTTTGATGCGTAAAAACTAAAAGCTGCTTCATCAGCCGTGGTTGTAACGCTGGGAACAGTAAGGATCTGAGGACACACTTCTAGATTATTCTATTCTACCAATTCGCCAGGCTGAGGAATTACTGCAGGATCTATTTGTACAATGTCTTTATCGACGTATTGTTTTTATTTACATTTTGATATATTCTGATTTGATTGACAGCTGTGATGTCCTTATTCGGCGGTGGTGCGGTGGGGGTCAGGTGCTTAATGAGAAACACCTGAACCTGGCTCATTAGGAGCAGTTCTCTCTCTCTCTCTCTCTCTCTCTCTCTCTCTCTCTCTCTCTCTCTCTCTCTCTCTCTCTCTCTCTCTCTCTCTCTCTCTCTCTCTCTCTCTCTCTCTCTCTCTCTCTCTCTCTCTCTCTCTCTCTCTCTCCCTTTCCTTCTCTCCACCAGGCACTTTAGCAGCAGACAAATTAGTTCAGAGTGGTTTTATTTCTAATTTGGCCCTCACCCTTACAGGGCTGTTCAAAGTTGGCTCTCAATCGGAAGTTCAATAAAATACTGAAAAAGTGGACCATTGTGTTTTATCCATAAGGAATGGGGCTATATATATATAATGACTGTTATTATAAGTAGTACACAGATAAAACTTAGCATTAAATACTAAAGCAATTATGAATCAATTATCACATTTCTAATCTTTCACGCAATCATGCTATTTATTTGATATTATGGCAATGACTATGGCATGTTGGCACGTGGTTTTGATGGACGTTTCTCGGAATTTATAACCAGGGCTAGAACAACAGCCGAAGAATAACAGGAAGGGGTGGCAATCCGTGGACATGTTTTGCTGTATGCAAGACGACAACGAAAAGCAATTCCAGTATAAAGTCTCATTGTATTGAGATACACTGTGTTCATAGTGTTTCTTTTGGAAACACTGTTTTGAAATCCCCAAAACCTCATCATGACAGTGTGGGGATTATTTCTTATCGGGTCAAAAAATAAAGAAAGTTGTTATGCTATAAATTATCTGCAACGGCGTGACATATACCAACATTTGCGCACACACACACACACACACACACACACACACACACACACACACACACACACACACACACACACACACACACACACACACACACACACACACACACACACACACACACAGTATTGCAGTCATCCTCATATTCATTGACTTCTGGTATGCATCCATGAGATGTTATCTGGGAAGAGTACCTATATCATTCTTCCCCAGATAAGACATTTATTTCAAATGTGCCCACGCTCCAGACCTAAGGGCGTCTTCAATGTGTGGTTTCCATAGATACATCTACTATGGCGATTAGATTGATGCCCCGATGGAAATGAAATGCATGGTTCACACGCCTTCCATTACTGTAATAAAAACCAACCCAAAACTCTTACATCTATACTATACTGCTGTATTGGAAATACATTATCCACTACTCAGCTATCAGCTCAGTATACCAACGCCCTATTCTCCAGAAGCCTTTGCTTTGAAGCCACTCAGGACTTTATGGAGACCTGAACCCGGACCGTTCATTGAGATGCATTGGGTTATATTTATCCTGTGCGTATAAGTAAGTGATTCTTTCATGCTCTGTATTCTAATAATCGATGCCACTCTTTAGTGGGTTTCATGAACATTGGCCTCTCCCAACAGACACTGAAACATGTCACATTGTTGATAATGTAAAGCTCCTTCACTCTATTACACAGATTGATAGCTTTTCCCAAAGCGTCCCTGAAGAAGAACAGAGAGACAGATAGACATACAGCCAGAAGGACAGACAGGCAGACAGACAGAAAGAAAGAGAGACAGATGGAAGAGCAGACAGACATATAGAGAGAGACACAGACAGACATATAGAGAGAGAGACACAGACAGACACACAGAGAGAGAGACACAGACAGACAGACGGACAGACGGACAGACGGACAGACGGACAGACGGACAGACGGACAGACGGACAGACAGACAGACAAGGCGGGTGATTTGCGTGGTGCTGTCTCTTTACACATGTGGCAATATGCTCTCACCTCATGGTGCCATGAGCCCAGGAATAAAAAGCCTGTAAATTGGCCCCAACACCACCAGTGACCTGTGTCCCAGAGCCTTTTTTTGGCTCTCTGCCTCCTCACAATATGATGGCGCACAGACACACACAGACACACAGACACACACACACACACACACACACACACACACACACACACACACACACACACACACACACACACACACACACACACACACACACACACACACACACGGCCACCTGTACCTCTGTATTCCTGTCCCTTTCCTCACCCTGTCACTTGGGTAGACTCACACGACTCAGATTAACCTAACACCCCTGAACCTCACACCTCCACCCCAGGGCCAACAAATTAAACTAAAAATTCCAACATTTACATACATCTACTATGGCGATAAGATCGATGCCCCAATGGAAATGAAATGCAAGGTTAAATTGCCTTTTATCAATAAAAGAAATCCAATATTTTTACATTTATTAACGTGACCATTTTAAAAATATTAAAATTGGCATTTTTTAACGAAAACTCCCCCAAAAAGCAAACAAACAAACAGGGGGGGGGGGGGGGGAGTGCCTCACCTCGAAGGGGACGTAGTCGGGGGGCAGCTTCTCCAGCATGTCGTTGGCCAGCCGGCCCACCACGGCCTCGCGGGTCTCCCCCCCGCCTGACGAGCTGTCCTTGGGCTGGATGCTCAGGATGGTGTCCAGCACGTCCTTGGCCAGCTTGCTCTGGTACGTGATGTCGGCGTTGGGGTGCAGGCCAAACACCTCGGGGGTGTCGTAGGCCGGCAGACCCTGGGACGGAGGAGAGAGGAGAACGTTCTGGTTGGCCCGGAGTAGAGGGGGGTTTTGTGTTTGTTTGTGTGGTGTTTGTGTTTGAGTTAAATTAGTTTTTACAGATTTACACTTTGATGATTATAGTATCCATCCATCCATCCATCCATCCATCCCTCCCTCCCTCCCTCCCTCCCTCCCTCCCTCCATCCATCCATCCATCCATTCATCCCTCCATCCATCCATCCATCCATCCATCCATCCATCCATCCATCCATCCATCCATCCATCCATCCATCCATCCATCCATCCATCCATCCATCCATCCATCCATTCATCCCTCCATCCCTCCATCTATGAAATGCCTACTGGGCACAGTAACATGTGTTGAAAACAGCAACCTTTTACAGTCAATATTTACTTGGAGGTGTCATCTAAGTCAGATACAAATGGTTAGCCTCATAGCAACATTGCCTAAGTCATATTTTAAGGTTCATCTTGTATTTAGCGGCAAAAACGCCTTAGCCAAATAGATAGACTTAGGCAGATAGTGATAATGGAATGTAAAACGCACTCTGATTGGCTTAGGATATAACCAATGAGGCGTAGTGAATAGGTTAATAGCAGCGTTAGGAGAGTAGGTTTACTTTAGATATCACAAATTGGCCTAAATATGAGTTATGACGAAATGCTTCATTTTCTCTTAAGGGCACTTTAGGGAAGGTGTCAATTAGCCTGGTGTTCCAAGTTAAAACAAAGCAGTCGAACATAGACAGATAATTTATACAACGGCACACACTTCATGACCTCACTTTGATCCATCAAGTGACCATCTTCGAAGGGGAGGTTAACGGTAAATGCCGCAAAACAAGGTGCACTGTGGACATTGTGTCCTTCACGTCACAGCAGAAATGCCGACAAAGTGTTTATCACAGAAGCTTTGATTTGGCTTACTTCGAAAAAGGAGACATTTACGATAAGTGCAGCATTGCCCACGTCAGTGTTGACGTCTCAATAAAATGTAGACAACAGAATAGGACCGGGGAATTCGTTTTCTATCGACCAGACGTTTGAAAGACAGAACATTCCATTAAAGCAAGAACATATATTTAACCGACGGTCAAAACAGCCTTTACCCTTTTATACCCTAATAAGCTTTAGAGTCATCTTGGCTCCAGCAGTCCTACTGCTTTATTGCAGAACCTCTGGGATGAGACGCCACAGAGCCTGTGCCGGAAACAGAGATTTCTTTCTCGGGATAAACTCATTCTTGAGAGTGGATGAAGCTTTCACAGAGGGATTTTTAATAAGTGCGTTTCTACAGTGGCCCGTCTACACAGTGTTAATTTTAAACCTTTTCAGACACTTTCCTTCTTGCTGGTGAACTGTGTGTTTGCCAATTACGCGGTCCCAGCTCCCCTCCTCCAGCCACGTGATTGCCGCAGCAGACATGTGTCGGCTTTGGCAGACTTATGGCCAGATTTGAGCAGTCTGATTCGTGAGACTAGCTTCAGAGTAAAACATCCATCAACATTTTCATTCAATGCATTTGAACAGAAACAGTTGTATTAAAAGGATTTTATCAGAGATATTGCAGTGAGTTTGCGATTCAGCCCCTTACTGATCTTGGGGCACTAAGTGGCCCCGGCGCGAACTCATCTTTCAAGCTAGCCAGCAGACAAGATGTCAGGATTGTGACAGTAATAAGGTTCTTATATGGAGATGTGTGCGTGTGCGTGCGAGCGTTCCTGCATGCGTGTATGTGTGCAAGAATCGTTCTCAAATCACAAACATTGTTGAACCTATTTACGTAGGAATGTGATGCGAGCTATTGCAATTATGTCTTTCATTCCTCGCTATTTATCTTCCGTTGATATTAATAATCACAAGTACCACCAAACCAAAACAAAAGAGGCCTCTAACCGTACTGAGGACTGATTTGACTGACCTAGCGAATAGTAAGCAGTCAGCGCTTTCGAGCTACGGCAATTACAGCCTAACAAAATGACAAATCATTGTTGTCATGTGAAACTACAGGAAAACATTCTATACTTCTTCCCTGCCCCCACAATATGAGGAATGGGAGCTCGCTGTTAAGACAGCCTCCGGATGAAGAAGATCCAAAGGGAGATGGGCTGGGCTGATTCATGTGTCCACCGCTTTGCTCCCCATCTACCAGGGAGGAGATGGGACAGAGGAATCCACAGACACGCGCGAGTCCAGAGACAAGTGCAGCGTGTTCGGATGGAAGGTCCCTTTCACTCCCCTGTTGGAGGTCAATTAGCTCCTCTCCACCAGAATTGTATGTCCGCCCCTTGTGTTAGGTTGTGTGTGTGTGTGTGTTTCCACATGTGTGTGTCAGAGAGAGAGAGCAGAAGAGGGAGACCAAGAGAGTAATAGTGAGAGTGAAAGAGAACGAGAGCAAGAGCGAGAGATTAAAGGGGGATGGTTATATTTTATATTTTCCTTTGTTTAGTTTTTATACTGCTTTGGCAATGTTAAGGTTTTTTTCCAGGTTTATCTGCCTATAAAGCAATTTTTTTCTATTGAATTTGAATTACAAATTCACCAGAGAGAGTGAAAAAGTACAAGAGTATGTCAGTGTGTGTGTTTTTGGCCGTGGCTTTGTTTCTGTCTTTTCCCGGTCTCTATTTGTGGGGCGGTGCGAAGGAGAGAGCGTTCTGAGCCTCCCAGCTCTTAGCATCCATCATAATGAAAGTGGCTGTAATGAAACTAGCACTGCAACCACCCTTAGACATGAGCACACACACACACACACACACACACACACACACACACACACACACACACACACACACACACACACACACACACACACACACACACACACACACACACACACACACAAACACACACACACACACACACGAACGCATAGACCCAGCACACTCTAATAAATCAACCGTAATCTGTGAACAAATAGGAGCTCTACAGAAGCCCACTTAGCCGAGACTGTACGTGTCTTATACAACGGCACGTCAGACTCTGCAGCCAGCGTCACCCAGCAACCAAACTAACACAATGGCCCCGGTGCACGCCACACCAACGTGTGTATGTGTGTGTGCGCGAGTGTGACTGTGAGTGCGTGCGATACTGCCCATGTGTGTGTACGTGGGTGTGTGCGCGAATGTGAGTGCGTACTATACTGTGTGCGTGTGTGTACATGTGAGTGTGCGAACGTACACAATGCGCACACACAATGCTCCAGTGCACACAACACCAGCATGTGTGTGTTTGTGTGTGCAATATTGCGCATGTGTGTGTGTACGTGTGTGTGTGCGTGCATGTGTGTGATTGCGTGTGTGTGTGATTGCGTGTGTGTGTGTGTGTGTGTGTGAGTGTGTGTGTGCGATATCGTGAACATGCGTGTAGGTGTGTGCGCACGTGCATGCGTAACAGTTAAAACCTCTGCGTGTTACCCCGCTGTTTGGGAATCGTGTGTTGCGCGTTTCAACGACATTTTCCCGGCATTCCCGATGTTTTGGGTTTTCCCACCTGGATGTAGGCGAGGTACTGGTCCACGCCGGAGCAGCGGGGGATGCTGTAGCCCTTGTAGAAGTGGAAGTCGGGGCCGAACATGTTCTCGCTGAACCACACGGCGGCGAAGGTGTTGAGCAGCCGCTTGTCGTAGTCGTCCGTCACGCGCCCGCCGTACTGGATCTCGCCGATCATGTAGCGCACCGTGTTCCAGGACACGCCCTGTGGGGGAGGAGCCAGAGGCTGGGTGATTCAAATCCTATGTCGGGGGTGAGCGGTTTATGGTGTTTGTGTTGTTGATGCATTTGTTTTCTTATTATTTAAATGGATACGTTATTTAGTTAGTTAACCCTAACCAAAGTCATTATAACCAACAGGAAATTAACTATGATACAACCACCAAACCCTAGCTGCTACGCTAATGCTAGATGATAACGTTTATTACTGCATTATCTATCGTTATTGAATGGATCATTTATGTCCCCTTATTATTAAGTATTACCAATTATATTCCACTTACTGAATAGACAAAATATAACAAACTGAAGGTATTACCTGCATATGATATGGGCCTATGGTATATTCAAACATACATATGTATACTGTACATACAGTATGATGTAATCGCAATAACACTTTACAACTGGCTGGAGCAATCGCGGGGATCAGAGTCGACTGGTATTTATATGCTGTTTTATATGCTGTGCATTCTGTACATTTCGCCAAATTTTTAACTAAACTATTCTATTAATTACTTTAGCATTATAACCCCTCCAGGGTGAATAAAGTACTTATATGACTGTATGTCTGTCTGTCTATCTATCTATTTATCATATTCCTGCCTGCATTAAGTACATCTCATCTTGGATACGGACATTCACATATAGGCCAGAAATAACTGAATTGAAATGCATGGTTGCCCTTGGTACTTCTGGGAAAGGTACTGTGCATTCTGCTATTTGCATGTGATGCGCCATCTGTGACATTCAGATTTAAGCTTAAGTGACCTTCTCAAGGAAGTCCGTAAGAATTTGGATTTTCTCCGTCCTACCCCGCGTGTAACTACCAGACGCTTCGTTCCTTAAAGTGGCTGTAACATGTTGAGCTTTCAGGGTCACAGCTGCTGGCGTGGACTTGAGCGCTGAAGTCCCACCTAGCTTTGATACTACCCTGGGCGTAGCGAAACCACTCAGTTTGGCCACCTTGACGCTGCGCTCAAAGTTCAAACCATTTCAACTTTGAAGGCATTTCATGTTCACTAATGGTGTTCAGGTTAACTAAGGTTACTTTTTTTATTGATGTATTAATTTTTATTAATTTAAATGCAGACGTTATTTAGTTTGCTAACCCTAACCAGAGTCACTTTAACCTACAAGAACTGAACTACAATACAAAAACCTAACCCTAGCCCCTATGCTAATGCTATATAATAGCGTTTATTACTCCATTACCTAATGTAATTGAATAGATAATTAATGCACCCTTATTCTAAGTGTTGCCTCACTTGGATACCATCATCGAGTTACATCGAGCGCATACATTTGTGTCAGAATATATAAAATAAAACACAACTCCAAATTCATATGCCAAGGGGCAGAGACCATTTTTGGAATGAAGCCCAGAAAAAATGTAGCTCGGAAGTCTGGATTAAGTGGCGAGGGATACCAACATTTATTTGAGTGTTATTTAAGTGTTGAATGAAAACTGCAGCAATTAAAGACTATCAGTACTCGGATCAGATCGGCCGGATGGAGATTAATCACCAGGCTCTCCCTAAAAACTAGTTTTCGCTCCTTCGATGCGATAAACTTCTGATGATGACGATGATGAAGATGATCTGCCTCTGCTGATCATTTATCCTAATAAATCCTTTTTAATCACGCGCAATATGATGATCAATCACAGGTGTTGCTAACTGTCTATGTATTTTATGCAATATTATGATACAATATTTATAATAATACAATGCGTAAATCATTACCGATAAGGCTTCAAACCCAACAAACTCCCTCCCCGTAGACCTTCTTTGTGTCCATGTATTTTATGCTATAATATTTAAATAATAAATTGCGTAAATCATTACCGATAAGGCTTCAAAGCCAACAAACTCCCTCCCCGTAGACCTTCTTTGTGTCCATGTATTTGATGCTATAATATTTATAATAATACATTGCGTGAATCATTACAGATACGGCTTCAAACCCAAGGTACCGCCGCCCTCCCACAGACCTTCTTGATGTCGATGTCGTCCAGGTGGTTCTGGACAAACTGCACGGTGGCGTTGAAGTCGGCCTGGTTGAACTCGTAGGGGATGTTCCAGCCCAGCGGCCCGTACTTCCTCCTCTCCTGCACCGTGCTGTGGAGGAAGGCCACACCGTACAGCATGGGCTTCCACTGCACCATGTTGCTGACGTCCAGCAGGTCCTGGTTGATACCTGGGTGGGGGGGTTTACACAGGGGATTAGCTGAAAGGGACCTCAGGGCTACCCGGGATTAGTAGATGGGCTAGAGGTACTCGGGTGTGTTTGGTCGCTATGGCATTTGACCACAGCTTCGGGAAAGAATAATTCACATTAACATTAACATTTAGGGCATATAGCAGACGTTTCTATCCAAAGAGACATAAAATAAGTACATTTGTCCGAAGAATCCCTGTGGGAACAGTAAGGAAGGATATTCATAGAACCAAGTGTCAAGCACTTTCAATATATGACACCGCTCGGCAGTTGCACACGATATATATTGATTCGGAGCTCATCACAAATCAAGACGAATTCCTGTCATTTCCATGATATTCTTAGGCAAATGACGTTGCTGTTCTTTGTCACACTCGGGCCTAAATTAAATCATTGCTGCGCTGAGTCTAACATCGGCACTGATTAGATTACCTGAAGTGCAGTGATTGGTTTGATTAAGCAGCATGATCCTATTTATGAACAGCCCTGAGTGGAAATGGTTGCTGGGGAAAATGTATTTTTAGGGAGAAGTTACTGACTGGGGCCTGGAACCTATTAAACTGTACAAAATTAGATGGGAAGAGTGCACTCCCACACGCAGCAGACAATTTGAACTTCATTAAGAACTCCAATATGCATCCAGGCCAGCCTGCCCCAGTTTTGTGCCAGCGTTGCACACTCAATAGAGCTATGCTAATAGAGCTATGCTAATGTACCATTGCGGGTACAAACCTATCCACTGTAACATTTAAGGTTTAAAGGGATTCTAGGTTGAAGTTAGAATGACAAACATTAAGGCGTTTTTGTTATTTTTGGATGCAGCAAGAAGCGGTGTGAAAGTGTGAGTGAGGGGTTTCAAGTAGGCTGGTTCTCTCCGTGGACAGACACACACATCTGCATACCGTGGAAGATCATTCTTCACTGAACACACTCACCCACACAGCCACCGACTCACTCAGTCACTCACACACACACGTACATTAACTCTGCCGCGTCCATCTGCATACCCTAGAAGCTCATTATTCAACGCACACAGCCACACACACACACTCACTCACTCCCTCACTCACTCAACACACAAACGCACGCCCAAACCCCCACACACACACACACACACACACACACACACACACACACACACACACACACACACACACACACACACACACACACACACACACACACACACACACACACACACACACACAAGCCCAAGCCTACACCAACACACAGACACACACACGCGCACACACGCACGCACACAAACACCTACACAGACACACGCACACCTACACAGACACCCACACACAGACAACCCGTCGATTCGCCACGCACCACCGTAGGTCCTCTTGAGCCCCGCCCTCAGGCCCTGCGGCGGCTCGTTGGTGAACTTGATGGCCATCTGCAGCAGGGTGATGGGGAAGAGGCGGTGGGCCTCGGTGGTCATCCACAGGCGGAAGGTGTCGTGCACGCTGTCCGTCTCCGTCACCGTGTCCATCAGCTCGTCCATGAAGTCCAGGCCCAGGTGGCAGTTCTGCAGCAGCGCCCAGCCGCCCTGCAGACAGACGGACGGACAGAGGGGGACATGGGGGGGGTTTATGTTGAGGCCGGAGCCAATTGACAAATATCCCCGCTTTCTGTGTCGCTGTGCTCGGTGCGATACGAGGGGGAAACGACTGGCAGGGCCAACATAGACTCTGTTTTCCCTCATTTACATGCTAATTAAACACCTTGAAGGAATTACCACGTTTTTGTGAAGGGCCGAACGTCCTCCGCGATTAGGCACGCCAGTCACGAGTCGAGCAAAGGGAATAAATAAAGAACAGAACAACAAACAGCGGGGAGGAGGAGGCGCTTTCACACTGTGTTGCGTCGTGACACTCGTACAGCAGAGCCGCCAGGGTCCCCAAACACTGGCTGGGGCCTAGTCACGTGTCCAGACTGATGGGGGAGCCCCGGAGAATAAACCCACACAGGGGGGGGGGCGGGCACACAATCACGACACCCGTCCTTTTAGGCATACTTTAAAATATACATATTTTCATTTATTAAAAAATTAAAAATCCTGATTGCCAATCCATTTTTCGTGACGGTGTCCCCGGCGGCACACAGTGCCCGGCCCCCCTGGTGGGCTGATTCACATTGAAAAAATGTATTCCGCGCTTTTCTAACCAGTGGCCACTCACAGCGCTTTATAACATTGCCTCACATTCAGCCATTCATGCACACACTCGCACACCGACGGCGGCGTCAGCCATACAAGGCGACAGCCAGCTCTTCAGGGAGCAGTCAGGTTGAGGCGTCTTGCTCAGGGACACCTCGACACTCGTCTAGGAGGAGGCGGGGATCGAACTAGCAACCTTCCGGTTCCCAGGCAACCTGCTCCACCTCCTCAGCCACATGCTGCCATGGTTTGCTGCCCCCGCTGGAGGCCCGACTCACATTGACCATGGTCTGCTGCAGCAGCTTGCGGGCGTGGACCTCCTGGCCCTGACCCATGGACACGCAGCGCGTCTCCATCTTCTGCCGCTTGCCCAGCGCCACGATGGAGTCGGTGGGGTCCGAGCCCATGGACAGGAAGCAGATCATGGGCGTGCGGGCGTCCGACTCCTCCCACATCCTCTCCAGGTCCAGCACGGCCCCCTCCGTGTACTTCTCCCCCATGGCGTCCACGATGTACTTCCTGGCCTTGCAGGATGAAGAAGGGTTGGGGAGAGGGGTGGGGGCGAACGTCAACGATAGGAGGGTGAAGGGACGGTGGTTAATTGGTCGTTAAGTTACACTTAAATTAACATTTACATTTAGGGCATTTAGCAGACACTTTTATCCAGAGACTTACAATGAGCACATTTGTCAGAAGAAAGAGGAACAACAATATATCGCTGTCGGTACAGCAAGGATGCTCATAGAAACAAGTGGCAAGCACTAACAATCAGGCAGGTTTAACCATTCCCTGTATTCAACAAAGACAGCTAGGGTAAGACGATACATAATGCTAAGATCTATGTTTAAGTGCCAAAGTTCAATTAAATGCATGAATGAGTCTTGTGACTTGCAGCATGCATTCAGCATGGCTATAGTAACTGCAGTGGTGCCCACTGTCTCCAGTTCAGTTGCTTGGAGCCAAGTACCCAAAAACCAATTAATAAAGCCCTCGTTACTAAACGTACATCCTAGGCAGAAACTCTGATAAAGTTGGCCCGGGGACTTCATAAATATTTCCCATTGACGAGAAGAAGAGCTTTCAGGCCGTTCTTTCTGTTTATCAGTATTTTCAAAAGACAATACAGATAAACACAGGCACAGGGTGCGGCCTGGGCACCATCACTCACACGCACACACACGCACACACATACACACCGAACACAAAGGAATGAACGCACACACACACACACACAAGCGCACACACACCGAACACAAAGGAATGAACGCACACACACACACACACACACATGCACACACACCGAACACAAAGGAATGAACGCACACACACACACACACACACACACACACACACACACACACACACACACACACACACACACACACACACACACACACACACACACAAGCTCACACATACACACCGGGATTGAACACAGTCATAAACACACAGGAATGAACGCACACACACACACTCACACAGGCGCGCGGCCGTACCTGTGCGATGGTGCGGTCGGGGCACCAGGAGCGGATGAGGAGCAGCCGTCTGAAGCAGTCCAGGGCCTGGTCGTAGGAGTTGGGGAGCTGCTCCTCCTCCGGTGCCTCCCTATCGAACCACGCCTTCCACTGCTTCTCATTACGGCTGATCTGGACCCGGGGGACACAGGGACCACACACACACACACACACACACACACACACACACACACACACACACACACACACACACACACACACACACACACACACACACACACACACACACACACACACACACACACACACACACACACACACACACACACACACACACACACACACACACACACAGACCAGAGGACACACACACAGGGACACAAACACACACACAGGGAACAGAGGAGACACACACACACAGGGACCAGAGGACAAACACCCCCACACACACACACACACACACACACCCACACACACACACACACACACACACACACACACACACACACACAGGGACCAGAGGACACACACACACACACACACACAGGGACACACACACACACACACACACACAGGGACACACACACACACACACACACACACACACACACACACACACACACACAGGGACACACACACACACACACACAGGGACCAGAGAACACACACACAGACACACACAGGGACCAGAGGACACACACACACACATGGACCAGAGAACACACACACAAACACACACACACACACACAGGGCCACGCACACAGGGACCAGACACATACCACACACATACACATGCACACAAGCACACGCACCGGTAAACATTCACAAACACACAGACACACACACACACACACATACAGAAGCACACACACACACACTCACACACACACACACACACACACATAGACATGATCAGAAAAAGAATGTTTGCATAGACTTGCCTCTAGGCAGGGTGGTCACATTTGTTCTGAGTTGAAATAGTTTCAAGATAATTGGAATACGCGTCAATTGTGTAAACTGTGACACCACACGATAGAGAGCTACATGGCAATCGTTTTTTTATCTTCTCAAATATGAAAGAATGTTTTTATTGTGATTAACCGAACGCCATTGAAAGTGGATGGTAAAATATTCACCAACATATATTAATGTTTATCCACTGAAAAGGGTAAAAATTACAGCCGCATCTCGACTTATTATAATCATAATAATAATACACACTTCTCCCAGTAGGCCAGTAAACAGAGACCCTTGGCTTACTCTTTGCAGAGCAGAAACTCAACATTACATTAATCTAAGTCCTTTCATTAAGATAAGATTTCTGGGTCTATGTTGTATTTCGTGTTTGGTGTAAATGTGTCCATTTCGCAGTCCAAATGTTGGCTGATTTTTCTGTCAACAAATATATGAGTGTATGTCCAGTGATGGGCCATCAGTGCCAGCAGGGCCTTCTTTGATGGCCCTGTCAAAATCTAGACAATATATGCATATTCTTTTTTTCAAAATTACATTAATTTATGTCTGAACGCATCCATATTTTTTTCAGTACTTACAACATAATTCCAGAACTATTTTCTTTTGTTAGGCTGAGCTCAGCTGAATAACACATCACAGCTAGGTTACAAGCATCCGGTGAAAATAAAAATAACTGTGAACACTTGTTTTTGTGTCATGTGTGTGATGTGCAATCTGTTTGCGGAGTGACATAAGGAAAGATCTGATGGTGATGCTGCATTACTCTAGCTCTGCGGTAATGCAATGTGGTGTGCGTGTGCGCGCTGTTGTTGTTGCTGAAGATCAACTGTCTTGTTGTGGATGTTATGCAGTAGCGCATATTGTGGCTGTGTTGGCTGTATTGGCACCTAATATGAAATTTGTGTGCATGTCTGAGTGTTTGGGGGTTGGCCGTTGGTGGAGTGCGTTACTGAAGGCCCTGACTTAAACCCCACGGTCCGCTGCTGTGTATGTCTGTGTATGTGTGTGTGTGTGTGCGTTTGGGAGTACAAGCATATTGCTGCAATCAGCTAGCCTCTTCACGCCTCTCCCAGTGTGTGCGTCACACATTGAGAACTCTTTGCTTTGTTTGTGTTGCGTTCCTCATGCCAGCTTGTCAGCCTGGCGTACACGCGATGGTGTGAACCCATACTCAGCAGATGCTCTCTCTCTCTCTCTCTCTCTCTCTCTCTCTCTTTCTCTTAACCATGTCTTTCTCTCCCCAAGTCTCTCTCGCTCTCTCCGTCTCTCTCTCCGTCTCTCTCTCTCTCTCTCAACCCCTCCATCTTTGATGGTGCTGTCTCGTCTGCACATGCTTTTCCTTTTTTTTCTATTTTATGACTGATTTAATTAGACTAAAATCTAGTTATCCACCTGTCCATCTTTCACACGCACACACACACCCACACACAAACAAACAAACACACCTACACAGTACACACACACACACACATAGACATGCACGCACTCATACAGAGCAAAGATATGACTGAGGAGAAAGATTGAACGTTTTTTCAAAGTAAGCTTATTTCACAGCGCAGCGAGCAGCGAGTCCCTCGTTGGGAGCCACCAGCCTGTCAATCACACAAGTGGCTATGTGTGTGTGTGTGTGTGTGTGTGTGTGTGTGTGTGTGTGTGTGTGTGTGTGTGTGTGTGTGTGTGTGTGTGTGTGTGTGTGTGTGTGTGTGTGTGTGTGTGTGTGTGTGTGTACTAATGGCACACCATCAGTGTGAAAGTGAACATGTGCATCCTTTAAGGCCAATATTTGTATGTGTGTGTGTGTGTGTCTGTTTCAGTCGGTCGGTGTGCTGGTGTGTCTGTGTGTGGGGGGAGGGGGTTGTGTGTTTATGTGCTGATATATACTGCAGTGATTCTTTGTACATGTGCTTTTGTGTGAGTGTGCGTGTGTGCGTGCGTGCGTGCGTGCGTGCGTGCGTGTGTGTGTGTGTATGTGTTGGTTTGAGTGTGTGTGTGTTTTCTTTTACTATGTTTGATGAAGCGAGGGCTGATGAGACCAACGTTGACATGCTCGATCTGGAGAGGAGATGGGGGTGCAGTCGTGCTGTGTGTGTGTGTGTGTGTGTGTGTGTGTGTGTGTGTGTGTGTGTGTGTGTGTGTGTGTGTGTGTGTGTGTGTGTGTGTGTGTGTGTGTGTGTGTGTGTGTGTGTGTGTGTGTGTGTGTGTGTGTGTGTGTATGCGTGCTTTTGTCAATATCTGGCTGTCTCTTTGACAGGTATGTTGCCAAAATAAATAACTCTGGGAAACCAGAACCATCTTCAGAAAATGACACATCTGTCACAGCATCAGCCAGTGCTTATGATAGGTCATCTATTGAGTATTCATGTGTGTGTGGCTATGTATATGTGTCTGTGTTAGGGCTGCAACTAACGATTATTTTAATAATCGATTAATCTGTCGATTATTTTTTCGATTAATCGATGAATCGGATAGAAAAAAATAATATTTATTTTTGGAATTGCCGCATCTTTATTCAAAAACTGAACATTACTTCAAATTCACAGTGCAGACTGAAGTGTAAAAACACCAGGTTATTGCTCCAACGTCCCGGAACTATTAAAAGTAATATTAAATAATAAAAAGATTAAAAAAACATAACTGCGATAGCACAAAAAAAAACATACAATGTATGATATACTTTTATATGTATATAAGGGAGGTCCATGGTTAACCGGTCAAACCTATTGATACCATTTTCAAGACTCCTTGAAATAGAACTTGTAATATTGCTTTAATTGCTGATAAGATGATGATAGTTCAAGATAGGACATTAAAAAGGTCATAATTCTATCTTTACTATCTATTTTATATTACTGGGATAACAAGTTTTCACCAAAATCTCAATTTTTTATTTTTTTTTCTGCTGCATTTGAACGCATCAATCATATTACTGAGCCGACCTGAACACATCACATTTGACACTGTTTGTGACCATTGGTTAGTTGTTGTTTTTTAAGCTAACTAGCTCTATATCCTGCCGATTTTAACATGGATTGCATTACTATTTTTAACTGACGGGACTTTCTACACCGTCCGGTTGTGTGATTACTACCGCTGCTTTGAATGACTGTTGATGCACGCGGTGCCGACTCCGAGCCCGTCTGCACAACGTCTGCAGCATCAGCAGCTGACAGAGTTTTCGGTTGGACTAGACGGATACTGAGTTGAAGGAGTTTTTCTTAACCCAAAGACAGTGAAGGTACAACACTTTTATGTAGGCCTACAGTCCAGTTTTAAGATATGACCAAAATACAAGCTGTGGTCGCTCACACTAAAGCTCGCTTTGGGCATGCATGAACCGTGAACCAACCTGTCGGCGGCTGGCTGTAAACAGTGCTGCGCCTATGAGTAACTTATTAATCGCGCGACACAACGAATCGATGACCAAATTCGTTGCCAACGCATTTAGTAATCGATTTTTATCGATTTTATCGATTCGTTGTTGCAGCCCTAGTCTGTGTACGCGCAGCTTTTTGTGTGCGGCTGTGTACGTGTGCATGTGTGCACATACATGTGTGTGCTTATCTACTGTCTGTGTGCAGCTCACAAAGTGTTTGTGAGCATTCTTGCTACAGATTTGGCATACTTGATGTGTGTGTGTGTGTGTGTGTGTGTGTGTGTGTGTGTGTGTGTGTGTGTGTGTGTGTGTGTGTGTGTGTGTGTGTGTGTGTGTGTGTGTGTGTGTGTGTGTGTGTGTGTGTGTGTGTGTGTCTATGTGTGCGTGTGTCTGTGTGTGCGTGTGCGTGCGTGTGTGTTGGTCTGTAATGTGGGCTTTAGTGTGTGTGGGTGTGTTTGTCTGTCTGTGTGAATGCACGTTGGTGTGTTCGTGCGTGCGTGTCTGTGTGTGTATGCGTGCGTGTGTGTGTGTGTACCTGGTCCAGTATATCAGAGAACTGCCACAGCTTGCCGAGCTCCACCAAGTTGAGCCAGGTCATGTCCAGGATCCACTTGGCTGCTTTGGTCGGACACGCCTTCAGGTCCAGAGATGCACCTCCTAGATGGACAGAGACAGAGACAGAGACAGAGACAAAGACAGACAGACAGACAGACAGACAGACAGACAGACAGACAGACAGACAGACAGACAGACAGACAGACAGACAGACAGACAGACAGACAGACAGACAGACAGACAGACAGACAGACAGACAGACAGCAAAATAAAAATAAATAGATCAATAAATAAATTCATCACAAACAAACAGGGTTAATATTTTTTGTCTGTAATCTCAATAGGGGAAATTCGATTACATCATATCATATGAATGTAACAAGCGCTGCACATTCATAAATGCTGTTGTTTTCTGTTAGTTAACAGTGCTTCAATCTGCGGGGAATAGTCCTACGTAGCTTTGTTAAGATCACCACTTAACATCTGAGTTTAACGATGAAACACGTTCTGTAGCGACAATACCTTGCACATATATCGCAAGGATATCGTAGTGTTGTAAACAACTCTCTGCACACAGGCAGAAGCATATGCACATTGCACACACACACACACACACACACACACACACACACACACACACACCTCACCACACACCCACACACACCAGTATGGGATCGGACCCAACAGATGGCCTAGCTGCGTGCATTAGCGGCGGGCTCATAGCGGTGTGGTTTGCATGCGCTCGCTTGCCAAATGCATCGGCTGCCACCATGCTCCCGTGAACCGCGACCCACGGGGCGGCAAACTGTTGCTGAGAACCTTGAGACGAGGAGCTCCGGAGTGTCCTCAGTGCACGCACAGCTCAGAGTGCGGCTGCCAGTCAGAGAACGCTCCCCGACGGCTTTCATTAAACAACAATGAGAAAGAATCGTAATGAAAGACTGAATAAAGGAACCTTCAGTTATCCACAGAGAGAGGGATGTGCTCTGAAACGATGACAATGCAACTCAGACAATAACATGGGAGAAATTATCATACGGAAAGGAATGGAAATCCTGGAAAAGAGAAATGAGCAGTGGAACGTGCAAAACAGCAGCACTGAGGAGGAGGGGACGAATGGATGAATAGAAATGAAGTCCTTCAACCTTCAGCGATCGACGGAAATGAGAGGCACTCGCTCAGATGCCCACAATGCCTGCTTCCATCCCGAAATGTGTGTGTATGTGTGGACCGATGACAAGCCATCCGGGTCAGTGTGTAAGTGAACATGTGTATCGTTAAGGCAAATATGTGTGTGTGTGTGTGTGTACAAGATGCAAGATACAAGATTGTTTATTGTCATATACACAATGGAAACATAGTTTACACTGGGCAATGACATTTTTAATTTGCAAGTTCCCGTCAAATAAAATTAAACACATTAAAATAAAAGTCGATAAATAAACTAAACTACTAAAAATAGCTGTACATATCTGTGTGTGCATTTGTGTGTGTGTGTGTGTGTGTGTATGTGTGCGTGCGTGCGTGCACGTTTGCGTACGCGCCTGTGTGTGGAGGAGGGTTGTGTCTATTTTGTTCAAACGCTTACAAGTCCACTTCCGCCCCCAGAACACAATATATAAAGCACAGACAGTCCCTGAAGTCCTCCGGCAGAAACACAAAAGCCGCGAGTCGCCCAGAAGCGAGAACCCTTCGCCAATCGAAGAGCGGAAGCGCTCACCTTTGATGAGCGTGAGGAACTCTTCGTGCTTCACCTTGCCGCTCTGCATGTCGATCTTGAGCGTGAGCAGCAGGGTGAACAGGAACTTGTGCGCCTCGTACAGCCCCCGCGCAGCGTAGCGGTACACCTCGAACGTCATGAACTCGATGATGCTCACGATGCGCTTGCTTGTGATGGGGCTCTTGGACGACCTGGTTGAGGTGGGGAGGGAGGAGATGGGTTTAAATAATGTAGGTCTGTAGAAACGGGTCTCAGGGTTAATAGGGACAGGGGGATGGTGTCCCAGGGGGTGTCCCCCCCCCCCCCCACACACACACACACTTAGAGTGCACGCTGCATTATCCAAGCCGTGGCACGTCATGTGCACTGAATGTATGGCAGCAGGACTGGAAACAGGGGCCTGTGGCTGTAGGGCTGTGCGATTAATCGAAATTTAGGGGTCAAAACTCTCCAACCTAAAATAATCGAGTGTTTTTTTGGATGATTTTGAGCAAGTTTTATATATATTTTTTTTTTTAGCAAGTTTTAGTTTTATAGAAATCGCACAACAAATGGGCACATATTTGGAAATTATTTTAGATTTTAATTTTTTTAAGTGGAAATTCTCAGTCACTAAGGGTTTTTTTTGGAGAGAAAAGCTGAATAAGTATTATTTTTTCCATAATAGAGCAGCCGTTGTGGCGGGTAGCCAATGGACGTAGAGGACTGAGGTTGGGGTTGTGAGGGGGTGTCGGGGGTTGTTACGGGGAACAGGAGCTCTCTGGTACAATGGAGCGATAGACTATCTCATCCCGAGGTCTAACGCCACCTGGAACATCGCTCATGGATGTACGAGGTTCTCAGATCAAGAGTGGTTCTCAGATCAAGACGTCACGGGTTAAAACATGCGGTTTGCAGGAATGGCGATATAATAGTTACCCAAAAGATTGCACGTCAGGTACATTTCATGGAGCATCCTGTCGCCTAACCCCAAATTGTAGTGGAGCTTTTATTTTCCTACACACGCATTCATAAGTTTCAGAAGAGCATTCATACGTTTCAGAACAGCAGAAAAGCCCAGTAGGATGCTACACTGATTCTATAGTTCCAAAGTCTGCAGTAGAGTCATCAAAACCAAGCCCCTTTAAGTATAGAGAGGTCATTCAAGCCAAGCTTATTGCTAATAATTGCTAATAGCTCTCACCGGGCCAGGGAAAGGTCAAAGAGTCCCAGGAACTGTCTGAGGGAGGTCTGGTACATGACGTTCACCACACTCATCTCTGTGATCAGGAAGTATAGGATGCTGCCCCTGGTGGCCACTGTGGAGAGATACACTCGCACGCACACACACACACAAGAGCGCATACGCAAGAAGGCACAAACACAACCGTGCACAGAGACACACACACACACACACACACGCAAATACACACAGACACACACACACACGCACAGTTAATAATCCCAATGGATATGAGTTTCACAAAACTTAGTGTGAAATTAATAAACCAAATGGTATTAAGGCAGGATTTAAAATGTCACGTATTTATTCTGGTTACCCAGAGTGAAAAAGGCCCCGGATAACATGACATTATCCTGGTTTTTAAGAATGCTTGAAAATGCCTTTTAGGATTCATTTAAATATTCCCTAGTCATTTAGTGCAGAATAAAAAACTACTTTTTCCAAAGACATGAGAATATATTTGGCAATAGGCTGTGACACAGGAAGTCTCGAAACTGTCCTATGAATAAATCAAGTCTTGTTGCTAAGCACCCGCCTTTCCGAAGTACTTCAGAGAGGAGGGGAGGGGAGGGGGGGGTGCATAAATGTTAATCCATAATCAAAAAAGCTACACATTCTTCTTATCATTCTCATTGTTATGCACAGTAGGAGTAGAGAACCGGATCCAGAAATCAAGAACCGGATCCAATGTATTCAACCAATGAGGACACATGAAAATATACCCCTCCGAAAACAAGTCCAAGAAAGGCCATTGTAATCCAATTGGTCGTAGTACCCTGGATCCGCTTCAGGATTTCTGGATCCACTGACATGTGGTTAACAGGGTTAGGCAGGAGTGAAAGCCCCTTATCAGTCTGAGACTAATAACTAATTCTTAAGAGGCTAAGCAGGCATCAAACTTCAGAAGAAGTTAATTTGGGCTTGTCCATACCGAAGAAGTCCTTTGCAGACAAACTTTCCTTACACTTTAAGTGGTTTTGTTTCGGTCTCTGAACCTCTGTAAGTTAAGGACACTTGGGTCTCTATGGAGACAAGGAGTTCCAAAATAAACCACAGCAGTGTTTCTTTTCTGACTTATAGCGTACAATGTCTGCATTTTACTCTACTGCTTCTCCCCAGGAAGCATGCCGACAGATGTCCTACCGGGTCGGTACTCCTCCCTAGCGGCGTTGATCTGGATCTCCGTCTCCGCTGCGATCTGCAGCTTCTGGGTCACCTCCTCTGCCGTGCGCTTGGTGTTCCCCAGGACCACGATCAGGCTCTCGTCGTCCACCAGCGACCCCTAGGGTGACGTGTTTACACAGGACCAAGTAAGGTGACAAGGACCTTTGGCCTGGATGGTCGTGCGTGAGCGACTTTCTGTCAATGAGTCGTTTAATCCCCTCAGAACGCTGGACAGACTTATTGACCCAAAGTCACTAAGGCATGATAAGTCTTGAATTTTGGGAAACAAAAGGCACGTCGATGCAAAGAGTCCAACCGAAGCTGTCCGTAGTGGTGTTTATCAGTGAGTTTATAGCGGTTAAACACAATCAGATAAGAGCTATGTGCTCATGAACAGGGCACTCCATGAAGGGAGTACACTGACCAAATGCTAATGCTAACGTCATCTTCATGGTTTGCGGCGAGACTCTCTAGGGCCCTCCTTTACTCCAGGGTGTGGCCGGCATGATAAACCATCGCAGACAGAATGACGTTGTTGTTGTTGTTGTTGTTATTTAGGTTCAGGATCTTGCCCTCTTCTGCTCTTTTTTTTAAATCGTACAAACAACACCTTAAGCCAATCACAAGACTGGCATGTGAGGAAGTGTGGACCCCTTGCCTGCGTGCTGGTCAGCCTGTAGAGCAGATTATCCTCCAGTTCCTTCATCTTCCTCTTATTGGACGTCACGTCCTCTAGAAGGTCCGTCCTCTCCTTCTCCAGCTCCTGGGGTCACACAAACAACACAAAAAAAACAAGCCAGCAGTGAGCGAGCGTTCCACTTTTACATCAAATACGAGAATTGTTTATTAAAGTAGAAAAAAAGGTGCTGCAAAAAAAACAAATAGTGACTCATGGCGGATTCGCTGCAGAAAGCGAAAACCAGGGGATTAATCAATTCATGCTCACACACACACGCACACATGCACCACACACATTGTAAGCACACACCGTACAAACACACACACAGAATCGCTGCGGTAGATATCGCCACATACACACACACACGCACACACACAAATGCACATGTACACACAATCGCTGTGGTCGAAAGCAACACATACACACACCGGACACACACTGCACACACATAAAAATGCACATGTACACACAATCGCTGCGGTAGATATCAACACATATACACACACACACACACACACACACACACACACACACACACACACACAGCTGGGATTTGTGTTCATCAACGGGGTGATGGAGAGTGACAAAGGGTGACACACGGCGGTGATTGACGCGGTTCCGCTGTCCCTCCCGGGACACGGCGGTGGTTCAAGGATCAGTGCACCTGAACACCCCCACGCACACCGACGGTTAATAGAACCCGGCCTGGTTTTGTTCTAACTCCAATCTGCTGTTATTATTATTATCATTATATATGTGTTTTCCTCGCTCCCATTCACTCTCTGAAAACCTTAATCTAAAGTGGCTCTGCGCAACAATGGCTGACTCACTGCCTGATACAGAAAGCCGCGGTGGACATGGCTGCCACAGCCGCTGGCCGCTGCCTCGGCCACAGCCCCTCCGTTTGGCCGTTGCCTTGAAAGATAAACAAAGCTCTGGGTTAACCCTCCTAACATGGACTTCCTGTTGACAGAGGCCAACGCAGTCTATAGACCAAAGCCGCTCACTGAGCGAAGATAGAGCAGAAGAAGAGCCTGGGGTGCTAATCTCTCCACGTACAGCAGAGAAACGCAACGGGGGGGGCCGCTGCGGCTGATGCCTGCGTTTCTTCTGTGATTCAAATAGTTTATTGCGCTTGGATTTTGAAATAACAATTAAAGTATTAACATTTACGTGATTAAACATTCCAACAAGGACATCAAAGGAGAGGTAAGGGTGTGAGATAAACGCTGACACAAATCTGTATTATTCCCCCTAGGAATTACTTTATAGTTAATTAACAATCACAAATAATACAGAGTGCCACATAAATGAGTCACTGCGTATGTGTGAACCTTGGCATGCCCTGGACACACACGCACTAATTCATTTATTTTTTAATAATATAGTAGTTTGACCATAGTTTGACTCTCGATTCGCCGTCTTGCCTTGGTTAACTATTCAATGTTTAATTTAACCCCCTAACAGCACATCATGGCTGGCTGTCAGCGGCTTAAATACATATCTGAGGCCTGCCAACACACATTGTTCATCTCGGAGACACCCCTCAGCCCTATATTCACAGCTTATCTCCAAATGCACCCTTATAGGTTCAAGCCGTCGCAAATGATGCCCCTATCTTGAGTAATCGCCCTCGACACGTCTCTCAATCGACAGAAATGTCCATTTGTTAGATGAAAAGCCCTTGGCTGGGGAGGTACTAATCAGTGGATCACTCACTTTGCCGCAAGCCATTTTAGTTTATGTGTTAGGTACTGTCTCGTGCAATCTTCCACCAAACCATCTCCAGCCGATTCATAACGATAACCCTTTCGGACGTAATATGCAATCGTAGCCGTTGCGGAAAAAAACCCAATCCTTCATTAAACCGATTCAAATATAATGCCTATTCATAAGAGCCCGTCATGCTTTAATAAATGGCTGTGACCTCTGTTATCATCCCCATCTAAACAGGGAGACGGTGTCTCTCTTGGTAGCGCACAGAATTCGTAATAATAATAACGAGCAATGTCGAGTCAACAGGAGCTTAGAGACTAGGATAATGAGACGTTTTTTACTTTTTTTTTATCAAACACTGCCTGTTACTCTTTGCTCTTTCTTGCCGTTTTCATTTTCTATTTTTTAGGGAAAGGTTTGTGTTTATCCTCGCTTCTTTCCGAGGTCTCTATTTTCCTAAGCTTTGGTGCTGATATGAATTCGAGGTAACTGCTAATATGATGTGGAGGGTCAGAGTCACGGGCAGTTGGTCGCCTTTCTCTTTGTAAACCACAGAGAATCAACAAACAGAGCCATCGTTTATCTTGGTCTTTCTCCCCCTCATTCTACTCCATTTGCTGCAGGGAGTACATTCTGTTGTGCAGGCGTTTTCCTCCGACACTACCCATTTCTCAGGAGACGTTTATTCACACAAGACATCCATTGAAACGGTCAACTCGCCGTTATCGATGCTTCACAGCCCAGACCATGTCCGTGGACCATTTAACACAAAAAAAACAGTTCTACCAATTTAGAAAAATAAAGAAAACGATCCGTTCCAGACTGACATGATTTTAGTAAGTATAGGCCGAGCCATCGCCATCGTCATTGCACCGCCTTTCAATGCTCATTACTGCAGCGTTTCCCTGTCTAAAGCCCCAGCGTCTTATCACACCATTTGGCTCAGGAGGTAGAGCGGGTTGACTTGCAACCGGAAGGTTGCTAGTTCGATCCCCGGCTCCTCCGAGCTAGAGTGTCGAGGTGTCCCCTGAGCAAGACACATCACCCTGACTGCTCCTGACGAGCTGACTGTCGCCTTGCATGGCTGACTCCGCCGTCGGTGTACAAATGTGTGCATGAATGGTTGAACGTTAGGCAATACTGTAAAGCGCTTTAAGTGGCCACTGGCTTGAAAATGCAGTCCATGTATCCCTCTGACGCTACCTGCTTCTCGGTGAGGATGACCCGACCCAGCAGCTGCTCCTCCAGGCCGCGCATGGTGACGGTGAAGTCGATGATGGTGGTGCGCGCGCTGATCTCCGGCGTGTAGGCGGGGTTGGGCAGCTTGGTGGTCATGTAGAGCCGGAAGCCCCGCATCACGTCCACCTCCTTGTCCCCCACCTTCACCTGCGAGGGGGGGCGGAGGAGAGGCAGGAGGAGTTAGGAGGAGGAATTAGGAGGTGGAGGAGTTTGGAGGTGGAGGAGTTTGGAGGTGGAGGAGGAGACTTATGTGTTGTTACGTCAGCTGCGGCATAATACGTTTTGAAGTCATATCTTTAAGGAGTAATATCTTACATATACTGTGCAATATATTGTACAATGTCGCCCTGACAAGGACATGGCTCATTGTTGCACGTCTGTTAGCAATGTGCGGCTGCAAGACCTAGATTTGAGAATACATGTTAAACTACAATGTGATTTCGAGCAGACAAAGAGCATTGCAACATGAAAAGGCTAATTGTGTGTGAGTTTGTGTGTGTGTGTGTGTGTGTGTGTGTGTGTGTGTGTGTGTGTGTGTGTGTGTGTGTGTGTGTGTGTGTGTGTGTGTGTGTGTGTGTGTGTGTGTGTGTGTGTGTGTGTGTGTGTGTGTGTGTGTGTGTGTACACGTGTTAGACAGTATGTGTGTGTGTGTGTGTATGTTTTGTGTGTGAGCACATGCGTGTGTTTCACGTGTCTGTTTTGGCTCTAGGCGATGCTCTATCACCGGTAATGGTATATAATTATCTTTCATGTTCCCTGTCCCCAGAGCTCTCCACAGAGACTCTCATTTACTCCTCAACACGGCAGGGATATTTAAAGAATAAGGACCTCATCTTGGTGAGGGAGACTGACGCAGAGAGAGAGAGAGAGAGAGAGAGAGAGAGAGAGAGAGAGAGAGAGAGAGAGAGAGAGAGAGAGAGAGAGAGAGAGAGAGAGAGAGAGAGAGAGAGAGAGAGAGAGAGAGAGAGAGAGAGAGAGAGAGAGAGAGAGAGAGAGAGAGAGAGAGAGAGAGAATGCTGGAGGCTCTCCAATGAATAGTGTTGGTGTTTGTGTCTGGACAGAACACATGCTAACTAGTGCTCGCCACAGAATGCCAAAGACCCCATTCTGCTGTGTATGTGTGTATGCGCATGTGTGTGCGTGCGTGCGTGCGTGCGTGCGTGCGTGCATGTGTGTGTCTGTATATATACAAGGGAGTGAGCTGCTGCAGCTGAAGAAGTGGCATCAGCATGGGCTCAAAGTGGAGAGGCGATAATGAGAGACAAACAAATGCCTCTGGACACGAGCAACCGCTCCTTCTCCCATCTCCCTCACTTTCAAACGTCTCTCTCTTCGCCCTGCGTGCCAGGGCTTTGTGATGTTAATAGTGCTGCTATTTGTGTGCGTCAGTGTGGCAGTCTGTATGTGCGTAAATCTCATTCATTCACAGAAATATGTTCATCAACTTAATAAATATAAGTTTAATTTTGATGTGGTTCAAAGTTTGATTAAACTAAAGTTAAAGTCAATGTTCGAAAAATGAAATGAAATCTAAGGCCGTTGTGATGCCAGTGTCAGTAAATGTACTGACTAAAGTCAAATAGAGTGCATTCATGAGGAGTCCAATTCATCTAACAGCGCGTACACGATGCATTCAGGCCAGCCCAGGCTCCTCTTGTTGGGGAGAGAAGAGAGAAGAGTCCATATTTGTGACAATGGAACAGTTTAAATTGGGGGGAAAACGCCTGCCTGGAAAGAGGCTGATTCCCAGTGCCAATCCACCTCAGAAGATTTCATAGCAGCAGTGATGGTTTCTGGGCTGACTCAAGCTGACACATAGACAGTGTGATGCGAGCAAAGTAAAGCCTCCTCATTTAAAACCTAAAGTTTAGTCGCTGTCAGGCCGAGAGTGGTGATGATAGAGATTTCTGGTTTATTGATGCACTTTCTGAAGCTATTCAAGTAGTAGCTTCAGAATACACTCATTTTAGATGGAGATTGTATCTCTTGTGTACAGCCATACAGAACAATTGAGACCCTGGGACTAACTGACCTTGGTTAGCACAATCATGTCCATTAGTCAGCTACAACACAACAGCCCAGAGCTCCCGGAAAAGAACTACCTTTTGATCACGGAGAGTGATGTGAAATGCGCAGGAGTTTATAAGACGGCCTAATATATAATGTAAGGCAGTGGTGTCCAACCTTGGCCTGTATCGCCACCTGCTTGCACACATCATCAAAGTCGCTCAGCTAGCGGAAGTAGAGTGTGGCTACAAATGTGTTTGTGGATCCAGGACCTTTCAAAACTTTTGAATATATATTTTTTAAATCAAAACACCTAGTAAAATACCCATATTTTTTATACAGTATATATAAATAAATAAATAAATATGAATATATACCCCCATGGGGTTGTCAGATAGAAATACTGGGTTGGTCTATATGACAGCGTGTGCGACTGTATGTGTGTGTAAATACACTGAAGAGTGCAGATATTTGTTACATATATATATATATATATATATATATATATATATATATATTAGGGGTGTTAACAACAATCGATTCTGCGATGCATCGCAATGCGGGGCATGCACGATTCAGCATCTATGCGGCAACGTGCCATAATCGATTATGTCGCTGTTTTTTTTCGGGCCTCGAGTGGACAATAGAGTTGTGAAGTACATGCTAAGCGGCGGCGCTAGCTAGCAACAACAACACTAACTGATCGCTGCCACTCTAATCAATGAAACCATTTCCACCGGCTCAGCAGCATCCCAGAAGCGGTGCGCCGCGCCGCAGCGCTACCATTCCGTAGCACTTCTATGACACGAGACGTTGCTGAACCGCGTCAATTTCAACAGAGCAGATCGAGCCGAGCAGGAAGTGAAAAGTAAAAGCCATAGAGCATCCGGTCAATTTTCAAAATAAAACACAATACTCAGCTCATGTAGCCTATCACAACTTCACATCAACAATATTACGTCACGACCGGTGGTACCAGGTCAGCAGTCAATCCATCAAAGGGTCTCAGAGGGTCGGTAACATGGACGACGAGAGACTGATTGTCGAAGTGGAGCAACATAAAATAATTTATGAAATATATCATCCTTTTTATAAGGACAATGTCAGAAAGGACAAAGCCTGGCATTTAATTGCAGTAGGTTTGGGAGTGGAAGGTGAAAAAAATTGCCTTATTGTGTGCAGTAGAATTTTGATGCATCATAGAATCTAATTGAATCGAATCGTTACCTGGTGAATCGTAATCGAATCGTGAGGGCAGTGCCAATGCACACCCCTAATATATACAGTATATACACATACACACACATATCAACACCACCTGTATGCATATCTGGCAAGTCCCAACCCAGGGGAAAGACCACAGGGGAATTGGACCTCCTTACCTTATAGGTAGAGCCGGTCTTGATGAAGTTCTTCTCCAGGACGTTGTCCAGGGCAGGGTCCAGCTCTTCTTCTACATCCTCGATCAGAAGGGGACGTCCCAGGGACAAGCTGTCCTCCAGGTGGTTCCGGAAGTACTTGTGGTTCAAGGAGGTGATCTGGGAGACACCGGGGAAGAGAGGAAGAGGACAATGACGACTATAGGAGCCTGATTCTCTTGGTCGAATTCCTCTCTTATGCTGTTCTAACGTTGTCACCGAGTCGCGGCAGGGTCTGAAATAGCCACCCATAAAACCCTCTGTGACAAGAACACACGGTTTCATGGATGCTTGTTTAAGAGGGATTTAGAAAGTTAGATTGCAATACTATGCTAATCCTCAGGCAAACAGGAGAAGGTGAACGTCGCAAATCAGAAAGGCGATTGCGAAATCAGTTTTTCTCAGTCAGGGAATGTCTGGGAGAGAAGCATTTGCGATCGGCAGAGAGTAAATGGTTTAAAGACGTTGAAGGCGTTAAAAATGTAATCTTCGACCCTAGGTCCGACCGGTTTCAAAACTTAATGATGTAGATAAACCAGTGACAGAAAATACAGACTGAAACTATTGGCAGGATTGTTAAATAGTCAATCCCAAAGCGGTCGAGAGTTGTTGTGACTTTTTTGAAATTCGTAAAACATGAGTGTATCGAAAACTTTGACAGCTCCAGACAGATGGATCGTCTTCTTTAAACAGCAAGACAAGACTCAATAGCCAAAGATATTAGAAACTTTGAGAGGGATTAAGATATGAGCCTGGAGCGCTGCATTCACAGCCATGTTGCATTCAGTTTTGCTGCAGCAGAAGTAAAGTCAGTCATCCATACTGGGTGAACGGGAGGGTCGGTTACTCTGACGTCTGACTGATGAGGCGGGCGGTGGACCGACCTGCAGTTCGCTCCCGGTCTCCTTGTTCTTGATCCAGATCTTGCCCTGGGTCTGGGGGTCGATGAGGAGGGGGAAGCGAGCGGCCTTGGTGACGATGATGCCGTTCTGGATGGACAGGTCGTCGTTGGGCAGGCCCTGCAGGTGGTCAGAGGAGTGCAAGGTCAACGTCCAATCATGCACAAAAAAAGGGAAATCCAGGCTAGCATATCGGGATTTAATTAAATGGATTTTTACCTGGCTGAAATATAGATAATATTATTATTATATTAATATATTCACACACACAAACACACGTCGGTGGGCTGTAAGGGCCAGCAATGCCTTCTCTAATGGCCGAGGAGATGATCAGAATTTGGAGTGCCAGTTAGATTTTTCGTTTTATAACGCACAATAGCTGAATGAGGAGAATCATTATATTTGGTGGGTGGAAATGGCAGAAAGCGAAATTGGCAAATAATTTTTTTAAAAACCAGGAAAAGATTTTAAAGAAATAGTGCGTGTCGACCAACCCCACACCTTGTAGCCGTGTCCCAGTAGGGGAAAGGACATGCGGTGCACTTTCAACTCATTGCAAATCATGTTGCCGGGAATGCCTATTATTTGCAGCTGACTGATACGGTGTCTGGGGCCACGCTGGGTGAGCAAACCGAGTGCAAATTGCCGAACCGAGGCAGCAGCGATACACCAAAGCGCGGCAGGACCCTCGCGAGCCAAAGCACGATTGACAATGTTCAGAGATACGCGAGTGGATCAACAACTCAACAAACAAATGCCAAGGGAAGCAGGCCTCCTCGACGAAAGAGTCAATGGAAACAGAGAAAGGCTGAAAAGACAGACGATCGATGGTGTATTCTTTCTAGGTGAACAAGAGCTCTCATTAAGGGGTCGCGGTGCAAGCAAGGAGTCAACAATGAGGGGTGAGTATGTCAAGCTTGTTTCCTTTCTGTCCGAGCACAACACAGACCTGCATTACCGACTTTACACTAACAAAGTGTCTGCTGGGACTAACTGGGCACAATACAAAATAACCTGATTAGTGCTATCGCTGAGGTGATTGGGAGAGGAGATACAAAGGGAGATCTATAAAGCACCTTCTTTCACAGTTATGCTGGAGGAACCTCCAGCATAACTGTGCACATTGACTTAATATAGGACTGACCCAGGGGACACTGAAGCTGCGTTTTATTTTCCAGATTCCCTAAATTACACAAAGCTGCTCGGCGATATTTGCCAGCGGTGTCTTTGTTGTGTGACACCAACAAGGTGGTGAATAGTTCCTGATTGGTCAGCACGGTCTTTAAGAAGATAGTTTCCCTAAAGGAGTGATGCAGCACATAATAGACCCCCATGATCAGTTAGACGACGACTCTGTGCTGTTCTGATTGAGAAATTTAATTTTCTGCTTTCCACTAAATCTTTCGGTATTCAAATGTGCTCTCTGGAATACTGAAGAACAAATCACGCGAGGTACAATTCCCTCTCACAGGAATGGACGAGTTTTGTGACACCACTGAGAGAGAGGCGATGTGGGGAGGTGTATGATGTATATGCCTAGTGCAGAGGGACAGGGGGGCACTAGGAACCAGAATCTCCAAAGCGACATTTTGGAGATATTGAGACATTGAAAACCATTGAAAAACCACAAGAAAGTCAGAAGTGTTAAACATATCCAAATTAATTATTGGATGCAGCCTTGTCCAGCTCGACATCGCCAGAGGAGGAAAGGAGCGAGGAGACAGAGAGCAGAGGAACGTTCTTCGACTTGCCCTGGCTCAAAACAGACCTGTGATGTGCACCAAGACCGATAAACAAGGGCTATGCCGACCTCCTCGCTTGCCTTCAGCAGGAAGTTTATGTGGGAGCATCTGTCAACTTTATGCATTGATAGTTTGGCGGTGAGCATCCCAGTATCTACTGCCTCGGCGGAGCGAACATTTTCAAACCTAAAACGCATTGAAACGTATCGAGGAATAAGACTGTGCTGGCCCGACTGTCACCATCTGCCTCCATGGCAGAGGAGAAGGAAGGAAAGCACAAGGGACTTTCTATCTGAACTTTATTGGACCGTGTCATTGAACTATTTATAAAGAGAGAAAGGATGGACTTTGTTTTCAAAAGATGAGCAGCTTCGGTAAGTTTGATGGATTTGTATTTATCTATACTCGACGGTCCTGGATCAACCAGGCGTCTTAAGGGGGCTTCGGATTTCATTACTTGGTTTTATGTTTTGCCCTCTCCTTTTCAACTTTTTGAATCTATGGAAAAATAGCACAAAACTGAATTATTGAGAGATACAGGTGCACTTAGCTCTTGTTTCAGAAACATAAACAGCACCGTTTGTCGTGAGCAGGTGCCATAGCTGTTAATAGCTATGAATTCATATTATTAATATCATTATTATATGTATTATTATTGCTTGCTTTAGATCTTTGCTGCTTGTGTGAATGATTGTTCAGATTGTGGGGCCCATATGTGCATTTAGGCCCAACCGCTTGGCTGCAGTCTGTTGGGAAGCCTCTTGAATCCTTATGGTGTTATTTGTGTACTGCATCTTTTTGCTTGCCCGGTTTGTGAGTGAGTTAATGTGACAGGTTGTTGGCTCTTGTTCGGTTGGTCGTGACATTGATTTTTGATATGAGGTGTCTATTTGTGATGATCCTTTCACACTGCGCATTAGCGGTAGATCCTTGATGGTTTCTGTCACCATGTATTCATGCCCCTCTAATTAGTGGGTTGTAAGTCTCGTAGATGTTGAGCCTTGTGTTAAATCACTTTATCCCACTCGATAAAGGTTACCGTCACATGGGTAATAGGCTGATGATCCTTTCACACTGCGCATTAGCGGTAGATCCTTGATGGTTTCTGTCACCATGTATTCATGCCCCTCTAATTAGTGGGTTGTAAGTCTCGTAGATGTTGAGCCTTGTGTTAAATCACTTTATCCCACTCAATAAAGGTTACCGTCACATGGGTAATAGGCTGGTTACATCGACTCAATAGGCCTATAGTCATAGTGTCACTCTGAGTTTATTTGAAGGTGCAAATAACAGCATGATAGCTATGAAAATTGAGGTGTGAAATACATGGCCCATCACTGTTAATATATATATATATATATTGAGATAGATCTTAGATCTATGTATCTAGATCTCTAGATCTCTATGTATCTAGATATAGATATTTGATATACAGAAGGACCTTGATGTTTTCATGGTAATATGGTCCTGGGCAACAATGTTAACTTTTGTTATTCTACTCACAGGTCTTTGAAGGCACCTGCACACTGTCCCAAAGAACACCATCACCCAGCTATAGGATGTTGGCTGTTGATTCCGACACGTTCGCCAACAAAATACAGAATCTTACAAGAGTACAGAATCTTACAAGTTCCATGCCCCCATCGGGCATGGAACACACCGTGGCCTCAGTGCGTGTTTGTGGAGGCGGTGTGCTAGAGCCTTTAGTGTGACCGATTGGTTTTTCTCAGGAGACTCCTGAAGGAGTGGGGGACGGTTACGCAGAACGGAGAAGTTCTGGGCCAGGAAGCTTCAAGTTATTTAGTGAAGCTCAGGAATGAGTAAATATATATTTGAGATATTTTTTTGCCTTGTTTTCCTAGATTTTTTGGATGCTATGAAAATTAACTTTTCATTGGCTCATCGAAAGACTCACACACACACACACACACACACACACACACACACACACACACACACACACACACACACACACACACACACACACACACACACACACACACACACACACACACACACACACACACACACAAAATGTTTTACGAGGTGGCTATGATTGGAAATCAATTGATACCCAGCAAACACCCGACCTACATTCATTACGAAACTAAAACGCTGATATGTGGATGGTCTGGGGGGGGGGCTGTGTGGGACGCGGTGGGCGGGGCTCTGACCTGCAGGTTCCACTCGCCCACGGTGGGCGCGTCGATGAGCAGCTCGGTGAGGTTGAGGTTGTTGGCGAACGGGATCCGCCGCTGCTTCAGCTCCTGCTGCCAGTCGGCCAGCAGCAGATTCCGGAACTCCTGGTTGAAGGGGCCAGAGTAGGACAGGAACGCCGTGGCCAGCAGCACGTCGCCTGGAAAACGGGGACACGGAGAATGTACCAACGCTCATGATTACTATATTTGGGATTTTATTTGGGATTTCTTAATAAATTGCAGAGTTAGATTGTTATATTTTGATCGATGAGTGTAAACAAGTCATAATTGCAGCCCTGACTCCATCAATATGATAACTAAAAAATCTGTATTACATAACATAACATGATGAAAGGCATCATACGTAGGTCATAAGATATCCTTTGAGCAGTGCAGTACAGTACTGGGCACCACAACAAAAGATCACAGAACATCACGCCCCAATAAAAGCCTCACAACTACACAAAGAAACGCACACGGTCGAACAAGGTCCGAAACTGACGTGAGTCGAGGTCGAACCGCGATGCTAACCCACCGACGAGGCGTTTGCTCTGGACCGCAAACTCCTTGCTCTGCTCCGTCCAGCGCAGCTTCTCCCCGGCCAGGCCGCTGATCAGGCTGGAGGCCGTCTGCATCTTCCGCCGGCACCGGTCTGCGTCCTCCAACAGCGTCTGCGGAGAGACATCACCAACCATCACAGGTCACTCTGCGTGGAAGGAATACCATCCAGGAGACAGGCCAGGGAGCTGTGTCTACCCTTGGTTCCCCATCCAAGTGGAGCAGGTTACTTTTGTCTTTTCTACATCTCCACACACACACACACACACACACACACACGCGCACACGCACACGCACACGCACACACACACAAAGAATATTGACCCAAAATTACAAGTCAAAGGTGACCTGGACAGGAGTTTCAAGATCTCTTACAAACAGCTGCACTATATAACTGCTATATAACTAACACCCTCCCAATAACTAACGATGCTACCTACAACATCGTAAGTATGTAGGTCATGTATGCAGACTGGACAACAGCGAACTACAGAAACAGGTCATATTTGACCTGGGGACGCGAAGAACGATTTGGACTAGGATTGAGAGGCTGCTGGACACGGATGTTCAGCAGGCTAGGAGGATGAGGATAAAGAGAACAGAGCTCCTGCGACTGCTGGACCAAAGGCTCAAGCAGGAGCGCCCCAAGGCCACTAATGCGTCTAGTGGGAAAATATGAGGATGATGATGACACACACGTCTGCTTTTGTTTGATCACTCCGTCGCCTTGATCTTTTCACAGCCTTCTCCAATTGCGTCCAATCTCAGGCCTATCTTTTCCTAAGTTAATTAAACTTGTTTTCTTTTCTTTAAGGGACGATCAGATTGCTTTAAAGCTAATCAGGCTCACGACGGGGTTCCGGAGGCCTGTACACTTTTTGGGGGCGGTGGAGCTGAATTGCAGAATGTAGCCTGCGAAAAACCACTGATGGCTGTTATTGGTTTTGGCGGCTTTGGGAAGACGATAATAAGGCGATATTGAGCGTTTAGCCACGGAGAGGGAAGCCTAAGTCATTCTGATGGTTGTGCTCGGCAAGGAACATCTACAGGCCATTTAACTTGCTGTCTCGTTAGCCGAGCAGAAAACGTACAAAGTGATGCATTGCGGCAGGCAGATTCCCTCCTCGATGGAGACTAGAGTCAAACAGGTTCTTTAGTTAAGGGAAGAACCTAAAGCCATTGTGACTGAACCATAACGGGGATTGCATACTGGTTTAATGACACAGAATGGTTGAGAAAATGCGTATAATTGTAATGCTTAATTTACAATAAGGGTACTATAATTCACCATTAATTACCATTAGTTAATGCAGTAATGAGCATTGACTTACAGTTAATTTGGAGTTAACTAATGGTATAGTAATTATTTAATGGTCCTCATGTAAACTAAGGTATACATGTATCTAACCCTAACCCCCCAACCTCTTATTACGCCAATCTGAACCTGAATCACTGAGACCATGCTATAAAATAATGCTTATTAATGTTTTATCTCATGTTTATTACTGGTTAATGAACGTACCTGTATTGTCAAGCGTTAATCATTCCAGACAACCCTTCCTACACAGTATCTATCCACAGTCAGAAAACATCAACATTATGTACTCGCAAACTGAAGGTCTTCTTCTATCTACTTATCAATGCCAAAATAGAGAATTTAGTGGAAAAACGTTATCAATAATCGATAGATGTAAGTGTCTGACCCCCTTATGGTCACATTAAAAATAACATTACTAAAAAAGGGCCTGGAAATTGAAAGAAAAACCTGGAAATCATTACATGATAATGAAAAATGATAGTCAAATGCACGGTCCAAATCTTGATTAAAGCAGAATTTTCTTTTACCTCCTGGATAGTTTCCACTTATTTACACATAATGTCAGCTTCAATTTGTGTCTTACACAGTCCATATGCACAGTTTCACACAGTTTCACACCGTTGTTGACCTATGATATCTGCCATGGAGCTATTGTAAAACACGTCTAAACAGCGTGTTTAACGTTAAATCCATACAGGTTAACTGAAACGTGACACATCGCCAAGGGCCCGGTTTGGTTTACAATTTGCTTAACTACAAAGTCGGAAAAACCTGGATTCATGGACGCTTAACAACAAGAATACAAATGTATTATTATAATTATAGATCATAAATGTATTAATGATCTGCCGATACTTAAGTTCGGCAATCAGAATCGATATCGGGGAGGAAAAAATCGTATCCGAAAATCTCTTTTAGTACACGCTCGCCCCCCGGACGGGCTTCCTGTCTCTCTCCCTCAAGCTCTCTCTTTCTCTGACTCTCTCTCTGACTCTCTCTCTCTCTCTCTCTCCATCAAGCTCTCTTTTTCTCTCTCCCTCAAGCTCTCTCTTTCTCTCTCCCTCAAGCTCTCGCTCTCTCTCTCTGACTCTCTCTCTCTGACTCTCTCTCTCTCTCTCTCTCTCTCTCTCTCTCTCTAGCTCTCTCTCTCTCTCTGACTCTCCCTCTAGCTCTCTCTCTAGCTCTCTCTCTCTCCCCTCCCTCTGTTTCTTTCTCTCTCTCTCTCTCTCTCCATCATGGCCTGGTTTTCAATCTCCCTGAAGAGTGCTCGAGTGACAGGCTTCTCTATCTATCTCTCCCTCCCTCCCTCCCTCCCTCCCTCCCTCCCTCCCTCTCACCTGCTTCTCCCTCATGGCCTGCTCGTACTCCGCCTGCACCACGTCCAGCTCCGCCTGCTTGGCGTCCAGCTCCGCCTGGGCCGCCTGCAGGTCCACGTTGGCCAGCGCCAGCCGGCCCTCCTGCACCGCCAGGTTAGCCTGGAGGGGGGAGAGGTAGCGCCGGGTGAGGCCCTGGGTCCGGTCTGCTGTCACTGGGCTACTCTGGGAGGACCGCCAAGGGTCTACCCGCCGACAGCACAACGGTAGACCCGTGGTCTCACTCACACTCATTACGGAATGAGTGTGAAACTGATACGGGGCGACTCTGGGCGGATCTCCATGGGACTACCCGCCAAAGCACCCGGGGTGAGTGGGACCCATGGTCTCATTCACACTCATTACGTTCACGGGTCTCTGAGAGGCACTTGGGCTGGGGAGAGGAGGAAGGGGGTCTGGAACATGGAGCGTCTCGCTGATGAGAACCCAGAGGAAAATGAGAGGAGAGAGAGGGAGGGGAGGGGGGAGAGAGAGAAGAATAGTAGAATAGACGAGAGTAGGAGTCCCTCGTAAAGCCTTAATTCCCATGTAATCTTTAGTTTCCATTTAGTTAATACTAGATTTAATTCCTGTATTTTAAGCCTCTGCATCGTGTTGAATTCAGAAACTATAAGGCACATAATGCATCATCATTTAGGAAACGATTGATGGGGAATGAGCGTGTTTTCCAAAATGTATCTGATCCTACTCTGAATGTCTGCAATCAGACATGAGTCGTTTACAGTTGGCAACTCGCAGTGATAGCGCTAGCTGCCATTTTGGCGCCTTCACTATCATTGGCTTGTGCCCTGTGCTCAAGCACATCCCACTGATTGGCTGAATTCAGATACAATTCTCTAGTGTCACGTGACAATCAGTGGACAGTAAGCCCGACCCCAGATCAGCGGCAGTTAGAAATATTTGCAGGAAGAAAAGAAGAAGAAATGCTTATAACCAGAAACATATTTTTCGACGGTATTAATATGGACACTCATCATTTTATGCAACCATATCAACCATGATATATCATATACCACCTTTCTATCGGGAAATCACCCATCCCTATTTGAAATTGAGAGAATGAGTGAGTGAGTGAGTGAGAAAGTGAGAAAGAGCGAGAGAGCTAGAGAGAGAGAGAGAGAGACAGAGAGAGAGAGGGAGAAAGAGAGAGTGAGAAAGAGAGAGAGAGAGAGAGAGAGAGCGTGAGATTGAGGGTAATTGGTGGTCGGATGAAGTGCTTATGACCAGGTCAGGGAGAAGGCATTTCAAAAGGCAATCGAGCAACAGAGCTTTAAAGAGGAGATCTGTGTGTCTGTGCTTGTGTGTGTGCGTGTTTGTACGTGTGTGTGTGTGTGTGTTCAGGATGTTTGTACTTATGTATGTGTATCTGTGTGTGTGTGTGAGAGTGTGTGTGCCTGTGCGTGTGTGTGTGTGTGTGTGTGTGTGTGTGTGTGTGTGTGTGTGTGTGTGTGTGTGTGTGTGTGTGTGTGTGTGTGTGTGTGTGGGCGATAACAAAGCCTGTCTGAGTCTAAGAAACGTGTCGGGCTTAAGGTGCGACCGCCAACAAGTAAACGGATTGGCCAGCTGTGCCGCTTAATTGGGAAGAGAGAGGTGAAGGTGAGCGCAGAGCGAGGAGAATTCACCAGAATCTCTTACAAAGCAAGCCCTGGCCAACCGATCGGGTCGGGGGCCACATTTGAAGACACAAAAAACAAGCAAGGGTAAGGAGAGGACGAGAGAGGGAAGGGGGGATGAGGAGGATACAGTAGAGCAGGCAGAGCAGAGGGAGTATCTGCAGTAGTTCTGATGCTTTGGGAGTGGGCGTAGCTTCCCTGTGCGAATAGCAACCCAACCAACACGGATAACACATGGGGTGTTCTGAATGCAATCAACGTGAAGGGAAGCGAGGGCCTGTCAATTGAATGCAACTATGTGGATGAAACCGGTTAGATCGGTATCCCAAACTGACACATTCTCATCCCTGCTCTGAATGGAGGATAATTGTCTTGAGGAATTGGTTTTCTTTCCCCTTATGCATTCTGGGCGTTTCATAATCTCCATTTGATTGAACATGGTGGTTCCATTCAGACGATATTGAACGCCAATTTTGTGCATCATTGTGGAGGGGAAAAAGATGATTGAATGTGTCAAGCAGGCTTTTTTATCTGGGCTTTGTACAATCTGCCTGAGTCTTCACTTGCACACACACACACACACACACACACACACACACACACACACACACACACACACACACACACACACACACACACACACACACACACACACACACACACACACACACACACACAATCACACATGCATATACACACACACACACACACACACAAGAGATACCTTCAACGGCAGGACTTCCTTGTTGATGGAGAAGAAGGAGGCCATGGCCTTGGTCCAGGAGGCCAGGCCGGCCACGTTGCCACACACCCGCTTGGCTGTTTCGATGTTGTAGTCGGCCATGTCGAAGTAGGGCTGCAGCAGCTCCACCACCTCCTCGTGGATGCTGTCCTTGGGGAATTGCTGGTTGGTGCGGGCGGGGGAGGGAGCGGGACCACAGGGAGAGATTACGGAGTGAAGGCATGACGAAGTGTGGTGACGAGATTTTGAATACAGAGAGTTTGGCGATGCTACGTCATTATGCTAATGTCTGTCGTTGTCGGGAACGTGGTGTGCGTCCCGATTTCGTACACGTTTAAGTGTAAAACGAGATCTTGTTGGATTGTTAGAGTAAACAAACAAACAAACCAAAAGGGGGAAAAGAGGGTGGAAAAGCTGGAAAGAAAACCCAACCAAAAAATTGTATATGAATAATAAAAACGACAACTTTTAGAATCGTATGAGTAAGCAAACAATCACCGCAGCACAGAACACGAGAGGGAGGATGAAAAACAACAACAGAGTGAACAAAGAAGTGTCAGAAAGATAGAGACTGAGTAATTAATAACAAAACACAGACGGACAGAGGACGTGGATGAAACAGATGAGCGTAGTAGGATTATGTATTGGTTATTATAGAGGGGAGAGAGAGAGGGTGAGAGAGAGAGCAACCTTGTTTTTGTATACCTTTTGTAGTACTTTGTAGTAATTTTAATTCATTTTATTATTAATGAATTAATTTGATTCAGATGAACTCCCTTACCATTCTTTCAGAATATACAGACAACAATAACTGCATTTTGAATACCACATTGAAGATTACATTTGAATGCACTGTTTACATAATAACACGTTAGATAAGCTTCGTCTGTGACTTTGTTGCAGAGACCAAAGATACAAACAGCTGAAGTACCATGTGGCCATCGAGGAGTCACGAGGCCTAGTTTATTCTAGACTTTTTTATCTTCAAATAACTCAACGATGATTTGGCACAAAAAGCCCGGAAGCATGTTTTTAGCTCATAACACACCCAGCCAGAGGCACCCAGCGTCACAGTACCTTATTTATTATGCTTCCATGGGAGCGCACTGCAGCCCCAATTATTCATTATATATAATTCGGAAAACTATATATATTTTTTTTTTAACACACAGCTGGCATCTGGTGGTGATAAACAGCTCACGATGGGGTTGTCTGGGCGTATGAATTCAGGTGTGAGAGTGGACACCTGCATGTACGCCGAAGACAACTTAAAAGTGGAAAAACGTGAACATGCAGAGAACAACAGCCGCGGGAAGGTGTTTAATCCGGGTACATGGTTAGCTCACTAGCGCGTTCAGCTTCCATCCTGGAACACCTAAATGCAACCCAAATTGCTAATTTACTCTAATTTTGTATATATATTATTTTAAGGCAAATTTCCTTTGCTTTAATACATTTTTTCTTAGACAAAATTTCTTGTACATTAAATCCAAAGCAAAACTCCTTGAACGCAAGTTCCTCGTGTACCAAGTTGGAACACGAGGACGATTGGCTTGGGCTTACCTGCAGGCTGCCCAGGAAGTTCCCGGCAGTCATGAGCTTGAGGGACTCCTGCCAGGAGGGGACGTGGCAGTGCTTCTCTGGGTCCATCCGCACGGTGTTCACCCGGCGCTGGAATAGCAGCAGGACGCAGTCCATGATGCGCATGATGAGGTGGGGCGGCCGGCCAAGGGTGCGCACCGTGGCGATGTCCGACGGCTTGATGGTCTGCGCCAGGGGAAACAGCAGCAGAAGATACGAGATGAGCAATGGGATTTCAAAGATTAAAACGTGGCCTGCGAAGCCCTTTGGGACTGTAGCAGTGTTCAGGGGGGGTGTACAAATCAAGTGGACTCAAGCGCTAAAATGTTGTACCATTCATGTATAATATTGTTGGTTGTTTCCTTTTCAGTTTGGAATCGAAGACAAATACAGAATACCGAATATAGAATGTACAACAACATTGGTTGTTCATTTTCAGTTGGGAAACGAGGAAAAATACAGAATACAGAATGCAGTATGAAGAATACAGAATGTGTCGAAACAAATGCCTCCCAAACACGCTGTATTGTGTTGTTCAGATGTCCTTTTGAGATGTAGTGAAGAGTATTTGAAATGACTGGAAAAGCCCATCTGGATACTATTCTAAATACATTGTAGCCTCATTCATTTCTTATGTTTTTACTGGCAGCCAGCCACACAGAAGTTTGCACACATACAGAAACTAGCACACACCCACACTTATCTATGGCCTTCTGCAATTATTCAGTACTGTGAGGAAGCCAGCAGGGTTCATGTGTGAGGGACGAGGTGTACACTTCCGCAATCAATAACCATGGTGAGGAAAGAGCCCTTTGGAACATGCGTGTCACGGTTGTGCGATACAAAAACATCACAAACCGCTCATTGCCACACACGCATGGCTCATAAAGGAGCTGTAGTTTAATTAGCATAGAATGCCATTGTCATCCGTCAGCTTTTAGTGAGGGAAATGCTCTATGAGGATATGTTTCGAGTTGTCTGTGCCTGCCTCTGTATTAGCCATTTTAGACAGCTCCTGGCTCATCCCTCATCTCATTCTCATCCCTGATTGGTTAGGGGAATCAATCTTGCCGGTCAATCACAGGTCTATGAATATATAAAAAACTTGTCATGGGTTGAGAAACGTAGTCAGAGAGAGAGCACCAGGTTTCTATATTTTGCGGGGGGGTTTCAAGGGGGGGTTTGCTCTCTTCTTTTCTATCTTTCTCAATGTGGACCTCTTTAAAGCCATCGTTTGGTAAAAAAAAAGCCTTTAAGTGTAAGACTTTTTAACATGATGGTCTGGTTTGTCAATACACCTTCGAAGCTTGGCTTTGGCTACGTCCAAAATAAGCCGTTATACTGTGTTTTTGAACTGCAGTTTTTTAAATGTGCTCGACCGTGATAGAGCTGGCACTAGTCTTTAATGCGGGGACACCCTCGTGGGTTCGGGCCCCAAAATAGTTTCTCAATGGCCACACTTAGCACGGTCCTGCTGCCAGAAACTGGCCCAAATCGTTGCAAACGGCCCCAAACTGAGGAAAGAACAGGAATACTGGAAAAACGTTTTCATGTGCCTACATTTGACTATTTTACGTTTTGACCATGTAGCTACCCTCACAATATCAAAGGATTACAATGAAACGCCATTGGCAGATGAGTTCAAGTAAGGATACAGCTTGGATTAGCTATCACTCAAAAGCAATGTCCCGTCGACACAGAATCAGGTCAGAGAGCAAGTGGATCCGTGGCATAATGTGAGGCTAAGCATTCATTCAAACCGTATGCAGGGGGAACCGAAATGCCCACCACACACAATAAGCCCCAAACGTTACTTCACTGAGCCCACCACTTTGTATAATGCCAGCAGTGGAGTCAAGCAGCCTAGACACCCAAAGGTAAAGCCTTAGCTCTTGTCGATGCCCAGCTTTTGCGCCTGAGAGGATAGTGAACGGCTTGTCAAAGTTGGAGACATGTAGAGGAAAATACTCGATGTGGGACATACCCACACACACACATTTATAGCATAACAGGGATTAGTCAGGCCAGCGGCAGCCCTAAGGAATTATTAACACAGTGTGTGGAGGGGGCATTCCCACGGGAGAGGGAAAGGCAAGAGTGGAGGAAAATGAAGTATCAAGCCCAGAAATTGGGCAGAGAGAGGGTGAATAATAGAGCGTTGTAAGATAGAGAGAGAGAGAGAGAGAGAGAGAGAGAGAGAGAGAGAGAGAGAGAGAGAGAGAGAGAGAGAGAGAGATTGTGGTTGGGGAGAGAAAGGGAGGGTGTGAGAGAGAGAGAGAGAGAGAGAGAGAGAGAGAGAGAGAGAGAGAGAGTGAGGGTAGGAGAGAGAGAGAGAGGGAGAGAGAGAGAGAGAGAGACAGTGACAGTAACAGAGACAGTGACAGTGACAGAGAGACAGAAAGACAGAGAGAGATAGAGGCCTCTGAAATGACGGTGGCAGAGTATAAATTGAGGGAGAGGGAATTGGGTGATAAAGTAGAATAAATTAGTGATTCCTGGTGGGCCTCCGCTATTTACAGAAGCACATAGAGTAGCAGACGGCATGCAGTGGGGGGCTGAGATAATGGATGGAGAATAATCACACAAGTACAGAACAGAATTAGAGAAAATGACTAACTGAGGGAGGAAGTCTGGAGAGAGAGAGAGAGAGAGAGAGAGAGAGAGAGAGAGAGAGAGAGAGAGAGAGAGAGAGAGAGAGAGAGAGAGAGAGAGAGAGAGAGAGAGAGAGAGAGAGAGAGAGAGAGAGAGAAAAAAAATGAAAAGCTGGAGCGAGATGAAAAGCGTAAAAAGTGTCTGGGGCAGATATTTAGAGATGGGATCAGAAAAAGAGCCAACCAGCGGAGTATAACGGAGAGATGGATTAAAGCCATACTTTAGGAGACAGGGCATACTCCCCAGCGAGGCAGGTATGGCTGAACAACCCCCATCCACATCCCAGAGCACCTTCATCTCATATCGCCTCCTGGCTGCAATTACCACACTGCTGCCCCCCTCCTCCTCCCACCTACTCCTGCCTGCTCCCTGCTCTCCTTCCTTCTCCTCCCCCCACCTCCCACCTCCTCCTCCCACATCCCTCCTCCTCCTCCTCCTCCCCCCACCTCCCACCTCCTCCTCCCACATCCCTCCTCCTCCTCCTCCTCCCCCTCCTCCCACCTCCTCCTCCATCTCCAATCTCCCCGCTCCGCTTCCCCTGGTCTCCAAGCACCCCCCCCCCCCCCCCCCCCCATCCATGGCTGCCCGTCATATTAGCGTGGCCCGGTGCACCTGGCTCGGGGCTTAGCCTCCCAGTCCAATAAGGACCGGGGGGCCCTCGTGGATAAAGAGCTCCACACGTGGTGCTGCCAAGTGAGCAGGTTGAGCTCTCCGAGCCACCCGGCCACGGTCGGCCTGATATACTCAATGAGATACTCTCGACGTCGATAAATCAGTCAAGCAAAACCAGCTCCAGTCTTTCAGTTTTAATCGGGAAGGAGGGAGGAGGGGATGGGGGGGGGGGGTTTCTGTGTGGGTGACTCCGGAGATCAAATGACAATGGTATTTGATTCCAACTGTTTAATAACACGCTGCCGAAAATGTCATTAGAAGTGATGAGACACTTGCCTGGGAATTAACACACACACGCACGCAAGCACGGACGTACGCACACACAATAGCGTGCACATACGCACACCACACATACATAAAAATGAACAAACACACACAAAGCTCATTATTATATTCAAAATCACACATACACAGACATGCATCAAGAAAGAGAGCGGGAGAGCGAGAGAGATACTGAGAGAGAGAGAGAAATAGAGAGAGGGTAAAACCGAGACGGAGATGGATACTAAAATACCCTTGTCTTGTTGTTTCCGGTGGTTTGATGACTCAAGCGATACATTAATCAGTGCCGTTATTAAAGGACTCCAGCCGTTCCTTTATCTGGCAGCCGCTCTATCACGCCTGTTTTAATCTCAATCAGCCACACCACCTGTCAATGTCACTATGCGCTGAAGACATTTTGATGTGACATATTGACGACATGTTTTTTGTTATGGCGGAAAATTGGATAATTTTGAGTGAGATGTCTCTGAGATGTTTCCTTTTCGCGACATTTTCCTCACTTTCTTTCTCCCTTCTGTTAGATTGTTTCTCTTTTGACTGCTTTACTTACGATTCATTGATGACATGGCCTTTTAATTTTTTTTTAATAAGGAATGAGTCAGGGTTGGGAATCTCACTCACGGACGCCTACAGGTTGACAGGGTTAGGTTATGGTTTCTCCCGCGTTGAAGAAAACTCAGTTTAGACTTCACTACGTTGACAGCGGGGGGAAACATGTCTGAACAAAGGAAGTTCGGCATAATGTGGCTTAAAAAAAAGATATGCACACTGGCTAGCTAAGAGCTAACCGGTAAAATGGCTGTTAAATTTCACATATTACTGTATTCAGGGCGAGATATCAAATATCCAAACACATATTGCATAATTACACATAATCAAATTATGTGTAACAACGTCAACCAACATTTATACTATAATTTACTTCCCATTAACGATGAAACGCTGCAATGGTTGGAAAACCGGCGCTCTGAAATTATAACAGAATTACCAACCTTGGAATAATAAATGTATAAATAAATAAATTTGGTTGAAACAACTGAACGGACAATTCCATTCAGTTAAATTTTTAACACGTTGGCGCTCGTTTTTCCAGTCATCTTGAACGCAGCATTGAAACGAGGACTTCTCAACTGGGATTGGCCCCGCCCCTAACCCTTATCCTTAGCTCCGCCCACCTGCAGCGCTGCCTCCGCCTCCTGCAGGGCGGGCCGGGCGGCCTCCAGCTTCTCCTTGGCGATGGCCTTGTCCACGGAGATGCTGTCCACGATGGCCTGGGCCTTGTCCTTCACCTTCTGCACCTCCACCTTCACGCGCTCGGCCGCCTGCGCCTTCACCGTCACCTCCTTCAGCACCTGGGGGGGGTGGAGGGGCAGGTTTAGTTTAGTTTAGTTTATTAGGATCCCGATTGGCCATTACGCAAGGCAACAGCTACACTTCCTGGGGTCCACGTTTAACAAGACAAACGTACAATAAATCAACAATAGCCTACAAAAGAAAACAGGATAAAGAAGAAAAGAGAACAGATAACCAAAAAAATACAATTCTGACATCATAGAGAGGGAACAGAAAGACATCATACATAGGAAAAATTATGAAGTAAGCAAGTGGGTGAGGAAGGGTTAGGCACGGTCGTCTGGTAAGGTTAGTTGGGAATACTTTACAATTAAGGTACATGAGCTAATCGTTCATTCAAATAGTTATTGCGGTATGAGCGTTCACTAAGTTAATTAACATTTAAGTAGTAATCATTTGCTATGCATAAGCGTTATTTATGGTGATGTTAATTAAAGTACTCATTGATATTATTAGGGTGAGGGTTAACCCTAACCAACTAACCCTAACCCTATGCTAATGCTATATAATAATGCTTATTACTGCATTAACTCATGTAAATCAATGGTTAATTAATGTAGCCATATTGTAAAGTGTCACAAATTAATTGATTGCTTAGGTAATGTCAAATAAGGGGTTTGTTTTCGTTAGGTGGTATGTCGGGTAAGATCTGTTATGCTATGCTCTGCTATGCTAGCGTACCACCATGTGGTACGATATGTTACACAGCCGTTGGCTGTATGCACACAGGCCCTGCAGTCAATGGCTTTTCATGCTATTAATGTCATTTAATTACACCGCCGTAGACATATGGGACAAAAGCTTCGAGCCGGTTCCCATTCTTCTACAAACTATAGCTGGAACGCTGGACTAGGGACCTCGTGTTAAACGTAGCTTTCTAGGCTAATTCTAGCAGATTCGTGGCTTTCTAGCTCAATCTGGGACGGTAACTAATGCTCCATTATCCCTGTTAAATCAATGATTGAATAAATAAGTGTGCATCATTTAGCCGAAGACCGAAGAGTCTTCGGCTGTTGGAGAGCTCCCGTCGAAACAGATCAGCACCTCATTGGTCGACAGAGGACATAGTGATTACCCTGCGATCATTTTCCTTAGGTTACCCCTTGTTCCCCTGGCAACCCCTCGTCCACTGAACCAATTCAACACATCTCTTCTTCAGTCATTTACCGTGACTCTCAATGTGGCATTGATATTCGTCGTTCCACACAGCGCATTCAATTACACTAATGGATTTAAGGATAATTCCCTGTTAATGCTTGAGTTAATAGGACAAGGTATTGAACAATGGCTGCAGTGTGTAGCATTACTATGGATTTACGAACTCACGTGTACACCTCTGAACAATTACACACTAAGGACAAAATAATAAACAAATTCGCCTGACTTCTTGTACACACAAGCACTCACTTACATGCCTGACTCCTTCCTGTCCAATACTCTCTCGCACACACGTAAACAAAGACACACACACATACATATTCACACACACACATTTTTTTCTCACTCATTCTGCATGACCTGACCCCTATAGGAAGATAATCATACTGTACACACCCAGTGCACGCACGCACACATACACACACACACACACACACACACATATACACACACACACACACTTTTTCTCACTCCTTTTGCATGACCTGACCCCTATAGGAAGATAATCATAGTCCACACACTATGTGCACGCACACACACACACACACACACACACACACACACACACACACACACACATTTTTTCTCACTCCTTTTGCATGACCTGACCCCTACAGGAAGATAATCATAGTCCACACACACACACACACACACACACAAACACACACACACCCCCCGTCCCTCCTAAGTCGTCCCGACAGCGGCCAGGGCTCCGGGGGCGCTGGGTGACCCACCATGTCGGCCTTGTCATTAGCCACTTGCAGCTCCTTCTCCTTGACCTCCAGCTCCTGGCTGAGGGCGGCCACCGACTCGGAGGCCTCCTTCAGCTTCTGCAGCCCCGTGTTCATCCTGGAGTGGACAGCAGACTGTTATCAACCCTGCTGCCTATGTGTGTGTGTGTGTGTGTGTGTTTACCGTTTTTGTGTGTGTGTGTGTGATTACCGTTTTTGTGTGTGTGTGTGTGTGTGTGTGTGTGTGTGTGTGTGTGTGTGTGTGTGTGTGTGTGTGTGTGTGTGTGTGTGTGTGTGTGTGTGTCTATTTATATGCGTGTGTGTGTGATATCCTCGTTTTTGTGTCTTATTCTAGTTTTTGTGATCCTTGTGTGTGTGTGTGTCTGCATGCATGTATATTTATGCATGTGTGTGTGTACGTGTGTGTGCATGCGCGTATGTATGTATTTATGTATGTATATGAATGTGTGTGTATGTTTGTGTGTATCTGCATTTGTGTCTGGTGTGTGTGTGTGCATGCGTGTATGTATGTATTTATGTATGGATATGAGTGTGTGTATGTTTGTGTGTATCTGTGTGGTGTGTGTGTGTGTGTGTGTGTGTGTGTGTGTGTGTGTGTGTGTGTGTGTGTGTGTGTGTGTGTGTGTGTGTGTGTGTGTGTGTGTGTGTGTGTGTATGTGAGTGTGTGTGATTGATACTCGTTTTTGTGGATGTGTGTGGATATGTATCTGTGTGTGTGTGTGTGTGTTTGTGTGTGTCTGTGTGTGTCTGTGTGTGTGTGTGTGTGTACAGATATGTCTGTAGTACCACTCACCTTTGGGCCAGGGTCTGCACCTCGGAGCTCTTCTCCCTGTAGATCTTCTTGTAGCCCTGGATGAAGGACAGGTAGGACTTGGGTGTGACGTGGGTCGGTCGTCTGTACCTAAATCGCCATGGGAGACACAACAGCAACAAAATGGATTGAAGCAGAACACCATATGCTGAACAGCAATGTTTATCATGTTTTTCTCCTTATATATTTATCTATGTATATTTAATTTTGGCCAACAAGGCACCTAATAATATAACACGCAATAATAATAATAATAATAATATTTGTATTATTAATATTACTATTATTTGTACTATATACATAATTACTAATTAGAATAAAATATATAATTATTATTAATTATGTGATTATTAAAACAAATATAATACACAAATCGAGGCCTTCCTATGTAAGAAGGTAGGCCCGTTTATTTGACCAGTGAGTGATGATCCTTCCCAGGCTAGGTCGTCAGCTTCCCAGGCTAGGTCGTTAGCTTCCCAGGCTTGGTCATTAGCTTCCCAGGCTAGGTCGCTAGCTTCCACGTACCTCTGGAAGTAGTCGACACACTTCTCGGCCACCCCGTCCTGGAAGGAGCCCATGCACTGCACCACCTCAGCCTTCACCTGCAGCGAGCACTCGATGTCAAACACAGACAGGAAGTGCTCCGACACTACAGGAGAGAGCGAGAGCGAGAGCGAGAGAGAGAGAGAGAGGGGGGGAAGAGAGAGATTATCTCTGTTAAATGTAAGTGTTTGGAGACAGAGGATGCAAAAAAAACATGACATACAGAATAGATTGGCAATTTTAAAACAGAAATTAATTCACCAATTCCCAGAGCCACCACTTACCTTTCCAATCCATTACGCACTCGAAGGCATCATAATTTAAACCTGATTGCATCTGGGGGCTATCTTAACATGGGTAATTGTGCGACAGCAAAGGAAATTATACCTTATTGAGATATTTAACATATATTACAACCAGTTCTATATTCTCAAATAAATAAGCAACATGTGGAACAGTCATCAAGAGAAAACATATTTTAATCAAAACAACAATCGTTGTTGGTGAAATTGGTTGTGGGTTAAACTTGAAGATTTATGAATATGTCTGCCTCTTTTTCGTAATTACTATTTCACACATAACACATATTGAAGACATTTTTCATCATTAAAATAAAACAGGGCTCCACCTGACTTCATGTTAACAGCTACTCCCAAAATATCCTCTCTAATTGTAGACAACGTGCCCAACATCTATTTTTGATATCAGAGGGTGTGAAGGACGGGAGGGGAGGCCTGCTTTTGTCATTGCTCTCGAATTTGAACTGCCACTATTTTTTTTTGCTCATTATTTGATCAACACATACTTTACGATATACGCTTGTAAAACCCAAAGCAATGTGATATATATCTGCTCAACCTTGGTTGAGCAGGTTCCTATTTTAACGTTATAGGAAAATATTAAAATATAAAAAATATTTGGGAAAGAAAAGAAAACAGGGGCCTTAACAGGGAAGCTAACTTATGAACAAAATGGCGTTGTTATAGTACCGGCCACGAGGGCGTCTTTGGGCCAGCGGCTGAACCAGTCCATGGTGCAGCCCGATATCAGCGCCGGGAACTTCAGGGCGCGGTTCCGGAACTTTTCCCCGACGGGGGAGAAGCACAGGACCACGTGGAGGTTCTGCCGGACCCGGGACATGAAGTACTCGTACAGGTTCTCATTGGTGGGCGGTCTCCGTGGAAACTCCCGCTTCATGGCGGGAATGAGATCGCTCAGGATCTCGTCGATCTCGTCGCGGGCGAACAGGTTGGACACCTGGTATACACGCACATGCACACATTCACGCACACACTTATTCATACGTTTGCATAATATGCTTGCATGTACATTTTGTATTTCAGAGTGAAACATGCATTCACACAATGCTAAACACACACACGCACACAGGCACAAACACGTACACAAACACACACACACACAGAATCTCATCTCATCACACACAGTGCCTTACATCCAAACACCATTCCATGGTCGTTTATTCCAATTTACCTCCAAGGTGAGGAGAAGCTGCTTCGACTGTTAGCGATGCTGTGTGTGTCGGCATGCAATGCGTGCGTGCGTGCGTGCGTGCGTGTGTGCGTGTGTGTGTGTGTGTGTGTGTGTGTGGTGGCAACCCGGCTTGGTGTGTAAGCCGCCTCCTTCCAATAAGCACACGAACTGGAGATTACTTAGAGCCAAAATTGCACTTTTATTCAATAGTAAATTATAAATCTATCAAACCAAACATAAAACTCAGCTTTGGAGGAATCAACAGTCTTTTTCCTCCGGGTGGAATCCCATCACCCATGAGACTGGTCTCTCCGCACACGCGAACCAGGAGAGCCCTGAATGAGTGTGGAAGCATGCTTTCTATTTCATTCCTACTGACCGCCAGAGGCGGTGCTTTAGCACTGGATGTTCCATCTCGCGCATGCGCAGGTCGAGTAATTATACCAAAAAAGTCACCTGTGACACCTGGGTGACCCGAGAAAGTCTATATATTCCGGAGTCACCCGAGGTTCTGTTCCTTCTATTTTCTCGCGGTAGCGTACTAGCAGGACACACAAACATTGTTTGTTGTAAGAGATACCATATTAGCTTGTCGCAAGTAGCCTTGTAACCCAAGGGTTGGTGCCTCGATTTAACTTCGTCCACCAAGGGCTGCGACTCGCAATTAGTTTGATATCGGCAGGGGTGAGTAAAGTGTGTAGGCTACGCGTAGTCGACTATCCGTCGGCTAGCGCGGCAGCCGATTTCACCTTTCTACCCTTTGCTTTAATTTGCTTAGAGCATTAATTGGCGGCTAGTTTTCAGTCGCCGTGTTATTCTTTCGGTCTCGCACCGTTTCTCGGGTGCGTTCGCCTAAGCCCGGTTGCTCATTTGTATGCGCCAGTGCGCGGCTTGGGGTCCAAGCCGCCGTCACTGTATTTATTTAGCCAGTTGCGCTCTTTAATTAATCGCCAGTGAGTGGCTTGGTTTTCAAAAAGCCGTCACTGTATTTTCCTGGCGCCGTCACTCTATCGTCGGGCGCATTATTGCTCGGGTGCTCTCGCCTGTAGCTTGATTGCCTAGCCTGCGCTGATTGCTCTCCGGTGCGCTGCTTGGATTACCAAGGCTCGCCGTCACTGTGTTGTTGCCGGGGTGTCGCGTCGTTGCTCGGGTGCTCTCGCCTAAAGCTCGATTGCCTAGCCTGTGTTAATTTGCTCTCCAGTGGGCTGCTTGGGTTTCCAAGGCTCGCCGTCACTGTTATTGTCGGAGTCAAGTGTCGCGTCGCTCGGGTGCTCTCGCCTGTAGCTCGCCGTCACTGTTATTGTCGGAGGGTCGCGTCGCTCGGGTGCTCTCGCCTGTAGCTCGCCGTCACTGTTATTGTCGGAGGGTCGCGTCGCTCGGGTGCTCTCGCCTGTAGCTCGCCGTCACTGTTATTGTCGGGCTGTCGCGTCGTTGCTTGGGTGCTCTCGCCTAGAACTCGATTGCCTAGCCTGTATTAATTTGCTCTCCAGTGGGCTGCTTGGGTTTCCAAGGCTTGCCGTCACTGTTATTGTCGGGGTGTCGCGTCGCTCGGGTGCTCTCGCCTGTAGCTTGCCGTCACTGTTATTGTCGGGGTGTCGCGTCGTTGCTCGGGTGCTCTCGCCTAAAGCTCGATTGCCTAGCCTACTGATTAATTTGCTTGCAATTTGCCGACATGCTAAGCGCCCATAGTTGTGTCACCTGCATGGCCTCCCTGCAGGCGGAGGATGGCCATGACCAGTGCCCTGCGTGTCTCGGGGTTGAACACCTCAGGGAAGCAGTGTCGGATAACCCGTGCATGAACTGTAGTTTCATGCCTCATGCACTGAGGCTAGCTAGGTTGGCTGAGGTGGAGGGCAGACCAGGGTTGCCCCCTTCGGGTCTTGGTCCTAGTGGCACCAGGCGCCGTGCCTCGGCAGCTGGGGGACCCCCCGGGAAGTCCCGTAAGGTCGAAAACTTGGCAAACCAAGTGAATAAGCTCTCGGATGAGGTTGCTCAGATTAAAACCCTCCTACAGAACCTCCAACCAGCTCAGGGTGTACCAGCCGCGGCCCCTGCGGCTGCGCAACCCACTTATACAGAGGATGACATGCTGTCTACAGCTGCGTCCTGTAGCCTTTTTGCAGAGGAGGAAGAGCAAGCGTCCCTTGCCTCTCAGGCGTTCTCTCAAGGGTCTCTGGGCGGCTCGGCTAGAGGGTCAGTGTCCGGCTGCGACACTGTTAGACCAGCCGTGCGAATGGCCCTGGCAACACTGGGGTTGGATGAAGCTCCTGTTTCATCTGCACATGTGAACGCCTTTTTTCCACAGGCCGCTCAACCTTCCGTTTTCTCTTTGCCCCCCTCTGAGCCGTACATCGCAGAGCTTCATAGATGCTGGCCAGATTCAAGGGCTCTCTCCCATCACACTAGTGATAGCAGAGGTCTGGCAACTATGGCCAATGCTGATTCTTATGGCTTGGACCGGTTAGCTCCGATTGAGCCTGCTATAGCGTCCCTGGTTGTCTCCCCGGACGAGGCTCTGAGAACCGATGCGCGCTGCCCTCGGCCCCAGTGCCGGATTACAGATGACCTCCTTACCAGGAGTTATAACATTGCTGCCCGTGTGGGACGTCTTGGGAATTCGCTCTCTCACATCGTTCTGGCGCTGTCTCAGACTATACGTGGGTCAGGTGCTGATCCTTCAGCACAGACCCTCAGTGATGCTTCACTGCAAACTTTTGCTTACATGACTAGGGAGCTAGGCAGGTTAATGTCAACTGTTACGTTGGCGCGCCGCCAGGTTTGGCTGGCGCAGTCACCGCTTTCGGAGGTGTGTCGACGGACCCTCCGTTCTCTTCCAGTAGTCCCAGGCCAGACATTTGGGCCAGCTGCTCTTCAGGCCCTGGAGCGAAGTGTACAGGTAGGCCAGGCTAGCCAGCAGTTTGCTAGCTTACGGCGTGCACCTCTGCTCCATTCTAGGCCGGGGGCCTCTGCGGTACCCCGTGCCAATAGCTCTCAACCACGTTCAGGTGGACAATCGAGGGGCCAGCACTTCTCAGCACGGGCTGACCAGCGCCGTAGCTCTGCGCCACGGGTGGCATTTCAGGCGCCAAGAGGTTCGGCGCCCAGTCGCCGCCCCCCCAGGGCCCCTAGGGGCAGGGGGGGTAGGTACTGAAGTCCAAGGGCCGGTCGTCGGACGCTTTTCTCAGCAGCACTTGAGCTACTGGCAAGAGCAGACCACAGACCCTTGGATAGTGTCCACGCTATCCAACGGGTACACACTACAATTCCGACGCCGGCCCCCAACTTTCAGCGGGATCAAGGTTACCGTGGTCACCAATCCCGACAGATCCCTGGTCCTGAGACAGGAAGTAGCCACCCTCCTTGGGAAGGGTGCCATCGAAGTAGTAGAACCACAAGAACAGCTCGATGGGTTCTACTCAACCTACTTTCTGGTACCGAAGAAGGATGGCGGGTTTCGCCCCATTCTGGACTTGAGAGGGCTGAATCAGTTCCTCAAGGTTCTTCCCTTCCACATGCTGCGTGTTGCGGACGTCCTCCAGGCTATCGCTCAGGGGGACTGGTTCGTATCAATAGACCTGAAAGACGCTTACTTTCACGTCCCTATTGCCCAACGTCACAGGCGGTTCCTCCGCTTTGCTTTTCTGGGCAAGGTTTACCAGTTCAGGGTTCTTCCGTTCGGGCTGTCTCTGGCCCCGCGTATATTTACACGGTGTGTAGCAGCAGCCCTGTCACCATTACAGGCCACAGGTATGGCGATACTGCCATACCTGGACGACTGGTTGGTCATTTCCCCAACTCGGGAGCAGGCGGTCAGGGACACAGCCACTCTCCTCAGCCATGTGGACCGGCTTGGCCTTATGGTCAATTTTACCAAGAGCAACCTTACACCTTGTCGGGTTGTGAGCTATCTGGGGCTGGTGCTCGACTCGGTGGCCATGCGAGCCTGCCTCTCTCCAAAGCGCGTAGCTACCATTCTGCAGCTGCTACAGCGCTTCAGGCGGGGGAAGTTGCTGGAATACAGCCTCTTCCTTCGACTGATAGGTCTGCTGACCTCAGCATCCATGGTGGTCCCACTAGGCCTTCTGGAATTGCGTCCCCTTCAGATCTGGGTGAATGGTCTCCACTTGGACCCCAAGTGGCAGAGACACAAGATGGTCAGGGTGTCTGGGCGGTGCCTTCGGGCCCTCAGACCCTGGAGAGAGAGGGCATACCTGATTGCGGGGTCGCCCTTAGGGAGGATAGCTTCCCGGCGGGAGGTTGTGGAGACGGACGCCTCCCTTTCCGGCTGGGGTGCAGTATGGCAGTGCAGGACTGTCAGAGGCCAGTGGGATGCCCAGCAGAGACTGGAGCATATAAATGTGCTGGAACTCCTTGCGGTGTTCTTAGCTCTCAGGCACTTCCTTCCAGTTCTGAGGGACCGACATGTTCTTGTCCGGACAGACAACACCTCCACAGTTTACCACGTCAACCATCAGGGGGGCACCAGATCGAGGCAGAGCCTGCGGGTCACGCAAGGGCTCCTTCGGTGGGCGTTCCCCCATTTTCTAAGCCTGAGGGCTGTCCATGTTCCAGGTGTCCGGAACACAGCGGCAGACCTTCTCTCTCGCCAAGGGCCACCCCCCGGAGAGTGGAGACTCCATCCGGAGGTGGTGGGGATGATTTGGGACAGGTATGGCAGGGCAGTGGCGGATCTCTTTGCTTCCGAAGAGACCACCCACTGTCCCCTTTGGTTCTCCTTGACGGAGAGGACCAGTCCCCTAGGGCAGGACGCTCTGGCTCATGCTTGGCCAGACAGCCTGCTTTATGCATTTCCCCCAATTCCCCTTTTACTGGCAACGCTGGACAGGGTCCAGCGTGGCTGTCACAGCCTACTTCTGGTGGCTCCACATTGGCCAGGAAGGCCATGGTTCCCACCATTACTGAAACTCCTCAACGGAGAGCCTTGGTGCCTCCCAGAGAGACGGGACCTTCTGTCTCAGGTAGGCGGACGCATATGGCACACGAATCCTGGCCGCCTGCGGCTGTGCGTGTGGCCCCTGAGAGCCAGGACCCACTGCTGAGGTCTTGCGACCAGTCAGTGGTCCGTACTATTTTTAGTTCAAGGGCACCCTCCACTAGGTTGCTCTATGCAAACAGGTGGAAGTTGTTTTCACAGTGGTGCGTGGCGCGGGGCGAAGTCCCGGAGACCTGCTCAGTGGTAGTGATACTACACTTCCTGCAGTCTGTGTTGGACAACAGAAGAGCTGCGTCTACCCTGCGTGTTTATATGGCCGCGATCTCAGCCACACACGCAAGGGTGGATAACCAGATGGTAGGGTCCCACTACCTAATCAGGCAGTTTCTGAAGGGAGCCCAGAGGCTTCAACCGCCGCGATCCCTGAGGGCACCATCATGGGACCTGAAAGTAGCTCTGAGGTCCTTATGTCTACCCCCATTTGAGCCACTAAGTCAGGCAGACCTGACGCGGCTGTCCATGAAGACGGCATTTCTCCTTGCCATTGCAACTGCAAAACGGGTCGGTGAACTCCATGCCTTGTCAGTAAGCCAGGCGTGTTTGCGCTGGCACGCAGATGGGTCAGGAGTGGTGCTCTGGCCGAACCCATCCTTCCTACCCAAACGATTGTCTCCCCATCATGTAAACCAATCAATCGAGTTGGCTGCTTTCAATCCCCCAGGCTCTCCAGGGGGTGC
>NC_079422.1:18877511-18887511 GCF_026213295.1 Gadus chalcogrammus
GAGAGAGAGAGAGATGGATGTTGAGAAGAGAGATTTTGTGAGAGACGGAGTGTGAAATAGAGCACAACCCTTAGCCAAAGGATTAGTTATACCGCAGAATGATATGGATCAGGTGGAGGGGAGAGAATCGTGGGTAATTTATCCTACCATATTGTTAAATTTAAAAAATAGTACACAATTGACAAGTGGCCTGGCTCTGTAAGTCTGTACGAATTACACAATATTTTCAATCATGAATTATTTATTTCTGCACCACGATCAATTTAGGTAAGGCTTCTTGAACCTTCAAAAACGATCAATATCGGGCTTAAGGGTTCACGAGTACTGACAAAAGCACGTTTTACCCATAATACCTCAGCAGAGATTCTCACCAGATAAAGAGAGAGAGAAAGAGAGAGTGCTTGAGTGAGTGAGTGAGTGAGTGAGTGAGTGAGTGAGTGAGTGAGTGAGTGAGTGAGTGAGTGAGTGAGTGAGTGAGTGAGTGAGTGAGTGAGTGAGTGAGTGAGTGAGTGAGTGAGTGAGTGAGTGAGTGAGAGAGAGAGATACAGAGAAAGAGCAGAGAAAGCTTGATTGATGAATTCTGTGACCGCGGCACACTGTAGCCACACACATCGACTCCACTGAAGCCCTCGTCTCACAGGGGAAATATGGTCGCAAGGCGTAGCTCACTGCGGATGAGTCACAACGTTACAGCATCCAGCGATGTAGCAGAGGGCTGCTTGGAAACAACGCAACGCACACCCTTGAGCGCACAATGGATCATGTGATGACACAACGCGATGAAAAGGCTTTCGCCGGCCGCCAAAATGAAATGAGATTGCATTCCATTTCATTAATTTAGACATTATTTGGTTTTCCCCTTACTCAACACACTCACACAGAAATGCACACACACACAAACACACACACACAAGACACACACAGAAAAACTAAAACACACACACACACACACACACACACCCTGCCACCCCTCATCTAAATCAAACAACAAACCCATAAGGTGGTTGGATTCTATGTAGGATGCTGTATGCCTACCATATGTTGTGATATGTGTTAAGGCTGCTGGTAGGAATTAGCAGGAACCAGTGAGGTAAGCTCAAACCATCCCCAACGGCCTTAAGAGCCCGGAGGTTCAACCCGCTGACCCCGCATGAGTGGGATTCATGGGCAATCAATGCATATCTGTATCAGGACGCTCTGTGGGGGCTGCTGCGCGGAGGCGTGTGCCCACCGGGTCAGGGTGATCTGGAAGAGCTTGTATCCAGCGATGAAGGAGGCCAGCCGGGTCAAGCTCTGCTTCCCCGAGCCCCCGACGCCCACCAGCAGGGCGTTCCCCCTGGGGGTCCGAATGATCCTGGAGACCTGCACGCACACACACACACACACACACACACACACACACACACACACACACACACACACACACACACACACACACACACACACACACACACACACACACGCACACACACACCATACACACACACACACACACACACACACACACACACACACACACACACACACACACACACACACACACACACCATAGCCACACGTTGAGTCATCTGTGTGCTCATTATTTCTTATCATTTTTACCCTATCTGTGTGCTTGCGTGTGTGCTTGCGTGTGTGTGCGTGCGTGCGTGTGTGTGTGCGTGCGTGCGTGCGTGCGTGCATGCGAGTGATTGAGCGAATGAGTGAGTGAGTGAGTGAGTGAGTGAGTATTGTACTTATTTTACGGCTGTGAATGTGCTTGGCACTTGTTTCTATGAAGATCGTAACTTTTCCGACAGAGAAACATTGTTGTTTCTCTTCTTCTGAAATTTTTTACTTATTGTAGGTCGCTTTAGATACAGGCGTCAAAAGCTAAATGCCCCTAAATGTAAATGTAAACGAAAACCGTCCCCCCCGTTTCCCCGCCCCTCACCCAACAGGTCGTCGAAGATGTCCCTCTGGGGGACGTGGGTGGTAATGAGGGTCTCGTACTCGGTCCGCTAAATGCCCCTTGATGTAAATGTAGTGTAAAGATACCTTGACCAGGTGCAGCACGGCGTCCCTGAAGAACACCATGTCCATTCCGGCCCCCCGGATGCTCTCGTTGTACTGGCCCAGGAACATGGTGAGGCGCTCCGTCAAGCTCTCGTACGACTCCACCGGCTCGTACACCTTGGGCATGTCGAAGTCTGAGTCCTCGGCCTCCTCGCCTGGGGGGAACACAACCACACGGATCCGGGGGGTACCGTGTTTGTTTTTAGTCAACTTGACAGCGTGTGTGTCTGCGTGGGTGTCAGTGTGTGTGTCTGTGTGTGTGTCTGTGTGTGTTTGTGTCGTGTCAGTGTGTGTGTCTGTGTGTGTGTCTGTGTATATGTGTGGGTGGGTGTGTGTGTTTCAGTGTCGGTGGCAGTGTGTGTCTGTGTGTGTGTCTGTGTGTGTGTCTATGTATATGTGTTTGTGGGTGTGTGTGTGTCAATGTCGGTGGCAGTGTGTGTGTGTGTGTTCGCGCGCGTGCGTGCGTTCGTGCGTGAGCAGGAAGTGTCGATGATGGCTCTGCCAGGATTGGTGCAGCGTAGGATAAAGACACGATAAAGGTTGTCGTGACGTGTGACGTATGAAACTATGAAAACGTTATTATTATTTACGTCGCTTTGCTGACCTGTGTGTGACCTGGCTGTATTAACCAACTTATTTAATCTGGTTATAAAGTGGAAGGACAGCTCGGCCAATCCAGGTGGACATTACTGTTCTGTACCTCGGCTTGAAAACAAGACACCAGTGGTAGACAACACAGACACGATACAAGAAGTGTCCCCACATAAAGTTCAGTGCAATAGGGACGTTTTCCGTAGTTTAGTGTCCGTATTGCAGTGGGGAAGGAGGTGTTTTTCCAGCATGATGTAGAGGTGAATATGGACTAGTACGGAGGGAGCAGCTTTGCTAACCTGACACATGGCCACATGGTTTGTTACACTGAACCATTTGGGAAGTGATCCTTGAAAACGGTTTGGATAGGGCAGGCACTTTATACTTGGCAGGTGATTGGATGAACCATCTGTCTATCACTATCTATCACTTATCACGTAGATCACTTAGTTCATCATAGGACGCTGATGGTTTCAGACACAAACGCATAACCTGAGGTCTGGCAAGATGGGTTCTCCCGGGAGGGTAATCTCGCAAATCCAGCTGCCTCGATTAAAGTTTGGCTGCTACTTGAGCAGAAAACTTTTCTGATCGATCCCAAACCCGCCCATCCTTGGAAGAAGACTTTTGATTAATATGTGACTGCCAAGTTTTGAGGTCTCAGGTGAAGCGTAATACTCAAGAACCAAGAAACTGATTAGCAAAGTGCTTTGGCACTGGATGTAGGGGATATCTGGGGAGGGGGTAAGAAATCATAGATCGACTTTGTTTTCCCATGCAACTGTCCTGAGAACTACATTAAGGTATTGTATGAATATTTAATGTGGGGTGTAGGGGATATCGCATGTTGTTCTGGGAATTATTGACACAGGTTCAACCCCTCTGTCTCCCTGGCAACATTACAATAATCAATACTATTCGACAAAAATATCTGAAGTATTACAGTTCTATTGTTTTGTTTTTTATCATCATTTTTAGTATAGAATCGTTTTCCTTTTTACATGTAGTGAGAGATTTTTTAAAACGTTTGAACTGATGTGGGTGAAATGTAATGACACACGTAAATGCAGTAGACTCCCGAATCATACGACGATACATTAATTGCGTATATTAATATAAAGCATCATTCCCCAACACAACACAACAATGTTCCCAGCGCAGCCGTGCAAACAGCCATACAAAACAGGTATCAACTGATTCTTGCAGTATATATATTCACGCACACACGCACGTACGCACGCGCGCACACATGCACACGCACACAGACAGACAGACAGACAGACAGACAGACAGACAGGCAGGCAGGCAGGCAGGCAGGCAGGCAGGCAGACAGACAGACAGACAGAAAACAGACAGACAGACACACACACACAACCACAGTACCTGTGGCTTCGGGGGCGTCTCGCAGGAAGTCCACAAAGTACGAGTCGTCGGCGCTGTCGGCGGCGCTCCTTGCGGCGTCCCCGCCGAAGTCCTCCTGCAGCAGCAGCTGGGCCAGGGCCTGGTCGAACCACGACACGTCCTCCGGCGTGGTGAAGCGGTCCGCGATCACACGCTGGCACTCGTGCTTCCAGAGGGACAGCAGGACCTGGGGGGGGGGGGGGGGGGGGGGGGAGGAAAAGTGGATGTGGGGAGGGGGCGGGGGGGGTCACCGTAGGGGGTGTTATGGATACGCTCTCTTATTTTGAAAATGTACATTTAGGGTATTTTAGCAGACGCTTTTATCCAAAGCGACGTACCACTATTTATGCACACATTCATGGAGGATTCATTATTAGCTCAGGAGGAAGCGCTGGTTGGCCGGAAGAACGCTAGTTCAATCCCCGGCTCCTAGCCGGGGATTGAACTAGCGTTCTAATCCGACACACGCAGGTGCGAAACCTCATCAAGGATAGCATTATTGAGTTATTTGCTATTTCGACACTTGAATAAGCAATAAGCAATAAGTAGTTATAAGGTACGTTTCAGTACATCGCGAATCCCAGTCGATACTGCAAGCATTTCATAGACATGAATCCTTCAAGTAAGGGATAAACATGCCGTTCCACAGCCCTGTGTCTAGACTGAACGGCCTTCATGTTTGAAGGATTAAACCTGCCCTGCCTCGCGGAACAACTTGCTACTTCATGATTGTCTTTAAAGAATATGTTTATCAATCAAAGGACAATACCAGTCTGGGTGATGAAACCATCAAGCCATCAAATTGGCTCTCCCGGCTTCACTAAAACCTCCTTTACCAGTATAATTTGTCAAAATTAGCTTCTACCTCCAACGCAGACGGTACCAACATAGCAATTTGGTGTTTGTGATTGAGACTTTGAGAGAGATTTCGTGAAGCACTTCACACCACAGCGATCCACTTTCACAAACTCTGCATTGACCTTCCCTGCATTGATTCAGAGAACCAAAGTGCACTCGGGTTTCGATCTCCAAAAGTAGTTCCCCCCCCTAACCAGTGACCAACTCCCACTCCCACCCCTCGGGGGGGGGGGGGTCGTCCGCTCACCTGACGCGAGTGCACCACCTCCGCGGTGGTGTTGAGCATCCCCTGCCAGACGCGGGAAAGGTCCCGCAGGTTGAAGACGTAGTGGAACTTGGCGGGCGTGGGCAGCATCTTGGCCTTGGTGGCCTGCCAGAGGCGGCGCGTCAGGGACACCAGGCGGGGCACGGCGCCGCGAACCTCCTCGCCGAAGCCCCGCCGGGCGCAGTAGTGGCCCACGCCGATGACCCCTGGGAGGGGGGCGGGACGGGGGTCAGAGGGTCAGAGGGGCGGGGCGGTGACGGCGCTCAAACCCAAACCCAAAGACGTTTTAAAGATGTGTTTTATACATTTTTATGCTTTGTTCATGAAGAGGTAGACAGGAAGGTATGGGAGGGAGGGAGAGAGAGGGGAGATGGTACACGCTCTACCCGGTGAACCACCGGAGTACGCCCTCAACCCAAAGAGATGATCATGGTTATTGCTGCCCTGGACTAGCACTGTCACCGTTTGTGTGGAGGTGTCCGAGTACCCATCTTTTTATTGGTCATCTTATTTTCTTACTTAATTATTTTCCATTCGCCTTTTAATTCTGTACTTTGCTGTGTGGATGCAGGGTGTTTTTCAAAGGTCCCGTGGGAATGCGTTACACACTCTCCTCTCCAAACAAGGGTCGTTCGACTCCGGACTCAGAATGACCGTCTTTAACGACGAAGGACACCATTAAAGACCGAGAACACGCCAACGTTTGAATCTTCAAGGTCTTTAACGACGAAGGACATCGTTAAAGACCGGGAAAACGCAACCAGAGTTTGCATGGCGATCCGTCAGCGTGCGGTGACTGAGGTTGTGTACGATACAAGCTGTCCGGGGTGTGTGTGGGCTCACCGAAGATCTTGTCGATGGAGGTGTTGGAGGGAAGGGTGCAGTTGAAGATGCAGAACTGCCTCTTGAGCCGCTGGGGGATGTCGTTGCGCCCCCCGCCTGGGTGGCACATGGCGGCCAAGAAGGCGATGTCCACGATGTTGGTGAACTCCCCGGGCTTCTCCAGGTTGTAGAAGCCTGTTTGCTCCATCAGCTGCCGCACGATCTCGTTGGTGACCTGCGAAAAAGGAAAAGAGAGCGTTACAGCACGACTCAAAGCACAGTGAATAAGAAATACGACAATTATTAAATATATGTGTTTTCTTCCAAGCGACATCCAGTGGCCTGAGTTGTAGTCACAGTAATATCTTGATGAAATGGTAGATGGACTGCATTTATATAGTGCTTTTCTAGCCAGTGGCCACACATAGCGCGTTTACATTCACCCATTTGTAGATACAGTCACACGCCGATGGCAGTGTCAACCATGCAAAGCGACAGCCAGCTCGCCGGGTGCAGTTAGCGTGAGTGAACACATAACAATTCATAGGGAATTCTCTGGATGGATTGACTCGTGGATGGGGGCGTTTAACTGAACTTTCTAGTTATATTATTGAGCGGCATTAGAAAAGTGACATAGTATATATTCAACCCTATTCCAAAAGTCAGCAATACTGTCCTACTTAACAACACAAAATATAGTACATAGAAGAGAATATAGAGAGACGGTATGTGCTGTGTGTAAATAAGTAATGTCAAAGAGCAGTCATTATTGGAAGTGGATAATGATTCTCAGGGAAAGCCAAACCTGGTCTCCCCACTCGTTGATGACGGGCATGTTGATGTCGTCGATGAAGACGGCCATCTTCTTGCCGGCGGGCGGGCCGTAGGTGGTGCCCATGCGCTTGTCCACGTAGCTCTCCACCGATCTCTAGAGGGGGAGCGAGCATCAGAACATAGCGGGCGTGAGGGGGACTCCACGGTGAATACACATCTGTTTGGTTTTGGATGAGAAAAATCACTCAAAAGGAGAAACGACAAATCAGATGCGAATAAAGGTGCAAATATATGACGCAAACCTTGTACACCTTCACACCGTTCTTGAAGAACATTATAACTTTATTAGGATTTGATTTCAAATTTTAACCGTTGCTCTTTGCTCTTTGAACTCTGAAATGATGGGGACCACAAAATGTATGAGATCATAAAAAAATGTACACCTATTGAGCAAATTGATAGCAACGGAAGCATTTACTACGTCTGCTTCACTGCTTTAGAGTTCACAGACCAGGTCCATCGACGCCTACGTCAAGGGAACGGACATGAAACGGGGAACAAGACACAGAGACGGAGAATAAAGGATACCAAGCAGAGAATCAGGGTTCGTATCTATCCTGCGCTCGGGCCTAATTAATGATGACAGCCGGATCGATGCGAGCCTTCCTTGTGAAGCAACAGCAGCAGCCGCGATAACACTTTACTTCAACAAATGAATAAATAAATAAACATTCACACTACAGCCCCCTGGGCTTGCCTTTATTAATCATAGGCGGAGCACGGGGGGGGGGTCTGGGAGAATCGATCGCCGCATCGTACCAGTCGATAACAATTTATTACGAGCTAACAGACAACTGGGATTCCTGGAGAGAAAGAGAGCACGACAAAACCAGGGCATAAGGCTGACCGAGACCTCAGCCATAGTGGGGAGACTGGACCTGAGGTTTTAGCGCTACCTGGAACATCAGCGGCGTGGTGGCGGAGGAGAAGTTGAGGATCTTGGCCATGTGCGTCTCTGGGTCGCTCCGGGACATGTAGGCCTTGATGATCACGGTCTTGGCGGTGCCCTGTTCCCCGATCAGCAGCACGGCCTGTCACAGGGGAAGGAGGAGGGAAAAACGGCAACAACATCAACAAAGAAGCATACATGGAAGAGATACTCGTTGACAATTGTGCAACAAAAAGTAACAAACAGAAAGAGTATTATTTACGCACCTAAAAAAAGCGGAGAAAATGTACGCAAAACATAAGAGCCTTGAGTGTCTTGACAGGTGGATTAGAAATAAAAACGTTTAACTGGAAATTGGGCTTTCAACCCAAATTCAGGAAGGTTTTATTATGCAGCTTTGCAAAAGAGTGAAGTTGGTTACTTTGTATCTTAATAAGAAATATGACACAGTGATTTCCTCACTTCCTAAACTTCTGTGGTAGGGTTGGTAAAAGAAGCCTGAGGTGTTCTGGTTTGAATTTTAATATTCTCTCTCTCTCTCTCTCTCTCTCTCTCTCTCTCTCTCTCTCTCTCTCTCTCTCTCTCTCTCTCTCTCTCTCTCTCTCTCTCTCTCTCTCTCTCTCTCTCTCTCTCTCTCTCTCTCTCTCTCTCTCAGTTAGTCCTTTTCTCTAATTCTGTACTACTGTGATTATTCTCCATCCATTATCTCAGCCCCCCACTGCATACAGTCTGCTACTCTATGTGCTTCTGTAAATAGCGGAGGCAAACCAAGAATCACTAATTTATTCCATTTATACTGTTCCACCCTCATTTCATGGCCCTCTACTCTCATATTCTCTCTCTCTGTCTCTGTCTCTGTCTCATCCCCCCCCCACACACACACACACACACAGTGACACAGACACGTAGCACATCTTATGATCAATAGCCCAGTTGCTGGGCTGCTTGGGTTCCAAATGATGTGGTCGATACTCTACTTACAAGCTAAACGCCCTGGCAGTCTGACCCATTGCCCCCCTTCCCACGGAGAGCTGTGTGTGTGTGTGTGTGTGTGTGTGTGTGTGTGTGTGTGTGTGTGTGTGTGTGTGTGTGTGTGTGTGTGTGTGTGTGTGTGTGTGTGTGTGTGTGTGTGTTTGTGTGTGTGGCAGTCAGCATACAGGTGAGAGATCAAATGCCACCAACCTTCCCTCCAATTTACGGTGATTCTAGCTCGGGAAGGATAAGCATTGCAGACACAACATGCTTGCCTGCCCAGCTCGCTGGCTTACTTCCATGAAACAGTACCACCTCCACTCTACTCTATGCGCTTTTGGTACTTTGTTTTCCACTGCAGACGGTATCCCCCTCAGTGTCGCGGTAATAATTGCGATGCAGCATGAAACTGCCATGATGTCATCCTCACAGGACAAGAAGAGGAACAATGGAGGATATCTTAGGGATGCTGTTTTTTTGGTTTGTCAACCTTGTCTGTTGACCATGGCATCTTTGGATCCAAACGACTTCTAATAGTCCTACGACTCTTCTATCCTCTCTCTTGTTGTACTCAGGTGGATTCCGTACGCACCTTGCCCTGCGAGGCGATGGTCTGGATGAGGAAGTCCGTCCGGACGTTGTCCACGTTGGGCACCAGGATGGATCCGTACTCAGGGGTCCAGTCCGAGGGGTAGACGTATTCCTCCATCCTGCTGCTCCAGTGCACCCACTGGCCTGGTGGGGGGTGAACGCTGAATGGTTAATGGAATGCATTAACCATGCTCTTTTCCCACTCGGTTCTACGAACATCCTTACTGTACCGACAGCGATATATTGTTTCTCTTTCTTCTGACAAATGTACTTATTCAGTCATTTTGGATAAAAGCATCTGCCAAATGCCCCAAATATAAATGTAAATGTATACATTTCTCTTTTTCAATCCTTGTTCTACTCTGTACGTTTTGCTGTGATGCCCAGACTTCCCGTTCCGGGGATCAGCTGACAGACCGTGTTCTCCTACCGTCGGTGCTGACGTGGTAGTCGAACATGCAGTCCTCGCTGTCGGGGGCGACGGCGGGCAGGTCCAGCTCCACGTTGGCCCTCATCCAGCTCTCCATCTTCCGTCGGTCCCCCAGCTCCAGCAGGGCGCCCACGCTCCACATCAGAGCGAACACGTACAGCCGCTCCATGTGCAGCCGGGACACCTCCCCGCCCTGGTCCTGGCCCAGAGAAACACGGTCCAGAACGGTACGACAAACGGCACGACTGAATGGGCCGCATTTATGTAGGGTTTTTCTAGGGTCACTCAAAGTGCT
>NC_079422.1:18892511-18965011 GCF_026213295.1 Gadus chalcogrammus
GGCATGCCATGGGACCTTTAAGGGAGACGGGAGCATCGGTTATTCTGCTCCATGCTGTGACCGACCAAAACCATCCATTGCAGTCACACGTTACACTATGAATGTCTGACTGAGGTTCAAACGTGGGCAGTGGTGGCGGTGGGACACGGACCAGTTTGGAGAGGTTCATGTCCCGGAGGACCCTCATGACGATGGTCGACTCTGTGTCGTTGGGGTTGGCCCGCTTGGCTGCTCCGAGGGTCCGCAGCACGGACAGGATGTTACGCAGACCGAAGTCGTAGTGCACCTGGAAGCACAACACATACATATGATTACGAACACACACACACACACACACACACACAATGAACATAGTAATATAGGATCACATCCGGCAATGCTGTGTGTGTGTGTGTGTGTGTGTGTGTGTGTGTGTGTGTGTGTGTGTGTGTGTGTGTGTGTGTGTGTGTGTGTGTGTGTGTGTGTGTCTGTCTGTGTGTTTGTGTGTGTCTGGTTCCGTTTGTGTGTGGGTGTGTGGGTGTGTATGTTGGTAAGCACAACACATACATATGATTACGAACACACACACACACACACACACACACACACAATGAACATAGTAATATAGGATCACATCCGGCAATGCTGTGTGTGTGTGTGTGTGTGTGTGTGTGTGTGTGTGTGTGTGTGTGTGTGTGTGTGTGTGTGTGTGTGTGTGTGTGTGTGTGTGTGTGTGTGTGTGTGTGTGTGTGTGTGTGCGCGCGCTTGCGTGCGTGTGTTTGTCTGGTTCCATTTGTGTGTGTGTGTGTGTGTGTGTGGGTGTGTCTGTGTGTTTGTGTGTGTCTGGTTCCGTTTGTGTGTGGGTGTGTGGGTGTGTATGTTGTTGTGTGTGTGTGCGTGCGTGCGTGCGTGCGTGCGTGCGTATGTGCATGCATGTGTGAGTGAGTGTGCAAATGAGTGAGTGAATTAGTGTGCGAGTGTGTGAATGTGTTTGTGTGTGTGTTAGAAGAAGGGACATTTCAATATTTAACCAAAAGGGTTAACCAAAGTTTTAAATCGTTTTCTTAATCACTTTGTTTGTAGATAGACTTCAAAGTAAGCGTAGAAAATGGTTCCACACGAGGAATGGCAAAAACACCTTTGTCCTGTGTTATGACTATGTTGCTTTTCTATTTATCTGTCTATTGTGTAAGCCTGGGTTTTAAAACGGTATTGTCTGCGAAAAAAGGTTTTCTGAGGATCTTTGGTTCCAGTGGTTAGTTGGACCCACGTGAGTCTGGTCTGCAGAGGGACCAGACGGGGAGATTTAGTCAGCTTCAAAGCAGGGCTATGGATTAGTTGGACGTGGATAAAGTCGAAGCAACAACATCAGAGTTTCCCCAAAGGTGTAACAGCGCCGACATCCTGCCTGTCTGTTGGAGTGGACTACACTGCCTCTGCATACCAATGACCTTGTAGATTTACAGAACCGTACCGACTTCTGAAGAAAAGCAAAATATTTCACCGCGCAGATTAAGCAGCGATCTGCATTTATTTCATCAAACGTTTGATGCAGATCCACTAATCCGATGTTGAAAACAAGGGGGAAATTCCAATATGAATGAACCAGTCCTTCTGTACTATCCAAGCATATCACTTTTTATTTATTCTCGTATTGGAACAGCCAAAAGTTGCCAAGAATTGAAGAGAAGGAGAGAGAGAAGGAGAAGAGAAAGGGAGAGAGAGAGAGAGAGAGAGAGAGAGAGAGAGAGAGAGAGAGAGAGAGAGAGAGAGAGAGAGAGAGAGAGAGAGAGAGAGAGAGAGAGAGAGAGCAGATCCTTCCTTAATCCATGCAGGGCTTCTGGCTCCGAATCAGCTGAGAGAGACTGATGTCTGCCCTTCAAAAAGCAACATTAAAAACCTGTGCCACTCAGCAAGTGCAAATCATCAAGGTTTACCTTGTTTCTCATTCCGTCAGTCACACAATTAAAGCCAGGAATTAAAAAAGATATGTTGAAACAAATAAATGATTAAAAGTGAATATGACTAATAGCTTGATAGACATCTCGGTGGTGGAGAGGGAGATAAGGCACGTCGAAGGGGATGCAATCACCCCGAAACTCCAGGACACGCAGGGGAACATCTCGTTCCTACTGTAGACGCTAGACACGCAATTCCCTGATGGATTTAAATGAAAAATTAAAATCTTTCTTTGAACATCTAGCTGGTTTAGATAACAGTCTGCTAACAAATTCCTCAGATGGAGTGTTCCATATCGCCGCAGTACGAAAATTATAATGATGATGATGTTTGTGCTTGTTAGCTATTTTGTTCTGCCACATTATAAAACGTTAATAACCACATTAAAATTACAATATGAAACACGATGCCTGTCTTCATTTACTTCTCTCTTCCCAAGTGATTAACCTATGTAGCCTAAATAGATGGAAAGAGCTAAGATTAGCATTTGACTATAATTTAAATCAATGTAAACAGACAGATATAGCCATGATAAGCACAACAGTTGACTCAACAAAAACTGATGTAAATACAAAGATCCTTTTTAGGGGCTGAACTGCTTTAAACAGATCAGTAACATATAAAGCTTAACCATAAAGCTAAGATTGGCGCAGTAGCTAAAGTATTTCGTCAGTCAGGCAAACGACTGGCCTACCGACGTCGGTGAAACGGGCCATTCGAAACCTCCCCCTTCTTGCAGGGTTAAAATCGAAGGCCCGCCCCTCCTCGGAGGAGTATGTTATTGGGTTTGTTACAGACACCGTGTCGAGATCTCCATCGACCCAGATTGATTTCATAGTGAAAATAGCTTCGTCCAGCAGCTCTATCCGCGGAGAGGCCACCTATGGATCCGCCTCGCTGGTGGTGGGTGTGTGCGCCGCAGCCGAGCAGCTGCAGTGCCTCTGGCGAATTCGACAACAACAAAAAGACACACAAACTCAATGTGACGTATAAAGGATAGGTTGTTTGCTTGAGGAGGATGCCATCACACCAGCTGTCATACACAGAGGGGGAGGGGAGCTCTGCAACCAATGAGCCAAGCCTTTCCCATGAAATAAACGGCAGAGCAGATACCATCCGAATGGGTGGCTGCCGTTAAATCCTGCAGGCTACTCCCCCCTTCGCCGAGGGTTAGACGCCTCCTACGACACTGGGCCCCTGGAGACGCGGGGGGCCTCCAGCCTTGAGAGCAGGTAAGAGGAGGAAGACGGACACATCGTCCTCCTCCTACAACAACAAAAAACAGCCACTTTGTACACGCTTAGTGGAATCACCTAGGGCAGTCATACTCAAGTAGCGGCCCGCGGGCCTTTTGTGGCCCGCGGGGTGTCTATTAATGGCCCTCGAGCTGTTTTGAAAAGTTTTTTCAATTATAAAAAAAAAAAAAAAAAAAAAATCGTGCTGGGCGCTCTTATTTTGAAACCGCGCGCCGCGATCTCAATACGAGGCTGGGGGTTGCAACGAAAAACAGATAGCACTCCAGCCCACAGACCGCTCCAGCCCTCCCAAACTCGAGGCAGACAGTCCATCTCAGCAGCAGTCAAGGCCGATTTAGGGTCGTTTTAGACGCAGAGACGTAAGCACGTAATTTACACAAGGGACTTGTTTTAGACAAGTTTTGATTTACGGTTCCTTTAAGGTTCCTTAAGGATTGCGCGTGTTGCAAGGGGATTCTCCGCCAGAACAGTAGGGGGAGCAACGAACAAATCTGTGGGCGTGGAAGTGGAAATCGCTGGCTTGTTTATATTTATAATTATCATAATTCGTTCTTGTGTTTTCTTCTTCTCCTTCTTCAAAATTCTTCATTCGCTTCTGTCACAGCCTTTTAAAAATGGCGCTAATATGCTGTAAAACCGGAAATGTGAGACTCCTGAAAGGATGTGGTTAGCTGGCCAATCACAGTCTTTGCGAGCTGCGTAGGGCCGTAGTGTTTTAGTCGCATAGTCAGGAATTTTGGCCGACGCACTTAAGCACGTAAGGGGGGATATTTTACCGCGCAAGGGGGGGTTATGTATCTTACGTGCTTACGCGTTACGTCTAAAACAGAGCATATATCGGCCTCAGTCACACGTATACCGACCGGCCCCTTGAGTCACTGAAAAAAAAATTTGTGGCCCCTCATCATTTCTACTTGAGTACCCCTGACCTAGGGGAACGAAATACCTCACGAGTCATAACATGCTGAGATTGCGCCAAATGGTTCTCTTTTAGGTTCCTGGTGCCACCAAACTCAAGAGGGACACCTTTTGCTGCCTGCTACGCTGACTATACTCTGCAGTCGGCTGCTGTCGGCAAAATGGCGATGTACCAAACTGAACTAGAACTAAATACTCCTTACCTGGCAGGATAAAGGTTTAAGACAATGCAGACGAAACACACACACACACACACACACACACACACACACACACACACACACACACACACACACACACACACACACACACACACACACACACACACACACACACACACACACACACACACACACACATATATATCTCATCCGTACTGAAGAAGACAATGAGTGTTTAAGACTCATCTTGAGCATCTCCACCCAGATGGTGGAAAAACCAACAAAACAAATGAAGACAATTGTGTCAAATTGCACGTGATCCAAGCATTTCAAGCACACTGATGAGCAGTGTTTTTCAAGCTTAACAGCCTAACTCTAATTGCTCAACAATTTGACGGCCATGTGCGGAAATTCCTGATGCACACACCATCTGATTGTGAAGTGTTGCCCTGAGGTCACAAACATGTTTATAGTTGACACACATATCAGCCAACATAAACATGTAATTTTCCCATTTTTTAAGACCACAACACCAAATAATTACACCGTCGATTCTGTGCCAACCTACAGAAAATTTCCCATGGGTTCGCAGGCACACGGTAGTGCAAAAGTGTGTAATTAACACATTTACGCGGGCTGGAGATACACGTGTCATGTCTTCCCGTTTGAACGCATTAGTGTGTCGACTGTTGTGAATCGTATCATGACCTACAAACTACAAAACAACAATAAATCGGCTTTCTGCATCGCTATCACCGTTTACATTTAGGGCATTTAGCCCTAACGCTTTTATAATTTGTCAGAAGATCAACCCCCCGAAGTCCTTTGTCTGGAGGAGCTCAGTAAAAGCCTCCTAGGTGGAGTGTAGCAACCGACATTGTTACTGACTTGTAGCAACCGACAGTATTACACAACCGACATTATAGCAACCGTAGCAACAACATTGTAGCAACCGTAGCAACCGACATTGTTACACAACCGACATGTAGCAACCATAGCAACCGACATTATAGCAACCGTAGCAACCAACATTGTTACACAACCGACATTGTAGCAACCGTAGCAACCGACATTGTAGCAACCGTACCAACCGAAATTGTAGCAACCGTAGCAACCGGCATTGTTACACAACCGACCTTGTAGCAACCGTACCAACCGACATTGTTACACAACCGACAATGTAGCAACCGTAGAAGAAGTAAAAGCGAGCCACACCTGTTTGGACAGCTGCTCCTCACACAGCTTGTAGAGGGTGAAGAACTTGCGGGCCAGCTCCATGTTGTCTATGAAGCCACAGCTGGCCAGCTTCACCCTGATGATGATCTGCCGGTCCGGGACCATCATGGCCACCGAGCGGAAGCTGATCTTCAGGTTCTCCGGGAGCTCCTGGCGCCCGGCATAGCCCGGGTTCTGTCCGGGGGGAGGGGGGGGGGGGGGGGGGGGGGGGGGGAGAAGGTGGCGGACATCTTTATTTGCTCAGAATTAAACAGTAGTGAAGAAGGCTGGATACGTGAGTTAACTAACTGTGTAGGCACTTTGTCGGTCTCCTTTATGGACGACTCAGAGATACATTGTTGATCGGACGCAGAATTAACTTTTGAACCTACTACTTTTGTCTACTCGTCAGATTTATCCACGGTCGGGTCCACTTGGGAGGGCGGCCATGTTTGATGATGAGGTTCATGAATGATGGACGAAGCCACACAGGAGGTGGATTTAAGTATGTTTCTTGAGTGTGTCGCACATCCGATATGACATCGGATAGCAGTTCACAAGACCAATGTAGTTTCTCTATCGAATGGGCCCCCCTATAGTGTGTGTTCAAACGTGGTTTATACGGAGCTCATGGGAACATATGGGGCTAGTAGGCACTGTGCCTTGTGGCTACACAGGTTTGATTCCTGAGCTGCGGTGCATATGCTATATGTCATTCCCTCTCTTCTTCCACCCATTCATCTTTCCATAAAGGCATGAAAGGCCATGCATGCATTTTAATTAAGAGTAAACAGATGTTTAATCACCATGCGGTTTTAGAGCACAGGAAACAATGAAAGAAGCAACCTGTGTCTTTGACACAGGAGCTTTCTCTATGATATTTCAGCAGGTTGTTCCGATATTGATGCCATCGGGTCAATAACAAAAGCTAATATAGTAGTAACCATATCTTTGATGAAGTCAATAGCTTGAAGTCTGCAGAGTCCCGCAGGAGATGGATCAGAGAGTAACATAGCTCACTGACACACACACACACACTCACACACGCACGCACACATTGACAGGCACTGAGAGACACACACACGTGCAGAATCACACATTGACAGGCCCTGCGATGCACACACACGCACATACACACACACAATCACACAAAGAAAGGCACTGGGAGGCACAAACACGCACACAAAATCACACATCGACAGGCACCTCAAGGCACACACACACATACACAATCACACATCAACAGGCACTGTGAGGAACACACACACACACACTCACACATCAACAGGCACTGCGAGGCACACACACACACACACACACACACACACACACACACACACACACACACACACACACACACACACACACACACACACACACACACACACACACACACACACACACGTACACCTCACAATTTAAAAGCCAACCCAACTAACCAAATCGTGAATGATTGAAGAAGGTGGATGGCTCCGTAACCGTCGCCATCACAGGGGGGAATAATATTTCACTCGCCTCCCATTCATGGCGCGCCTCGGGAGATCAACCGGGCCAATCAGATCACGTCATCCCAGCGCCGCGGCAACCACTAATTAATATCAGAGAGAGCCACTCTGGGCCTGGACCTCTAGGGCGTCTTTCAACACGCCCCGGTTTGATGTGATAAAAACGCTGGGTTTGACACAGATTGCGCTCCCCAAAGTAAAGAGTATTCCATCGAGGTAGTATGCACACAGGTACCGGCCAGAGGTTTTTCTGAGATTTTTATGTTATAAACGTGAACCGATATTATGAGGGTTCCCCCCCAATGGAAGATTCCTCAACTGGTTCAAAGTGTGTGTGGGGGGGACGGACAGAGGTTACTTTCGTTAATTTCACTATTACTTACATTAATTTCCGCAAATCAATTTAAGTGCTCACACAAAAGACAAAGTGGATATAAATGGGTTAGCTTCAGAGCATAATTGTAATATTTTATATGTAATATTATGTAATATTTAAAAGTCATATTTTTGCCAAATTGTGATATCTTAAGCCAATCAGGGTGCTTTTTACATCCCATAATCACTATCTGCCTAAGTAGTCTATTTGACTTGTGGATTTTTAAGGCCATATACGAGATGAACCTGAAAATACGACTAAGGCAATTATTATACTACGATGATTGCAATGAATGTGGTGTGGGGAGAGATTTACGTTCAAGCACTCAATGCACAGGGTTACTGTATACACGGCTCTCCCAGCCCATTCAGCACACGTCCTTGGGAGGGAACTGTACATCACATATTTATCATAAAGAAACAGCACGACGACTCTGTAAACACCCAGGTCAGGGTCGTTTTCGAAAAAAAACGCTTTCCCAATGAAAGCGGGGAAGCGCTACCATGGTGAGGAAGAGGCCAAACTCGGGGTTCATCTCCACGGTGTCCCCGTCGGTGAAGACAAAGTTCTTGCGGCGTTCCTTCTTGCAGCTCAGCACGATGGCGATCTGCTGCGCCGCCACGGACAGCACCGGCAGGTTGATGCGGTTGAACTCGTCGAAGCAGCCCCACGACCCCGACTGGGCGAGGCCTGGAGGAGACAGAGGGTGCTGTTGGGTTTTTGCTGTCCACAGTTTAGTCGTGTTGAATAGGGTTCGTGAGGGGTGTGACCAACGGGGTCTCTGAAGGTTGCCATTCAATCCTCTCGAATAAAGTGGATTTACGCTACTGTATCAGACAGAAGGTAAGTCGTTTATGAAATGGGGCTGCACTTGCACGCTACCCCTAGGGGTAATTTGAAGGATCGCAGGGGGCACTCCGAAATTTGAAACTGATAATCTACAAATAGCATGTATGTATGTATATATATATATACACACATCTGAGACCTGAGACTCTTCAAAAGAACAAAAATTATATATTTATATATATACATAGTTATCTAATATGTATATGCATACATATGCATACATACATAATTAATATGTATGTAAACATATTAAATATGTATATGCTACCGGTATATATATATATATATATTTCATTTTTTTTGGTCGATTCTCAGTTATCTCCTAAAATAAAAATTCAGTTTAATCTAGTTATTTCCTTGTCTTTAGATAAATATATATATATAAATTGATTTATACATAAAGATTTATGCATAAATTGTCACTTCAACTTATCCCAAGAAGTGATGTGAAACACTGGGGAGATTGGTCAAATATATTCGAGGGGGGCCAATAGTAAAACTAGTTGGTAGAACCACTGGTGTAAGGCACGTTGCCATCTCATTAGTCACTCACCTTTAAATATGCGTCCAAGGCCTCTGAAATCCATCTGATCAGAGCAGTTGAACACCACCACATACTTTCCCAAACATCGGCCCATGTCTTTGGTGGTTTCCGTTTTGCCTTCAAGACAAACAACGAAGGTCGTGGGTTGAATAAACTCGAAGGATCCTATTCTGAATTATTATCAACTATTTTCCTCCTCAACCTGATGCACATAGGACCAAAGCAAGAGTAACATACCGTTCCATAATCCAAGCTTTTCAAGCCATGCTTTTTGGGTGTACAACATGAACACTTTCATCCTGCATTTGTAATATAGGACACAATAACAGTCCCCATGTTCTCACTTTCACAAAAAGCCGGACAGCAAATCCTTCAACCAGCCCCTTAGTGTGACCACTATGTCTTTGGATTCATTGCACGTCGGCGGTCTCACCTGTTCCAGCCGGCCCGGCGGGTGCACCTCCCATACTCATGCCCAGAGCCTGGGCCAAGGTGATGTAGCACCTGCAACACCAATCACACACACACATACATAAGCACACAAACACACACACACACACACAAGCAAACACACATACACAAGCACACATACACAAGCACGCACATGCAATAACACAAGCACGCCCATGCAAAAGGACAAGCACGCACAGGAAGACACATAAGAGCATACGGATGCACATATACACATGCAGACAAACAAGCGCACACACAAGCACACACACACGCACTCACACAAAAAAACACAAATCCCCATCGGACCAGTTCATTCGACGGCAGTCTATGTTTCGCACGCTATTCCCCATATTTCCGAGAACTATCTGCCGAGGTTAAAGGCGTACTGAATACTGAATTGCAGAAGTGCTTTTTCAACTTCCAGTGAAGTGAGAGTGTGGGTCACAGACGGGGTGGTGGGTGGAGGTGGGCGGAGGTTTGAAAGTCCGGGAATGGCTGTCTGCGTGCCCGAGGCCACTGTGCCAGCGTGCTACGTCTCCGGGGGAGCGAGTGGTGGTGTGATGAACGCCGATGGCTGCCCCAGCCTTGATCCCTCCCTTGTCTTCCATCTATCTCTCTCCCGTTCCATCTCTCTCTCTCTCACTCTCTCTCTCTCTCTCTCTCTATATATGTCTCTCTCTCTCTCTCTCTCTCTCTCTCTATGTGTCTCTCTCTCTCTCCCTCACTCACTCCATCTCACTCTCTCTCACTCTCTCTCCGTCTCTCTTACTCTCTCTCTCCGTCTCTCTCTCTCTCTCTCTCTATATATATATATGTGTCTCTCTCTCTCTCTCTCTCCGTCTCTCTCCGTCTCTCTCTCCCTCTCTCTCGCTCTCCGTCTCTCTCTCTCTCTCTCTCTCTCTCTCTGCCCATGTCCTGGTTGCTGTGAGGGCATCTCTCCTCCTTCTTCTCCCTGCATCTCTCGTCATTGTTATGGGTGTTCTGTCTGTCCTCCCCACACACAGTCTCCTTGTCCCTCTCCACATGGTCAGGCAGACCATGTAGTCTCTCTCTCTTTCTGTCATCCGCTCACTCTTCTTCTTAAGGCGTGTAAGTCGGGTGAAGGACACGGGGCTAAAACGTTTTGGAGAGCTGCATGATGCTACGCTAACAGTCCTTACACAAAGATGCAGTGCTTCAGTCTCTATGGCCTGTGTGTTTACCCTGCGGCGGCGGCGGCTCTGTGAGAAAGGCCCATAGAGACTCGGCCATTGTGCACAGTCCGAGCCCTAATGGCTTGTTGGTGCAGCGAATCATCCACCGTGACGACCCCCCTTCTTTCTCTCTATGGCCGGGGTCTTTCTGCGGTGCAGACTTGGCTGCGTGGAGTCGTTAGCAGAATATGAAACTCCTGAGGCTGGCCATGGCTAATTAGAAGGAGCTGTTGTCTCTCTCTCTCTCTCTCTCTCTCTCTCTCTCTCTCTCTCTCTCTCTCTCCCTCCCTCTCTCTCTCCCTCCCTCTCTCTCTCCCTCTTTCTCTCTCTCCCTCTTTCTCTCTCTCCCTCTTTCTCTCTCTCCCTCTCTCCCTCCCTCCCTCTCTCTCCCTCTTTCTCTCTCTCTCTCCCTCCCTCCCTCCCAGCCAGTTTAGTTGGAGTTCTACTTTTTAATTTGACATGCTCATTTATACTACTCACTTGACACTATGCCTGTAGGCGGTTTGTGATTATTTTTTGGACATCTGTGTAATTTCCATTTTGTTGATGTTCCAATCGGCCAGGTGCATACAGCAGATATTAGTGTGTGTGATCGTGTGTGTGTGTGCGCACATGCTTGCGTGGGCGCGTGTTCTTTGCATGCAAGAATCAAAATAATTAAAAATAATAAAACATTAAAAAAAACATTTGAGTTCCGTGCAACCACAAGGACACACCCACCCAGGTGCCTCTGGACGGGCTATTGGCTACGCTACCTGTCCGTCAGGGGCGTGATGACCAGACGGTCGGTGCAGCCCAGGAACTCGTTCTGATAGACGAAGGCCACGTCGGTGATGTGGATGGCCATGCGGTCGGCGTCCTCGTTGAAGTAGAAGCGGCACTGCTTCAGCCACTCGAAGTCAGTGGGGCTCTTGACGTGCAGCCGGCACTGGGCGACAAAACGACGGCGCGTTGGAGTGAATTTTGTGTACGTCGAGTGCTTGCAGATTACAGTGCTTACGGTATCCACTTCGCTTTGACGTGGTCATAGAGGGTCCCTGAATCAGGAGTTGTACCCGAGGTTGCGTTATAGCGAGAATGGAATTATGTCAGGTTGTTCCGTCTAAAATACTTCGCATATTAATTTAGTTTTAATCGTATGACATCATGCCACTAGGTGTTCACATAGACGTATGCTTGATAGATCTGTCCACCAGCCTACCCAGTGGAGCGTAGCGAATGTTGCTTATCTATCCGCCACACATCTAGTGGACACTCCCACTTGTGATGTCACTAAAACACAGGGAAAGGACGATTTTCAAACGACTTGTGTTGGCTTATCACACTCACACCTGGTGGCATAATATCACCCCTTTCATAAAAGTGTATGCAGGAACAACCCAATTCACGCATGCTATTACAGTAAGAGCGACACAACTAATTAAGGAGCGCAACATCCCTTTTATCCCTTTCCATGTGAGGATACAAGGGTCAAGTCAGTTATGCTTTTGAAACTTTATTTTCTTTCTTTATTTTTTCCACCCTTATTTCCTTTAGGTGTGTTGTTCTTCCTATAATAACATTGCACTGTGTGATTATGCTTCATTTAGTTTGCTCGAGCAAAATATAAAAAACCTGTTATATTGGAGGTTGCATTGTTTATGAATCCATTCCATGGGACTAGTAAACTAGACTCTTTATGAGTGAAAAACACCCGAAAGCAGAGAGGGAGGAGAAATTAGATGAAAGAGATACGTCCGAAAGGCGGGAAACAAATGGTCTTGGAGGATTTGACTGGCCACTGAATTCAGCAGCAGGTGGACGGGCCAGGGGGAGGAGGGGTGGCGGGGAGGGGGGGGGGGGGTGGAGGTGGGAGACCGGGGGGCAGGTGTGAGATTAAAACCAGCCATTGGAGGCAGGAAAGGTAGGGGGAGCTGATGAAATGTGATGAAGAGATGCTGGGGGGGGGGGGGGGGGGGGGGGGGGATACGTGAGGTGAAGCAAGGTGATGTGAGGTGGGAGGAAAGAGAGAGGAGAGAGAGGAGTGTGGAAGGGTTGCAGCAACAGTATAGTAGAAAAAGGAGGCAGGTAAAGGTTCCAGAACAGAAAATAACAAGAAAAAGGGAGAAAAACATCAACGACAACATCAACAACAACAACAATAGCAACAGTCAGGCCCCCATACACATACACATGCGAATAAGGAAATTCTGAAAATACCATCGTGGATAAACGACTCCCTGTTCACCTCTAAAGGGACAGAAGACAATTAACTTGGACGGCTCGACTCCCAGCAGCCAACCCTATTCACCGGCGTCCTCGCGGGCGCCCTGAAGACTAGGGTCGGAGAAAATTGTCTCTGCTCAGCCACGACCCGCTAGACGGAAACAATTTGCCCTCCACGTCTGGAGCAGATTGGCACGTGCAAACATTCTTTTGCCACACTTTGGGGGCCAACCTAATCGGCACACACACACACACACACACACACACACACACACACACACACACACACACACACACACACACACACACACACACACACACACACACACACACACACACACACACACACACACACACACACACACCATACCCCCCCTTACCCTCCCTAATCCCTTTTACCCACTAATTGTATGTTGTCCGTTCTTTGCACTTAAAAATAGTTCTTAGCATTGTGTAGCATCTTAGCCTAGCTATCGTTGTTGCATACAGGGAATGGGTTGACCTAGCTATTGTAAGTGCTTGACACTTGGTTCTATAAACATCCTTACTGTATTTACAGAGATATATTGTTGTTTCTATTTTAAGACCCTTAAAATAGCAGATGCTAAAAGCATCTGCTAAATGCCCTGAATGTAAATGTCATTGTAGATTTTTCCATGGTTGGGCTCACATGGGAGGGCAGCCATGTTTGACTATGACTGGATAAAAGCGTCTGATACTGCCCCTAAATGTAAATAGTCGGGTTCCGATTGAGGGACTTTTCCCTCTAGTGACCCGATATGGGTGTGGCTATGGAGAGGATCTGCCCAACTTCACCGTTTAGTTGCTCAGTCAGCGGCCCAGGTAGTACCTACCTCCGAGGTAGGAGCTTTCTGAGCCGCTCCATACTAGTCGACGCTGATTGGATACGGTTTTGGGCGGGCAATGACGCGAGTACGACTTATGATCAAGGCGGGATATGACGTGAGCAGAACTCGACCCTGCCCCAACATGTGAACAGTGCCATTTTTTTTAAAACAAGCAGAGCAGACAGAGACTACATAAATAAATTATTATTGACAATAAATGTATAAACTCGTCAGACATAAAGTGTTGCAGAACTAATTACATCCCATTTTAACTCCATTGGGTAACTCTGTTGGCCTCACAACCGAGCCTCTTTCCAAGAAGTCCCTCAGTCGGAACGCGCCTCATGTCAACGTAAACCGTGCCCACCCACCAGGTCGTCGAAGATGTCCCTCTGGTGGACGTGGATGGTGATGAGGGTCTCGTACTTGGTCCGCTCCACGGCCCCCAGGTCCCGGGTGGTCATGTCGATGAGCGTGTTGAGCAGGTCCAGGAACAGCTGGTTGGTCTTGGGCATGATGCGCCGGTCGTAGCGGGCGTTGGTCAGGGCCTCCTCCGCGTCCCGCGTCCAGATCATCTGCACCCCCAACAGGCCCACCTAGATGGACGCACACACACCACACATGTACCCCCGCCCCAGTGAACAGCGGTTGGAGGAGGGGTCACGTGCACGAGGATGGGGGACATTGGCGAGGGGGATAAATGGTAAATGGCAGATGGACTGCATTTATATAGCGCTTTTCTAACCAGTGGCCACACACAGCGCTTTACAATATTCATAATGTAATGAATATTATGAATATTCACACAATCATGCACACATTCACACACTGAATAACGGTGTCAACCACGCAAGGCGACATCCAGCTCGTCGGAGGCAGTTAGGGGGAGGTGTCTTGCTCAGGGACACCTCGACACTCAGCTAGGAGGAGCCGGGGATCGAACGGGGATAGCAACCCTCAGGATACAAGTCTACCCACTCTACCTACCCCTGCGTACATGCCGGGATCGGTGGAAAAAGAAAAAGATAAAAAAGCGATGGAAAACCCATCTTCTGTTAAATCGGTCTATTTCTTTACCTGAAGAGCGGCTAACAATTACCTGTTTGCCAGTCATCTCCAGGGTGAAACTGGGTGACACGTCATTTGCTTTTAATGACGCGGGGGCCTTTTTATGTTCACATGTTGACTCGTAATACGTCCCGAATTCTTAATGGGACCCAATTATTGAGCCTCCATGGGTTGACTGCCATCCAAACCCTTTGACATTTAATGTCTCGTAATAACCCCCCCCCCTCCACACATACACAGTCACAAACAGCTCTACTCCCAGTGCTGTTGCCATAGAGATAGTATGTGACTGCCCATGTATGGCAATAGTCACGCATACTGCATTTTGGATGGCAGTCAACCTAGTGACAGTTATTGACACAGGACGGTTGTTCTCTGGCCCTTTACCACATTCTGAATTTGACAGTCACAGCTACACAAAACCCATCATCCACAATGTATTTATAGGATGCCATGACATTATTCGAATCAATTTCCCAAATCCAATGTTCTGGCTCAAATTCAAGTTTGTTACTGTCCATTAACTGCAACCAGGTTCATGCAACACACAAATACACACAGCAGCAACAACACAACAGCACATGTGGTCGTTGGAAACCAATGGAAAACCATTGTGTCCGCGTTGTGTCTTCCTTCTTTGTACAAGTCTCTGTTAACCCTCCTACCTTCCCTGTAAGGGTCCTTGAGCAACACGAATGGCGCTTCTAAACGCACGGCACAATAAGAGATAATAAGATAGATAGAAATGTTGATGGATAGAAACTTAATTCATCCCCTTGGGGAATTCAGGTATCCAGTAGCTCACAAAGTCAATAAACAGACAGTACAGTTGACAAACAACAAAATGGACAAACAGTAAAAGTCAATCAAATAAGTCACTTAAAAGCCAGCAATATTTCCCATCATTGCATTTAAAAAAGAGCAAGGGGTAGATATAAATAAATATGACGCAATTGCATTTTGTCCAGTGTGTGTGGGGGGAAGGTGTTCCTACGGTTAACATTCGCTTGACACGCCCTCCAAACACAAGTTTTCCTGACCTGCGCCGGGAAGGAGTGGAGGAAGTCGACGAGCTGGAAGCCCGAGTCCTGGATGGCGAGCGCTGCCCGGCGGATGACCAGGTGCAGGGACCTCTGGGACTCCTGCAGCAGGGCGTGCAGCCACAGCTCCACGTTTCCCTCCGCCAGCACCGGCCGCTCCAGCTCCACCGTCTCGCCCTCCCGCGACGACACCGCCATGATGCGGTCGTACATCTGCATCGCCGATGGGTCCACGGTCGTTTTGTCAAGGAACAAGGATGCTCTAATTGTCGTTTAACACGCACATGATAAACTAAATGCAGTACTCATGTCTCCGTGTGCTACCTATACCCCTAGAATTTGTTTAATTCAAAATAAGCCATTCATATTAGCCGCAAATTAATGCATTCGAGTGCAGCAGTAAGTTCCTGTCGATACAGTCAAAGTGTAGGTCTGGACAGCAGTCGGGGTTATGGACATTATAGTGCATAAGTGCAGTTAATCAGTGCATAATCAAGGGGTGTTTGGCAGTTCAACATTCTTATAGTCAGGGGGGTTTATGGGATTCATCGGGACAGCCTAACGTTCACCCATCCATACACGCTCAACCAAGCAAGGCGACAACCAGCTCGTCGGGAACGGTTGGAGCGGGTTAGTCGTCTTGCTCAGGGACACCTCGACACTCACAGCTAGGAGGAGCCGGGTATCGAACTACCAACCTTCTCTACCTCCTGAGCCACATGCCGTCTTGTTGTTTTATGATATTGTATAGTTTGACTCTTCTATCTATTCTAGTAAATATATCAAATTATACAGTCATAGTCATCCATTTTCCGGGGGTGCAATCTCTGTTTGTTTAAAGAGCGTGGGGGAGTTTTAATCCTCTGCAAGTAATCAGTTTGCATCCAAGCCTATTTTAAAAGGTCATTGTAATATCCCCGCTCTCGTTTTCAAATTATTTTATTTTCACTCTCACACTGAGTTTAAGTCCCCGCTAGCGTTTTTAGCGTATCAGAAGAGGCTTGCTTTGATTCAAATGGGCTCCCCATCACAGGGGACTGTGTTTGATTATTTATGAAACTCTGGTCCCAATGCTGGTACAAAACAACCTCAACGTTTAAATTGTCATCGGTCAATTAGAACCAATAGCCAACCATGTATAAGGGGTTATAATAATGCAGGTTAATACTGTTTGTAGGTAGGCTTAGGGTTAGATACTGCTTGTAGCTAGGGTAAGAGTTAGGGTTAGATACTGTTTGTAGCTAGGGTTAGGGCTAGGGTTAGGGTTGGATACTGTTTTTAGCTAGGGTTAGGGTTAGGGATAGATACTGTTTGTATATATAGGGTTAGGGTTAGCTACTGTTTGTAGCTAGGGTTAAGGTTAGGATTGGCTACTGTTTGGAGTTAGGGTTAGGGTTAGCTATTGTTTGAAGCTAGGGTTAAGGGTAGGATTGGCTACTGTTTGTAGCTAGGTTTAGGTTTAGCTACTGTTTGAAGCTAGGGTTAAGGGTAGGATTGGCTACTGTTTGTAGTTAGGGTTAGGGTTAGGTATTGTTTGAAGCTAGGGTTAAGGGTAGGATTGGCTACTGTTTGTAGCTAGGTTTAGGTTTAGCTACTGTTTGTAGCTAGGGGTAAGGTTGGGGTAAGTTACTGTTTGAAGCTAGGGTTAAGGTTAGGATTGGCTACTGTTTGTAGCTAGGGTTAAGGTTAGGATTTGCTACTGTTTGAAGATAGGGTTAGGGTTAGGATTGGCTACTGTTTGTAGCTAGGGTTAGGGTTAGGATTGGCTACTCTTTGTAGCTAGGGTTAGGGTTAGGATTGGCTACTGTTTGAGGCTATGGTTGGGGTAAGCTGTTTGTAGCCAGGTGCCGGTCTTGCCTTGTCATGGAAGCGGACGCTCTTGATGTTGTCGAAGACGTTGAGGAGGTGGGCCTGGATGGTGTGCGAGTCCGATGCCTGGCCCAGGATCTCCAACAGGGCGGGGTCGGAGACGAAGAAGAACCGCGGGAACAGCAGGCGCTTCTTCTCCAGGTAGCTGCTCGCCAACGCAACCAACCAACGGATCAGAACCTCATTTTGTGGCTACATTGCATGTCCCTAACGATTGTCGTTGCAGCTCATTTAGCAAGCACACAAATTGAACTGGTGCCCAAACATAGCCTTCATCATTGCACAAAAGATATATCCATTATTTAAAACAGGAATATACTTAGGAAATAGTTGGAAATGGCTGCCGGCTAATTTGATTTAAAAATAAACAGCTGGCAATGACTTATAGAATCGAAATAAGGGAAGCCAAAAATACTTGCAACACCATTATTGTTTCTACATATTGGAACATTGATTTATCTCCCTCTCCAGGTCCTTCCCTCTGCTTCCTTTCCAGTATTTCCGTTCATCCATACATATTTAGTTTATTCTGTGTATGGTGGTTGTATTTCGTCCAAAAATACAATAGTGTATAAATAGTGTATAAATCCAATAAATAGTGTATAATTTCCCCAATTAGGATTTAGTATTGGCGTGATTATGATAATGTTACGATTTTAGATTGATCTATATAATAATGAACGTGCATTTGTACTGTATCATGTGTATTTTTATAACAATGCAACACAAGTTATAAGCCCATATGGGCTGAGAACCTGTGGGGGTGAAGGACCTTTGAATAAAATAAAATCCTCCTTCCCTCCCTCCCTCCCTCCCTCCCTCCCTCCCTCCCTCACCCATCTCAGCCTGTTATAATCAACCCGGCTGTTACTCTCCCAGACACTCCGGAGCACACTGCCCTGTGTTTATCCCCCTTCCTCCCCTTTTAGCTCACCCCGTCAGGGACTTCTGGCAGATCTCCAGCTGCTCCAGCAGGTGGGGCAGGAGCTGGCCCATGGTCTCATCGCCCACGCACGACTGCACCACGTTGGGCATCTCGTGGGCCCGGGTCATTATCTTCACCCAGGACTTGTCGATGTTGGAGAACCTCTTGGCCTCCTGAGGAGACCGACCAGGTCAGGGCGGTGGGGGTTAATGCGGGGCGTTTATCCCCCCCAGCGAACGTTAAGTAGAGTCAGGGTAAGAGTGGAGAATAGGAGTAGGAAAACGGGGCTAGGTTCAAGGGGGGAGATGAGTGTGTTGAAGACCTCGAATTATGGGACGATGTGATGAAATAACTTTAGCTTACGAAAAGCTATAATATAATAGAGAATGTTTTGGTTAATAATTAATATTGTAATATGATTATTACTTATTATTACGAAAACTAAACAAGTGAGAATCTGACATACTGCTTTTGTATGAATTATATCGAACATTGCATCCTATTCACCAAACCCTTGTCTGTCTGGAAGCCACAAAATATAGACGCAACATTTGCATCTTCATTAAACCGAGTCGAGAATAACTCCGGCGGTGGAGCAATAACGTTAAATGTCAAGCGTTAGATCCAACCAAACTCCTCCATGAACCCAATCTAGACCGAATTTATCCGAAGATACACAGTGGCAGTTTCACAGCAGAGAAAGTGGTGAGCTGTGATGACGACGTTGATGTGTTTTCACGGTTTGTATCGAGTCCCCTACTTTAGGAAGCTGCTTGGCAATGTCCCCGCCCACGAACACGGCCTCCAGGTAGATCCAGAGGTTCTGGACGGTCATCCAGTTCTCGATGATGTCCGTGGTGTTGGACAGGTTCTGGACCCACTTCTGGATCTGCACCTTGAACGGAGTGTTGTATCTGCAGCCATAAATAAAGGTTTGGTCGATTTGAACACAAGGAGATGTAGCAATTTCACTGCATTATGCACGATGATAATGCGCGACCGAAGTTCATTGTTCTGTATGTATAAACACAATGCATACATTTCATCATTATTTGACACAGAGTTCACCGTTTGTAAAATAGTTGCCTGTGCTATTTATTACAAATGACAATTGCAAAAAAAACATCCAAACTTGAACTGAAAAATGAATGTAACAAAGTATAAATATATATAGCTATATATAATAGGAATAAAACCTATATATGCAATCCTGCGGCGTTGCGGTTCTTTTAACAAGGTTCCAGAGTTGTTTTTGAGGGGAGAGGATTAATCACACCGACAGCTGTGTGAGGGCTCAGCGTTAATGAGAGACATGAAAGTAATAGCATTTCATCTCCTACACCATTTACCTAATGAGCAGCACAACAATACTGCATAACTGCTGGTCCTTCTGGACCGCTGGTGTTACCGGGTGTTTGTTTGAAGGGAAAAAATGTGGTCCTTCTAGTCATTCAGGCAATTATTATAGCATTATGTGGATGCGACTAATGGAGAAAAAATTGTAGTGATAACGAAAAGTCAGTATAACATCGAATACCAATAATGCTAGAGCCCAAAGTAATCCTTGCTGTACAGACAAGCCGCCAAAAAGCTTTAAATTACTTTAACTTTAACTGTAATGTCATTTCACATGAAGCCAGGAATTGATAATAGGTCATGTAAAGCAATGTCAAGCCATCTTGTGAGACTGAGCCATAGACAAAAATGTGAAGCAACATCTAAACATGGCGCGGCCACCATAGCATTCAACCATTCATTATTATTGTCATCAATTCCCTATCGATCACGATTATTCAACTTGTGGCCTGCGGATATTTTGATCCAGCAGCAGAGGATTTATTAGAAGAGAAATAATCAGCGCGTCATCACCACAGCCACCCAGGCTATAGACTGTTCACACTGCTTCTGTCTGACGTTGAGCACACAAGCACGTACTGCCAGGCTCACAAAGACCCCCAGGCATCCTCTGGTACATTCAATGTACATTACCCTAAATAAATGGATATATTCATGGGTACTTTCCATTTTAGACCTATCATATTCAATATTTATATTCCTCATTGGCCATTCACATTCTCCCGTTGGCTAAACTCAAGCAGGTTGCATAACATTCCCCCTTTTTGTTTACATTCTCTGGATTTAAGTACTGCTGCTAGTGTTTTTATGATGTTTTATTTTTGTGATGTTAGGTCACGTGGTTCCTGCAATATTTTTTGTTATCGTGCTTATCTGTACATTCCACTTCAGATTCATGGTATTTAATTTGAACAGTCTACATTGGATTTATATGCTGAATTGGACAGTTGTTTACATGTTTACATTCCCTGGAACTGTCAATAGTGTTCTTGTTTTGTTTTTTTGGTGTATTATGTAGATTTGTTATTATGTGGATTTTTTTATATGAATATTTTACTATGTTGCTATCCTTATTTTATTCGTGACTCTTTTGTTCATCTGTCACGCCTCCTACATATTGTTTGCCTGCCAGGTCAAAAATAATTACAATGTACAGACTGACCCTGCGATTTCTGAACAAATGACAATAAAAACACTTTGACACTAATTACGAACGAGTAACACCTGTCTTCTTATGTCAAGCGAAACTCTCCCTGCGTTCCGATACCCATACTACCATACTATTTAGTATGGACTGCAGTAATTCCTACGAGTAAAAATTAAAAGTATACAATTTGGAACACAGCCTCCATTCAGGGACAGAAGCCCAGAAAGGAAAGAAACCACCGAACGCAACAAAATGGCCGCCACCAACCTGTTGCTCATGAGGGAGCCCAGCACCATGAGGCTGTCCTCCATGCTGGCGATGACCTCCGACGTGCTGTCCCCCCGCAGCAGCAGCTCCCCGCGGGCCTTGAAGTGCGCGAAGGTGAAGGTCTTGTTGTCCCACTCGGCGATCACCTGCTTCAGCTTCTGCTCGATGTCCCGCTCCTTCACCGCGCTGATGCAGATGTCCTGCGCCGCGGGGGTTACAGGGTGTACACGAGTAGGAACGCAAACTGTATCGTAACCAGGGGTTACCACCACCGACGGTAACCGTTTGATAAAATACAATGATGATATGAAAACAATGATTATTTTTGTATTGACAATTATATTGTGATGACATTTAAAGGTCACTGCAAATAGAGCAATTTTTTATGCGTATATTTACTTTGATCTTAGCAATTGACACGCAATTTATTCTGCAGACCACCGTGAAAGAGATATACATTTGCGATGACAACACAAGAGTTAATCGTGTGTCTCCATCAGCTAGCCCTCTGATGGCCGGCAGTAGCCTCACCTCGATCTCCTCTTTATTCTTCAGCAGCGGAGCCTCCATGATGTTGCGGAGCTTGAAGGTGTCGGACTCCACCTCAAAGGTATGCCCAGTCACCTGGACGTACAAAATGGATTCAGAAATATTAACTATGGAGTGAATTTATTTCCAATATGAGTTGAAAATAAGACCCAGCATTTTTGGATATAGAGTTTATTCACAAATATGAATTTGATTTGCCGCACACAAATTTGAACGTGTTTTACTGAGTTGTTTATTAGTTATCTTTTGCGTCTCAAATCTATATTTACAATTTTTGATTTTTTACTGAATGGAATTAATTATGTAATTATGTAAGAAAGGCAGATTGACATAAATTTTGCATTGAAGGAGATTTTCTGTGTGAGTTTGCATCAGAAACCTCAGTGATCCGTTTCCAATGGCGGCTCATCATGGCGCGGTTGGTCATGAGCTCCAGCAGGGGGCAGCACTCGCTGAACTCGTCGATGGTCTTCTTCAGGTCCAGGAAGGCCTGCCATTCCTTCAGGGCCCGGGGCAGTTTGCGGCACCTGGGTCAGACAGGGGTTGTCATGGTTACTAAGTGGATATCCTGATGACTTTGGTACAGAATAATCAATAGATGATGGAGCTCATGGGATTCAGCATCCCAAATTAGGCCAAAATACCATGTTTCCAAAATGATCGTCAAGCTAGGCGGGGAAAGGCGACCCCTGTGGTCAAAGAGACTGCTACTTGGATTTTCAGAGACCTGCTTACATGCAGTGCCTACATGTGTACCAACTTTGCGAACTCTGAGTGGCTTTTCTTTGGAGTGATCGAAGGCAGCGCTCTAAATCGACGCCTGAATCGTCTAAAAAGTTTAAATCGACACAGTGATGTAATTTCTTAAGCTATCAGAACCAAACTTTTGACATTACCTAGGGAGATGTCCTTGATGGACCCAGCAAGTCCCTGGGGTACTCTGAAGTGGACTTTCGAGTGTTCAGATAGTGGCAGCTAATTTACATAATCGTATCTTAGCGCCCACATAATCTGAATTTAACATCTACCGGTATTCCCCTCTATGATGGAGCTCTATCGTTTTTGTTTCGTCAAAGACCACTCTTCGCCCCCTTGCCCCCTTTTCTTCTGCACGATGACACAAACAAAGAGACAAAGACTAGCCCTGGCCGAGGTTGATAAATGGATATGCTTCGGCGCATTGATGAGACCCTGTGATGAAGATGACATCCTGACCAGACTCCCTTGGCACAAAGATACAGTTAGGAGTGGGAGGTTTGGAAGGGAGAGAGGCAGTGTTAAGGGGTGTCCCTAGGATAGAGTTCTCTCTTTCAAAAGCCCTGATGCTGTTTTGTTCCTGCTTTTTTCCCAGCTCTTTATACACCCTGAATGCCAGGCTGGGTTGATTGAACGGTAATATTGTGGAGGTGAATGTGGGTCTGAAGCAGTGAAATGGGACAAAATATAAATCATTTTCAGCCATCTTATCTTAATGAACTCATTGGCCCTTGGAATTTATAATCTATCGCTCGACCACAGGAAATGGGGAATAAGAAAAATCAAATCTTGTAATTGTTTACGACAATAATATTCATTACTTTTGAATATTTGGTTAAATCTGTTATTGATGGCAGTTGATGGATGATCAGCCCAAGGGTAAGCTAAACGAAGGACGACAGATCCATGGACATCTTAGTCGCTACATTAGTCTTAAGACTGGGTTTGGAGTCTTGGATCCAGGGACCATCCAAGGATAAGTGGATGGTTTGGAAACAGCGTGCCAACAAATCACAATGAAGAACATGGACATGGTGCGTCGTGAAACAATCAAGTAATGGGGATTATTCTCGAGGGATCTTCTTTTTTATTTATCTTTTGTTTCCTTGAAATAACCAATAGCTCTCTGAATGTAGTATTCTCCCCAAAAAATAAAAACTGTCTTTTCTCCAAAGCCGGTTCTTTCACTTCAATATTTCACCAGTTAATTACCAGTCAATCATTTGATTATCATCGCTTAATCTGTAGGCGGGCTCCTTTGTTTTTAGTTTTTCTTCTTCTTCTTTTCACTCATCTGTGCAATTAGCTCCACTTAATGGAATCCAATACAGCCATCAAGCCTGTGATCTATGCAGCTTGGGTCAATAACTAGATGAATAGCCCCCTCCTATGAGTCAATCAGTGCCATCAGTATATTGAGCTTGCAACATTGGTTTTTGTAGTTATAGGAATACATTTTGTGTTTTTTCAAAAAGTTTTGCTATTGCAGAAATATTGTTGAGCAGAACTTCTGCTGAGATGCAGCACTCAGATAGGGCCCATAGAAGATGAATTCCAATATTGGGTGCTTATACAATTATTTATATAATTATTTTGTTTAATAATTATTTGTCTATCTTTTGGGAACCCCGGACCCGTCCTTACCGGCTCTGGAAGTCCAGCAGCTCGTTGTTGATCCTCTCGATGTGGATGTCGGCCCACAGCACGTCGTTGTAGCCGTTGACCGTGTCGATGACGCTGTTGTACAGGCCGTACAGCTTCTGCAGCAGGGTCAGCTGCTTGCGGATCTCCAGCAGCTGGGGGTGGTGGGTCACAGGCAGCCCGAACAGCTCCTCGCCGCCCGTGTACGTCTGGTACTTCCTAAACAGGTTGTCGAAGCGGTTCTGGGGGGACGGGGGTCAAGTTGAATGCAATAAGTGTTCCTCGCGAACGATTCAAGGACGCAAAACATCCGAAATCAACAGCTGCTCAGAACAAGCTCCACAAATCTGCACATTCACACACACCGTTGCGTTATACTACAAGTGTCCGAAATTAAGACTTTCAAGGAGAAGTGCTCCATTTACCTGGGACATGATGAGTCTGTCGCTGGCATCCTGGGGAGCTAATCCCACGGCCATGGGCCCATCCTGCAAGGCCCCGGGACGACACAAGGCCACATTACCCGGTTACCAATCAGGCCGTAATTAGGCTGTTAATTGCACTCTGCTCTGCAATCACAGGGTATTGTTGCTTGACAGTAAAGTGGCCTCCTTGCATGGCTACAAGCTAGCATTAAGGTTTATGTGTGCGTTTGTGTTTTTATGTCTATATCTGTGTATGACTACCTCTGTAGAAATATGTCTACATCTGCGTGCATGAATGTCTATATCTGTAAATGAATGTCTACATCTGTGTATGAACATCACATCTGTGTGTCAATGTCTTCATCTGTGCATTAATGTCTACATCTGTATATTAATGTCTACATCTGTATATTAATGTCCACACCGGCATGAATGTCTTGCCCTATATATGAATGTCTGCATCTGTATATTAATGTCTACCCCTGGATGCGTGCGTTCACCTCGTCGTATTCCTGGTAGAAGTGGGAGCAGTCGTCCAGGAAGGTCTCCACGTTGTCGATGAGCTCCCCGCGGAAGTTGGGCTGCAGGGAGGCCAGCTCGTTCTGCACTTCCGTGCTGCGGGACAGCAGCTTCTCCCAGGTGTAGCGCAGCGTGTCCACCTTCTCCACCTCCTCCTTGGCCACCGACAGCCCGTACTTGTGGAGCATGGCGTAGGATTCCTGGAAGGAAGAGGTCAACGACGAGGGAATGAGTGATTTTTCGAGGGGCAATGCAATTAATTATTATCATTTATAATTTTTTAAGAACAATGGAAAGGAGTGTAGTTAATCCTTGTTTCCTGTCTAGATATTCTACCGGAGAGAAAGTGATTTGTGCGAGTGGATTGCAACATTCAGAAAGGGATTTTAATGAGGGTATTCCTTCATGCCACGACATTGATTTGAACCCTATTCAGAAGGGTTTGCGTCCCGAAGTTTTAGCTTCTCTTTCCCCGGGAGAAGTTTCTTTACAAATTAACTTTAAAATCTCCTCTACTCTTTCACATTGAGGAGCAATTCAAAGAATTGTCTCATGGCACCAATAAAGGTAGCACTCATGAAGAAAGAGGTCAAAGTCGAGGGGGTCGGCGAGGAAGGCACACAATGCTGCCTGTTTTATAAATTATAATTATTATAATTTATTTATTTTATTATAGATATAAAAGACTGCTATTTCCGCCTGTCCTGTGTCCGTTGGTGTATCCGTGTATTTGCGTGCGTGTCCCATGTAGAATATATTAATGTGCCTGAATCGGATGTGTCTCTGACAGTGTGTTTCACCATCAAAGGGAATCGAATGTCGTGGGATACAAAAAGAAAAACATGGAAACCTGAGACCTGAAATTGATTCAAGCACAACGTCCCAGACCTCATTTGAGTCATACATCATCCTCACGCAGGCACACCGTACCTCGATGGGTCCGACTTGGAAATCAATGGAAATCTGGTGCTCTCTGATCTCTTTGAGGGCTGCCATGGCGATGCGGATGTCGTCCAGGTCTTTGATCTGCCGGTTCAGCTTCTTGCCCGCCTCGTCTACAAAGACGAAGATCTGCTCCATCTCTGAGCGGTACTTCTTGTTGCAGTGGAGACCGTACTGCATGATCCAGCTCTTGGTCTCGGCCGTGAGGGACATCTTCAGGTCCGCTGGGGGCCAAATGGACACACGGGTCGGATTTAAGTATTCGCTACCACTCTCTGCGTGTTTCCGTCGTTCTTTCATGAATGTTGTGTTACGCAGCAGGGCCGTAGCGAGTTCTATGTGCTCTACTTCAGCCATGCACGGTGGCCATCGTACGTAACCGGCCACCATGCAATCATGAACAAACATCCGCACCTGTGCTTAGGTTGTCACACCTATTTATTCCCTCTGCTCCCCGCACTCCCTGCTGAAACTTCACAAATCTTTGTTGTATTCTATTTTGCCAGAACGTGGTTCTATGTTGTGACTATTAGGAATAGCGTTGTTATTTTTTTTACCCGTTACACCCATTAGTTTTATTGGGGAGAGTGTGTTTTGTACCTAGTCTGTTATTTACTTCAGTAAAGATTTTATTTAGTTTAACAACCACATTGCTGCCAGCTTCCTCTTCTTATGCACGGCATTTGGAGTCACACCTTACCCAGGCCGTAACAATGTCGCAAGCGTTTGCGATCGGCAACAACCCGATCAAATCCCAGAGGAACGACTCACATCAATACTGTTCTATTTGCTGTGGTAAATTACCAATTTTACTTAGGATTGTATAGTTGTATTGGTTTCTTTAGGATAATATTTATAGCAGTGGGAATTTGGCATGTTTCCTCAAATTGTTGATCAATGCAGAAAACCAGCCGAACAGAAATCCATTAAGTGATTGGGTCCAGTAGAATCCCCAAATAACCTGTTTACTTCTGCTAAGGGGCACCAATTTCATTTCAGGAAATCCCTGTCGAGCATAACACACCATTAGTTAAAAAGTAACACTGTAGCTTTCCTGTAAAATTATGAAATACATTTATAACTAGGGTATTACATACCTTTTTATTTAATCATGAATGAAAAGTATCCTACGGTGTACACTCTAATATAGCTTAACGCAACACACAGTGACAGCTGCTCCGGTGTGAGGACTGGAGCATTTAGTCGAGCCCTGTCGATGTAAAAAACCATCATGCATGTTCATTTAAACTAATGCGACTTTGAATATTCAAGTTTCAAGTGAAACTATGAATATTCATGAGTCCCATCCTGCTGTTTTGTTTTGAAAGTATCACTCTGAGGTCACGGTTTAAGCTGTCAGGAGAGTTCTGCTCCGTGTGAGGAGAATTACTAAGTAGCTTCTACCAGTGACACCTACACTGGCCCTGCTCATTTGAACAGCATATGAATCGTCTGGAACAAGTACCTGTCCTTCCACCCACCAGCCAAGAGCCTCAGAATCTTTTTAATGGAACACAAAAAAAAGCCTGTCTCTTGTACATCTCTGTCTGCTCTCAAAGCTTATTTTGCAGTAGTGTGTGTGTGTGTGTGTGTGTGTGTGTGTGTGTGTGTGTGTGTGTGTGTGTGTGTGTGTGTGTGTGTGTGTGTGTGTGTGTGTGTGTGTGTGTGTGTGTGTGAGAGTGAGAGAGTGAGAGTAAGAGAGAGTAGGAGAGAGTGAGTGAGTGAGTGAGTGAGTGAGTGAGTGAGTGAGTGAGTGAGTGAGTGAGTGAGTGAGTGAGTGAGTGAGTGAGTGAGTGAGTGAGTGAGTGAGTGAGTGAGTGAGTGTTTGAGTGCGTGCATGTATTTTAAACCCCACCTGTATACAGGGCCAGAGATCCGACCGTAATGTACTCCGGTTCTCCGTTGATCTCCAGCTCCAGGTCTCGGTAATAGAGGATCCGGCTCTCAAACTCAGAAAGCAACGGTGTCCCCTGGCTGAACCTAGAGACGAAACATAAAGAGAAAGAGAAAAACAGCTTGAAATTGAATCAAACGGCTCACTTCAGTCCCATCCTGTCGTATAGCATCGCGAGGGTAATTTAATCTCTTGGGTCTTTCTTGTTGTTGTGTGCTGTGTGAAAGGACGGCGTACGTGAGGATGGTGTCCTCCCGATCCCGTCTCCAGATGTGGTGGTACCGACTGAACCTCTCCACCGCAGTCAGCACCTCCTTAGGCCGACGGAAGACAGAGTACATCAGCGTTGTGGAAAGGAATACACTCACACAGAAAAATAGGATTGATTTTGCGGTACTTTATTGAGCAAACAAAAACAATTTTTTTTTTTCAAACAACGGATGCCAAATATATACAAAAGATATTTAGTATGACACATATAAATATAGTATGACCCTTATTTAATATTTGTATTCCATAAAAACACATCTGATATCCTTCTATATTCTCTTATATTTCAGATAGGTCAATACATTTCATTCACAGCATTATCACAATACATTATTTCTGTACTCTAACAGTAACATGTGCATCGGGCTCAGTCTCCTGGCCCCCTGATAGAAGAACACCCCATAGACGTGTGAAAGGCTCGTCACCTTCTTGTTGGAGTTTATGGAGGTGCTCAGGACCGACACCAGCTTGACGATCTCCTTGTTCTCAGAGACCCCCTTGTAGTAGTTCTTGGCTTGGAAGGGCAGCGTCTGGACCGCGCACGACGCTGAGATGTCGGACATGCTGCCATCTGGAAACAAGTTCAGGTTAATGTTAAGATTAGAATCAGGACATGGAGTGGATTGTTGTCACACGTAAGCAGTCGTGGGGTTTTAATCTGGGTTCCAGAAGTCGTATTGTGTTACAGCAGGAATTCTGCTGAGAGGCGGGACTCAGCCTGAACAGGAAGCCTAGGATGGAAATGGGCGGAGTTTAGCCTTGTTTCCTGTTTCAATATTCTACCGAAGAGAAACGTATTTATGTGATGTATGCAGCATTCAGAAAGGGATTTCAAAAAAAGAACGGTGGTGTCAAGAAGTTGTAGCTTGTCTTTCCCCTGGGAGAGGGTTGTTTACAACGTAACTTTAAAATGTCCTCCATTTTCTATATTTATCGAGGAGCAAGTCAGAGAATTGTCTTGCGGCACCAATAAAGGAACAGTTAAACCGAATGTACGAATATATTAGATGACATAGAACCTTTTATGGATGAGTAGTGAACCAAGTGCAATTAAGAGAAGTGCAATTAAGGGACACCACTTCTGCTGCCGGAGTATAACCCGTTTTTTTAGGGGTGAGTATAATAGCAGGAATAAGAACTGCATTTATACTTGAATTAAATTGGATGCTGTGCTGAGGGGACCAGGAATACATTAGATGATTTTATAATGGAGAGTTCATACACACACACACACACACACACACACACACACACACACACACACACACACACACACACACACACACACACACACACACACACACACACACACACACACACACACACACACACACACACACACACACACGTCCGGTTTAAGAACCAAGAAAATACATTTTCCGTTCTTTTTTCGGCTGGGATTAGAGTAATTTTTCTAAAAGTACGGTATTGTCACATGAAAGCCTTTTCAACGTTTTATCCTGCTTCTTCTATTTTTTCATCACAAGGGAGTTGATTGCTCTGGACATTTTCATTCGCAAAGCCTTTTCAGGTCCTATCAATTTGTGCGTATGTGTGTGTGCGTGTGGGTGCCTGTGTTTGTGGTGTGTGTGTGTCAGTGGCGGCTGGTGGTTTTTAAAGTGAGGGAGGAAGGACTGCGCGCTTGGTTGCCATTGGCCTGCTTGCACTGGTGGCATAAGAATGTGAGACTAAAGTTGTTTCAAGGTGTTTTGGTGAACTACAAAATAGCAGGGAGGGAGTTATGTGAATACAATTTATACAAAGCCACCAGTGGCATCACTGTAATTTGAGAAGGAAAGGATGCAAAGCATATTAGTCAAATCAGGCCTACTATTGATTTGTAAAAGTAAATAAAAAAATCTGGGCCTATCATTGGGCCTAGATCTCAACGGGTGTCAAGATCACGTTGGTGCTCACCAACGTGATCTTGACACTTGTCGTGGCGTTTGGTTGCCCTATCAAGATTTTCCACATCAGTGAAACCATGAACAGCCCACGTTGGAGATTTGCTATTATTCATAAGCAAACAGGGCCAGCAATAAAGTCGATTGCTTGTAATGCTACCAGTAAGCCATGCGTACCTAGCAAACCATGTAGCACTCACAACAATGACGTTGCCATTACTTCTGGTCACCTTGATTTTGGGAAGTGGTCTACCTCTTTCTTTGGTCGCTAACTTAGCACTGTAACTTAATGAATGGAATGCTTTTTTTAATAAGACGTTAACAATGTCCTCCGTTTCCAATGTTTCCATTGTACATTTAGGATCTCGCTATCGCAGATTTCACTTGCTCCGCGTCTCTGACTGAGCGCCGCGGCAATGCAGACCGGGTTTGTTATCAACAGCGTTGCCAGATTGGGCAGATTTCCCGCCGAATGATAATTTTTCCAGCCTAACATGGTTAAAAGTAGCCCAATTGGGTGGGAAATCTGACCAATCTGGCAACGCTGCTCAACATCCAGGGATCCTGCTTATTGGTTCATAAGGCAGACGGATAGATTTTTGCGCGAATCAGACCCCTTAAGGTCCCACCCACTCAGAGGAGGACTTTCCTCCTCTCTCCCATTGAAACCCATGTTATCCACCGGCCGCCAGTACTTTCGGGGAAATGAATGGGAGTCAACGGAGGGCGACGGAGGACCTTCCTCCCTGAAGTAATTGTCAATAAGCGATAGGGGGTGCTAATGTCCCTTTACCCAGGGAAACGAACATTATATATTCAAAGGCAATAAAGTAGTCATATTTAAGGGCATTAATTCATTACAATAGTCTGGGCATCTACATTTTTTATTCTCAACAATGTTAGGGAGGATCTTCCTCCCTCTCCTCAATGGAGAAGCCTCCACTGGTGTGTGTGTGTGTGCATGTGTCGTGTGTGTTTTAATTGTGTGCAAGTGTGGCTGCGTGTGTGCGTGTCAACGCGTTTGTGAGTCAAATATTTACCAAGAAATGAAGGGGATGCAGACAAAACGTGTTCCGTGGTTATGTTGTTGTCGTTGTTGTTGTTGTTGTTTCATGCTGTCACCCTCTGTCCATCCCCACCCCCCCTCCCGGTCATACATTTAGCTACCTTTAGCCATACCCAGCTCCACTCCCGTCAGCCACGCTGCTGATCAAAGCCTGCGCTGACACCCAGGTCTCATCTGTCGTCCTCCATGTGATGTCTTTTGAACTTAGTGCCAAAACAACATACTGTCCATAACAGAGCCGTGTAAATGATGGGGTCACCTGGCTCGGGGTCTGAGTCACACACCGGTGCTCGGCTGAGCCATGAAAGCGACGCAGGGGGGCTGATGAAGCCGGTGGCCATTCAACAGAGTGAGTAATGGTCACACCCGCCCATCCTGGGCACTAGAACATTGACGTGATGGTCCAGTCTGCTAATGCTTTCATCTTTCAGAGTGTGTGTATGTGTTTTCTATGTATTTTAATTATCTGTCTAATGTTTTCTTTGTATTATGTGTGCTCCTTTGTTGTTTGTGCCTTTCATTTTTAAAGTAATGGATTTTTTATCATCCATTTTATTGATCTAGCCTGTTTTATCGTCGGCTTCCTTTGGCACATGTTCGGAAATGATTCAGTAATTGATCGCCATGGCTGTTGATGTTACTGGTGACCAAGAACATGAGGCTCGGCAAATGAACAGAGAATATACAGTGAAATAGACCATATCATATAAATATAACATGAATCCCAGAGGGGACACAGGGAATGATTATTATAATCCATGCTGTCACTTTTATAGGACAGCATATTATCCAAAGCCTTCAATTCTCACGTTTTATGACTTTGAATGAATTCAACTTCAAGCTGTTTGATAGAGCCAGAGCGACAGACAGAGGGACAGACAGAGAGGACCTACCAGCCAGGCTCCTGTGTGTGGTGTCTTCGGACTCGGACTCACTCTCGCTGCTCTCTGGTTTCAGGGCGGCCATTCGCCTCTCACTCATCTTCTTCTGAAAGTGGACGTGAAATAATGTCCGGAGTTAATCCCACATTTCCATGATTATTTGCATGGAATATATAGGGGTACAATTTATGTTTTCTCTTTTTGTTTAATTTATATATATTGATACATTTATTTATTCATTATTGTTATTATGAGGAATGATTCATTTAAAATGTCACAAATACCAAAATCCCCATCAGAAGTTATAAAAGCCTTGAGTGATATTGAAAAACAATATCATATATAATAATTATAATATATATATATAGATATTTATTTATGTCCCCATATAGATGGATGGAAAAATCAATAGTCATTGAGACTGACAGCCAGGATGCCCACACCAAAAGAATGAATGAAAGAATGAAAGAAAGAAAGATCTGACAGATGGACCAGCGAAAAGACGAACAAAACAAACAAACAAACAAACAACAGAAAAAATAACAAAAGATCCTTGAGCCGTCTCTGGTAGTTCCGAGCAGAACCCTAATGGTCTTGCACTTTCTTCTTCTCACACAATTTCAGGAGGGGGTCTTACCGGCAACAACAATGCCAAATCACAAAAGGGACCCTATTATTCTGTGTTTTGATGTAGACACATTTCACGCCCACACCATCACCCATAAAGAAGTGAAATAGTGTTGATGCAGGCAGGAAAAACCCTTCTGGTGGAGAAGAGTGCACTTTGATGAAGAGTGGCTCACATAACCTGTGTGTCCATCACAAGCACAACTATACAGAACCCCTCCACCTTTGTTTACACACATCCATTATTAGCAAGATATGGTACAGAATAATTAATTATTTATCAATAGGATTAATAATAATATATTATACTATTAATATATATGAATGTCTTTGTTAATAAAATAGTATAATATGTTATCGGAATATACTTTTTTTTTATTTATCAATATAATAGTATATATTATTGATTTATATAAATTATGTTTTTATTGATATAATGGTTATTATTATTAATAATCGTACTAATATTGTACTTATGATATATTATTACATCATATATTATCATTTATACATCCTTGAGTGTCTTCACCCTTTAGCAACCTCAAGTCTCAAGTCAAACCGCTGAACCGCTATCACCACTGCTGAATGACCACACTGATGATGATAATAACCATAGATCAGAGGTCAGGGTGAATGGCCGCCGGATGGATCTGACTCTACTAGGGGGGTGGGCCCCACAGCCCACCTTAGAGATCCGCTCCTTGCTCCACTGGCCCACTCCCTTGCTGGCGCTGACTACACATTCCACCGCCCGGTTCAGGGCCTGCTGCACCTCCTCTAGCGCCGGCACCATGGCGACGTTGGGGATGGAGAGGATGACGTTGGCCCTGAAGATGGCCTGGTTCCCGGTCCTGATGCTGCGGCTTGGGGGGTCGCCCTGGGCTACGGGAACGGGGGAGGGCGATTGGGGGTTCGTTATTATCCATTAGATGGATTAGACTCTCGTTAGATCCTGTTTATCATATAACGTCTATAACGTATCCCAGATATGAAGACTAGCCACAGGAGAAACGGTTCATTGACTCAATTTAAAGCAACCTAGCTATGCTTCATCTTGCTCTGTGCTACTACTACTACTACTAGTACTAATGAAATATCTAATCTTGTTTTAATCTGCCAATGCTATGCTAAAAATGCTACAGCTACCACTAATACTACTGCTTCTACTACTACGACTTCTGCTACTATTACTGCTACTACTACTACTACTATTACTGCTACTACTACTACTACTACTGATTTTACTACTCCCACCAGCACCAGCACTACCACCACCACTACTACTACTACTAGTACTACCATTACTTCTGCTACAACTACTATTCCCACTAATACTACTACTACTACTGCTTCTACTACTCCCACCACCACCACCACCACAACCACCACTACCATTACTTCTACTACAACTACTACCACCACTACTACCTCTACCACTTCCACTACTACTACTACTACTAGTGCCCCTGCTAATAATAATCCAGTATGTCCGACACAAAATTATCTAGATGACAACATCCTGATCCCCAGATGCCGCGTGTGTGTGCGCGCCTCACCCAGGAAGTGAGTGTGTGTGTCTCACCCAGGAAGTGAGTGTGCGCGCCTCCACCAGGAAGTGAGTGTGTGTGTGTCTCACCCAGGAAGTGTGTGAGCGTGGAGGCGTGGATGCGGCGGCGGAGGCCCTCCAAGGTGTTGCGCGTCAGCCGCAGCAGGGCGTCCACGTTGCGGTGGTTGAAGTGGGAGAGTAGCTCCTGGGCCTCTTCCTCCATCACCTCCAGAAGGTCCCTCTTCTTCCTCCGGCCCCGCACCAGGGGCGAGGCGGTGGAGGGGCCCCCGGGGCCCGGAGGGGCCAGGGTGTTCCTGGAGAACAGGCGGGCGTCCGAGCGGCTGTCCTCCTCGCCTAGGAGATCATGGGGGGAGGGGGGTTAGATTCCCCGCCTCGAGTTGCCCCTGAGCAAGACACCCTAACCCTGACTGCTCCTGACGAGCTGGCTGTCGCCTTGCATGGTTGACTGTGAATGTATGCAGGAACCGTTGAGTAAGTCACTTTGGATAAAAGCGTCTGCTAAATGTAAAATGCAATAAATGTTTAAATACTGGCAACGAAGGATGCACACAGAGAGCACATTTTTAGGCCAGAATTCGTAACCATTAGCTTACATAAAAAAAAAAAAACGTTGTCTTTGTTCAAGCTGTAAGGCTTCTTTTGAGATTGTTGAAAGGTAAAATCCTAGTCTAAAATTGTTAATGAGCAATGTTCCTTTCTGTTGTCTGTGTGCGTACCTCACAAGTATTGAGACAGACGTTCTGTACTTCTCCATTATCAAATCACCCCAATTCAACATTGAACATTTGGAAACAGCCTTCCGTCATACATTCTGCCTCTCTGGCTCCCCCTACAGGCTCAATTGGTAACTGTGATCTTTCGCGGGTGTTGAACACACACTCTATAGTAAGGTGTCCCGTGTGAGGTGTCCCGTGTGAGGTTTACCGTCTGCGTCGACGTGGTCCGGGGCTCTAGCTTCAGCCTGACCGGCAGGTGTGGCCACCTCTCCCTCCTCCTCCTTGTGGCCGTTGTCAAACTCCAGCAGCATGTTGATCAGCTCATTGGCTGCCTCCTCCACCAATGAGCTCTTGGTGTGGAGGCTCTGGGCACCTTTGATACACAGCTCCTGTAGGGAGCGACGACACGACAGGTAAAGATGATGAATGCGTTCTTCTTCGCTCCATTGGCGGCCTCCTCAGCCTAAGCACTCAGAAGATCTCCTGTGATGCCTCAGGGTGTAAATATGGTAGATACGCATAATGTAAAACCATAAGAATGTCATAGCACATGTCATTTCGTCTGCTTAACATACTCGGAACAATGACCCAATCTGGTTAGCCGATGTTGGCTGGTATTGATTAATGAACGGTTGCCTCTGTTCCAAATGAGCTACTCAGCGTCGACACTAAGGAACTGTCACACTAAATGTAAAGAGATGCCGCGATGGTAATGTATTTGTTATAGGCACAAGAATTACATGTTGGACAAGCAATTTATTTGAATCATCCCATGGGTTAAGAAAACACCATCTGTGGTTACATTTGGATAAGATGTAGATGAAACAGTGGCGGTGGGGGTATGACAGGGTCTTTAATAACGTAGGCAACAACAACAATAATAGCTCCTCAAGTTGAAAGCCATTAGTATGCAAATGATCATATTATGTAAAAATTAGAGTTCTGCAAACATTGCAAAACATATGCAAATGTGGGCACTTATTATGCACTTCCTTCTTCCATTAAACATAAATCATTTTTGGTAGACGTTGTCTTTCATCTTAATAACTACAATCAGGGTAAAAAGAAATGGCTTTGAGCTATCCCCTTTAATTTCCTGCCTCCAACCATATCACAGGAAGCTGCTTGGGGGTGGGGCTACGAGGGTCATTAAGGGTAATTGGACACACCTGGGTGGTGTCACAGAGACAAGAAACTGACGCAAACAAAATCAATTTTTACTGTTCTGCCTGGTTCATCATTACAGTTGTGTTAAAATACTGCTGTGACACTGCTGTGCACTGTGCCAGGTCGTGCAAATAAAGTTGAATGAGTCAAATTTAGTTTTTTTGTGTTTCTGTGCGTTTCTGTGTGTGCGTGTTTGTTTTGTAAGTGTATGTGTGTGTTTGTGCGCCCTCTAGCTGTAAATGTGTGTTTATGTGTGTGTACGTGTACATGTGTAAATGTGTGTGTGTGTGTGTGTGTGTGTGTGTGTGTGTGTGTGTGTGTGTGTGTGTGTGTGTGTGTGTGTGTGTGTGTGCATGCGTGCGTGCGTGCGTGCGTGCGTGCAAGCGTGCGTGTGCGTGCGTACATGTGTACATGTGTGTGTGTTTGTGTACGTGTTTGTGTATATGTGTGTCGTGCGTGTGTGCATGTGCGTGCAATTGTGCGTGCGTGTGTGTGTGTTCACCCTGGTGGTCTGGACAAACTCGTCGCAGGCGAAGGGCTGGTCGTCGGGCAGAACGCAGAGTGGGGTGGCGCTCATCTCCTGCAGTACCGCGTCGATACGGAACTCCACCAGGTCGTTGACGCGGTCCATCAGCAGCTCCAGGTCCCCTGGACGGACAGACGGACAGAGGGGGGGGGGGGCAGAAGGATGATGGATGAGCACTCCTCTAAAGAGGCTTTCCTGAACGCACTAGATGAGAGGAAGGTGACACTGGCGTTGCTAGTTTTTCTTTTTGTGCATACTGTGAAAAGGTAGCCCCTCCTTTTCACGTACATATGACACTACCCGCAACACGTAACTGATCAACACGCACACACGCATTCACACATCTGTTAATGTTGAGTGTGACGCACAGTGCCGGCAACCGCTGCAGCTGTGGCTCATAGGTTAATTGAGCCACACCCATTCTGGTGCTCCTTAAGGCGAGACACGGCAGGTGAATATGATTTTTTTTTTAACTTACAGATATCTTTATGAAACTTTACCGGTTGATTAGCCACATGATTAGAAGAAGAAAATGCATTGAAAGTTTTCTGTAATTGTATGTTAAGATATGCTAATTAGGCTATATCTAATAAAATATGCGCAAATATGCATACATTTTGAAACGAAGAATCGGACCATTGGAAAAAGCCAGGCTCAAAATTATTTTTTCATGTTGTTGCTATATTAAATAGAAAAATATTTACAAAGGGGATTATGGATATCTCCTTTCGTTATCCAGTTAATCAGAAAATACTGCCAATGCCTTAAAAAAATGTATTGCCGCCCTATTTTTATGCATAAAATGTCATGTAAATCAGGCCAAGAATGATACATCAACAAATCCCACTGTAAAAATCTTCATATAATAGCTGAGAATAAGATTCTAAAGTTTGGTGCATGTAGGTGCTACAGAAGTGGAGATTCCTTGCTTGGCGTGTGAGGAAAAACTCATTTTGAGAAAACGGCTTTTAAAGATTCTTATGGCAAAAGCCAACCAAGCTTGAGAGCATACCACGTGATACATTCGAACCAATCGTCCGGTCGGAAATCGAGTCCAGCCAATCAGATATCAGTTTTATGTTGTGCAGCAGATCGAGTGCTTTCCAATGATACCACGGAACACATATGACAGAGACCGGCTGTATTTGAAACGGTGCGTAATAAAGCAAACGTTTGGTGAATCTTCTGTAAAATTCAGAGGCGCAAGTTGACAAACTATAATAAAACAAACACCTAAATGTTTCGTTTTGACTTTTTTTTTTCTTTTGTGCGAAACATTACATGTTAATGGTGCAAAATAGCCCAAAATATCAAAATTGACCAGTGACTGAAAAATCGATGATTTTGCCTGCCGTGTCTCGCCTTAAGAGGGCCAGAGTTCTAGACTGGAGGGGGGCTTGAGTTGTGCAAGTGACTCGACTGTTGTGGTATTGTTTTTAAGTAAAAAAAAATTTACCAACAATATTGTGCGTCGCAATATTATTTTCCCATACATAAATTATATTTATTTATTTTTTAATGGATGATTTATTTAAAATGTCATGAATACCAAAATCCCCATATAAAATGTATAAAAAGCCTTGAGCGAAATCCCAAAATTGCTTGCAATGTTTACAAGCTAAACCCGAGAATTCATTTAATAGCAGTAAATGTTTGATCTCTTTTCTCGCTCTTCAATGATCAACACTCTAATCATCCAACCATCGGTCTGCTGTATCAGATCCTTGTCTCAGCACTAGATGGGGGCACAGTGGAGGAGGTTGGTGCTGGTGGTGGGTGGGTAAGGTGGATGAGGTGGTGCTGGTGGTCAGGGCCGACGGACTGCGGGGGAAATTGAGGCAGTCCTGGGGGGGCCCAAGGCAGAGGGGGGGCCCATTATTTCTTTTGAATTATCCCCCAGCCCATAGTGTTAGGACTCGCACACGGCCACGTCTCCCCCCCCCCCCCCCGTCAACAATTGTTCTGTACCCCCCCCCCGTCAACAATTCAGCGCAGGGGGCTGGTAGGGGGAATTCGGGGGGGGGCCCATCAGTACCTCTTGTATACAGGGCCCAGGATTTGGTGCCACGGCCCTGCTGGTGGTGGTGGGTGTGTAAGGTGGTGCTGGTGGTGGGTGGGTGGGGGGGGGGGGGGGGTTGAAGTGGATGAGATGGTGGTGGTGGGTGTGTAAGGTGGGTGCTGCCTTGTCTTTGTTACCCAGGGCGGCGTTGATGCGGATCAGGTATTTGTCGATGTTCAGCGAGGTCCAGGTGAGGGAGGTCAGGCCGGGCTGTATCGCCTCGTCTACCTGATTAACAAGTTATTAACACAGACATATAAAACTAGATTGAACTGATACATTATGAATTAATCAACGATAACAGTAATTCATGTATAATACATTGAAAGATCTTAGATATAAGCTATAAGGCTATTAGTGCTTTAGAGATTGTTGAAATGTAAAATCCTAATCCAACACTTTTAAGAATGGACATTCTGAATGAATTAATGAAAACAGTAATTCATGTAAAATACATTTATTGATCAACTGTTATTCATTGTTCCAAAACTGATCTTAAATGTGCCTGAAAGTGGGACCCTCCAACATCCTCTATGATTCCCCATGGACCATCACGATGAACATCATCAGTACCACAAGCGATACTGTTTGGTATCTTGAATGCCGCGCGTGTTCTGGGGTCCATTCCCGGTCTTACCTTTGCCACATGGGGCATGACCAGCTGCTCAAAGGCACTCTGGATCTTACTGCGCACCCGGCAGCTCTCCCTCAGCATCAGCTGTCAAGAGAAGCACAACCCCATCAGAGCTTTATAGACCTTACCCTATAGAAATGCAGTCTATAGACCAACGTATACAACGATTTACATGTTGATTTGGATTCTGGAACATGTATCGTATGTGAAACAATTCGTACATGATTGAATGGTCACTGTTGTGGTACTTTCAATGTACGATTATTAACGTGAAGTTGAAAGTGAAACAAAGCAAAAGGTTTAAGGAACAAAAAATATAGATTAGGGAGGGGCGTATATACGACAGTGGGTTATGGTTTAGGAGTGTTATATAGGACAGTCAAACACAGATGGGCGGGGGGATTATTTATTATACTCATTAGAGGTTGAGGGCCTGTGCCACACAGTAAAGGCGCCCAAATGCCTTTACTGTGAGACTATGTTCTTGTCCATGGCTTTCCTTGGCCGATCAGATTGCTGCCCACCCGGATGAGTTGGCTGATGGCCAGTACGCCACTGACTCCACCCCTTACTGCCCCCGCTCTGTGCCGTCTCACCCCCAGAAGGTTCTGCTGTTACATAGCAGGGCCGCTGGATCCCAAATGACATACAGTATATAACTAGATCACCACCTGTAGCTTGTTGAAGTTGCCCTTGAGGTTGGCCTGTCGCTGCTGCAGCAGGGAGGCGAAGGGGGGAACCTCCAGCTTCATCCTGCTCATGCAGTCCGCCTCCCGGATCTGTGTCAGGATCTCTGGGTCGAAGTTGACAAACAGCTCCCCCGTCTCGGTGGAGCGGACCAGAAGGGAGGCCTGCAGACCCAGCCTGGCACCGTCCATCTGGAGTAACGTGGGGGGGGGGGGGGGGGGGGGGGGGGGGGCGACACAGCACACATGGATGGGGTGGTACAGAAGAGAGAGCAGAACCAAACCAACCAGAGCTTATAGTGAAACGCCATCAGCAATCTATTGCTTTGTTCCATAGATATAAATAATACACAATCAAAAAATATGTGAGTGATATGTTTGTTATAATTCCCAAAAATTCCTTCTGGGATGAATGAAGTACATCCTATATGATATTGTATGGCCAAATATATTGTCAATATCTTTCTCTCATCATTAAGCTAACGGCTAGCCGGTTAGCCTCGGACCTGTTGCATCCAGCCGCGGTGGTAGAGCATCTCGTACTCCAGCAGAACCCTGGCAACGCGGTTGTAGTTCCGGATGATCCTCTTGGCCTCCACCGTGGACAGAACGCCGGCTTGCTGTATTCACAATGGGGATAATGGTTAGCATTAGCATACTATAGCAATTAAGTTAATGGCAGCTCCAGCTTCTTACAAAGTGCACCGACCTTAAAGGGGACATATTATACCACTAGGTGTGACTGTGATTAGCCGTTACAAGCCGTTTTTGAAAATCAGCCTCTTTTGACATCACAAGTGGGCGTGTCCACCTAGATGTGTGCTGGATAGATCAGTCTACCAGCCTATCCAGTGGGCCGTAGCAAACGTTGCTCACCTAGCCGTCATACATCTAGGACAAGCCCACTCGTGATGTGAGAAGAGGGCCGATTCTCAAAACGGTTTGTAACGCTTAATGACACGCACACCTGGTGGAACAATATGTCCCCTTTAAACGGCTACAACTGAAACCAGTAGAGAATGCAAAATGGTAAAAACAAAGCACACGTATGAGCCATGTCAAACTGTAAAGCGTCGACCCCCACCTGCTGGAAGAGGTCCATGGGATCCTGGATCCTCCGGTACAGCTGCCTGGCCCACATGATGCGGCCCGCCACGGGGGGCAGGTCCCGCCCGATGGGGGGGTCTAGCTTCTGCCGGGTGTAGGTGCGGGACACCATCTCGATGTCCCGGCTGTAGTTCTGCAGAATGTGCTGGTACTTGTCCTGGATGCCCAGGTCTGGGATGCCCAGCCTGAGGGGGTATAGAGGAGAGTTTGTGTAAGTATACGGGGCGGCAGCAGCTCAGGAGGTAGAGCGGGTCGACTGGTAAACGGAAGGTTGCTGGTTCGATCCCCGGCTCCTCCTAGCCGAGGTGTCCCTGAGGAAGACACCGCACCTTAACTGCTCCTGACGAGCTGGCTGTCGCCCTGCTTGGTTGACATCGCCGTCGGTGTGTGAATGAGTGAATGAATGGTTGTAAGCTTTGGAGTCTGCAAATTCCGTAAATGTGAATGTAGTATGAATCCCTTTTCAAATACTGCTGTTGAAGTTCAAGGAGGAGGCCAGTGGAGTTTTTGTAGAGAACGGCTCTAACACAAAGCCGTTCATAGTGCTTTGTAAACAAATTAAAACATTGAAAGGACGAAGTTTTAAAGACGATAAAGGTAAAAGAAAGGTTAAGTAGAATAAATAGTTTGTAAGATGATTTTTAATGAAAAGCAGTATGTGCGAGGACTTTAGTAGAATGTGAGAGCATTCAAAATATGCAAGCATGAAAATTTCATGTGAGGTCAATGAATATCAAAGTGTTTGTATAGATAAAACACATTAACAGGGACAGCCAATGTAGAATTTGTATGGTGCGATTACCTTTCAAACTTTTTCAGCACATTCAGAGCCCTCTCTGTGTTGTGAATCTTTTCAAACGTGCTGTCCATGAAATTCTTCAGCTGATTCTGGAGGGCAAAAACACAATGAAACCCAAGGGTGTCTTTCGGTTGCAGTTGTGTTGAAGTGTGTACAAAACGTTTGATGCCTTTTTCTCGGTAGCTTACATGTAGTTCAGTGGTGCTTTGACAGAATTCTTCATAGTCTACGTCAAAGTCGGTTCTTCTCTGGTCCAGGAAACTGTAATGTTTTTTCTTCATGCCTTGTACAATAGCCTGGCACAAACACCCATGATCAACACAGCACAAACACACACTTTTCTCAGCATTTGTACAAGTTCATACAAAACAACAACATTTCAAAGGCTGCATTTAAATTAAAGCGAGGCTGTGTCTAAAAAAGAAATGTGTTAATATTGATTGTGACAAGACATCCCCCTTAGCCTGCGGCTAACTCCTACCAAGGCAGTGAGGGAACACAGTGCAACAGCAGTACATTTACACCACATCGTTTCCATTAAATATGGATGCTCTGTTTAGCAAACTCCCAACCTCCATGAAAGGTTGAGGACTTCAGTCAACTTCAATTCACCACCGTGTACTTTAGGCACACGAATGCTTTGGTGAGTGATTATGCTAATGCTGGTGAACATGAGCAAATGGAAGGGAGGTGTGTAAAATCCCACATGATTGCACTGTTTCCATGAACTCGCAGAGAGTGTTATGTTGTACTTTTCTTTTGAGGTTCATACATTTTACATGCGTGCGTATAGCTAAGGTGAGCATCGTGGTTATTATGTTAAATGAATGAAAATGAAAACGATGGTGCAAATTTACCTCCCATTTCCCCTGCATTTCTGCAGTCTGTCAATCCAATGCGGCAGAACACAGAAAAATGGCAATTAGCAAAATGTCTTGTTTCAAAAAGGCAAATCATGATACACTTCATCGAGACACTTCAACAATCAGCATGTTAGAACAGTGGACTAGGCTAAAAAACCAATTTACTAATCTAGTCACATACCTCATGCAAACCAATATTGTATTTTTCAGCATTAGGCACATATCTATATTTTACCAGAACAATCCCTCACATGTGTGGCAGGGTTGTGGGCCCATGAAGTAATGTTTGTGCACATGAAATCTCTCTGGCTGAGCGAGAGATTGGATTTTTTTTCCCTAAAACATATAAGCTGTGAATACTGGGTCGTGGTCGGCGGCTCGCACTGTGAGCCTGCCCTCATTGACCCCGTCAGTGCAATGTGGGCATGAATTACATCATGGATGCTACCCCTCCATGTTGTCTTCTCTCCGTTTCTCGTCCGCCGAAGAGGCTGATTAAATAAAACGTGGGCCACACTAATTTGACAGTGAATCATAGGTAAATAGAATTACACCCATCAGTTAGGGATTTCATCAAAGTATTCTGAATTCAGAATTATAAGTAGGTCTGAACGTGTATGCTGAGGGGGCTGCAGAGCCCCCTAATGGCAGGAGATAGTAACTGCAAGGCAGAAAGGGTTTCTAAACAAATCTAAAACAAATCATGAAACATGTTTGTTCGTTGAACGGTTGAAATCTGCCTGTGGTTTCATTTTAACATTTTATTTCATTCAACATTCAATATATATTTTCTGCGTATCTGCCACACAAAGCTAGATGCTAACGCAGAGCACTAATGGTGGGTTAGGTGGGTCTGATTTATTCAGTATTGGCCCCCAAGCACAAACAACCAAAACCCATGAAGCCCATTGCAGTGATGCATCAGCCCATTGCAGCGCTATAATGTGGGCGTCCCAAGGCCAGTGTCTCTGGCTGTGGAGGGGAGGGGAGGCTAAGCACAGAGTTACATTAATAACAGTGATAACGGTGGATGGATCCAGGCCAGGACCCACAAGGAGTATAATGGTAGGTGCAGGTTCCAGCGTCTCATGCTATGTAATTAGGATATCACCATGCTCATGTTCCAAGTGAGATACATTAATCACACAGAAGAGGGCAGGTTTAAAATTGGTTTTGGACAATGTTTTACGGCAACGACAGAATGACTTCAGTAGTTGCTTAAATTATTTTGTAATGAACAAAAGAAAAACTAAACTGGGCCTAAAATATGCAAAATAAAGTCTCTGTTGTCTCAGGCTAGTGTGTCTAAAGCCACCAGGCTTTTAGATCCAAAGAAACATTTTAACTGCATACCATCAGTTAAATGGGCCGTCGTTTAGTAGTAAACATTGCGGCCGCTCCTGCTGAAGCCACCAGCACTAGTCACAAACTCGCAGAACAGAGCTCACTGGAGGGGTAGACCAACTACCGCTTTAATCTAAACGTCCTATTACTTATTCATGCTCGGTTCGTTTTAAGTCCAGACAACTTTTGCCTTTCTGTTTCATCATGCGTATTCCCTGCTCCCCTGCTTCCCTTCGGGGAGCCGAGCCGACACATAGCGCGTCACACATCGACACCGCTAGAATCTCTGCAGAAGCCCACCCTCGAAACGACGTGGCCCACATGAAAGGCTTCATGGAAGCGGTCGATCAGTGCCATACCACTCACCTGGAACCTTGTGGCCATGGTCTCCAGGCCCTCTATCTTGGAGTCCTGGAGGGCGGAGTACGTGGCGATGGTGGCAAACAGCTCCAGGATCTTGGTGAGGCGTCGCTGGAACGTGTCGAACTTCCCGAAGATGTACATCTCGCTGAAGTCAAACTGCCTCTCCGCCGGAGTCTGTTCCAGCTTCTCCTTGGTTTGGTGGAAATACCGCTGGTACTCCTGTAAACAGAGGCAGACTGGTGTAAAGGTGTGCTGTACATTTTAGACTTTGTGATCATGATTTGTTTAGGACTGTGCAGTTCAGCAAATGATTTGGCCCCTGTACTTGGATGGTGGATATATACTATACGTTATATTACTCTAACTATAACAACGGGAATCCCTGTATGTTCCCTACCACTGTTCAATTCGACTCCACACCTGGCAGGGATTGCCATTACCCAAGGAAGTGCAGAGGCAAGAGGGAAGTTGATTGAATGAGCGTCTTTTCAAAAAGCAATACCGGGGGCCACGCAATCTGCTTGTTTTGAAGAGGCACGTTTTGAAGTGCACTGCACTAGTTTGTGAAATTGAAAAGTCAGAAAGTCTCTCTCTCTCTCTCTCTCTGTCCCTCTGACTCTGTCTCTCTGTCTCTCTCTCTCTCTCTCTCTCTCTCTCTCTCTCTCTCTCTCTATCTCTCTCTCTCTCTGTCCCTCTGACTCTGTCTCTCTGTCTCTCTGTCTCTCTGTCTCTCTCTCTCTCTCTCTCCATTACTCGCCCGTTCTTCAAAAGTCAATGCACTGGTCTATTGTACATGGTGTGTGTGTGTGTGTGTGTGTGTGTGTGTGTGTGTGTGTGTGTGTGTGTGTTTGTGCGTGCATGCGTGCGTGCCTGCATGTGTGTTTCTTTTCATGTCCTCAGTAAACAACCCTAGTGAACGAATGCATTCAAATGCAGCTCAAGCATACATATGAGCGTGAGGGGCGGCGCCGAGGTCACCGTGAGCGCAGGGTACCTGGTTGAGGCGGATGGAGGCGGCGATCCTCTCGATCACCTGCTGCGGCGGCTGGTCCCAGAGGGTGACTGAGCCGCTGGTGGTGATGTACGCCTTGCATGCCGTGATCATCTGATTGGTCACCTGGGGGAGAAGACGAGGAAACGTGAGGTTGATGAACCCGGGGTTCAACCCTGATGGAGCCACTGTATCTGGGGGACCTTGTCATTAAATGGTGACGTATTATACCCCCAGGTGTGAGTGTGATTAGCCGTTACAAGCCGTTTTGAATATCGGCCTCTTTTGACATCACAATGGGCACGTCCATCCTAGATCTGTGCTGGATAGATGAGCAACGTTTGCTACCGTCCACTGGGTAGGCTGGCAGACTGATCTATCCAGCACACATCTGGGTGGACACGCCCACTTGTGATGTCAGGTGAGGCAGATTTGCAAAACGGTGTGCAACGGCCAATCACACTCACACCTGGTGGTATAATATGTCCACCTTAATGACCCAGGTGAAAGTTGTGATTAATGACTGCTTTTTTAATTTTCCCCTCTAATCAGCATGCAAGCTGATAACAAAGTACATGCTTAGACTAGGGCAGTATGATGTGAGAGGTATGCCGCAGATAAGGAATGAAATAAATAAATACAACTTTTAAACTAGGTCATTGTTAGCATGGTGCTTGGTATCTTTGTAGCACGGTGTGCGGCATCGTGAGAGACAGCCTCACCTTGACAAACAGCGAGGTGATCTTCTCAGACGTGTTGTAGTAGCGGGAGATGCTGTGGATCATCCTGATGGCGTTCACCAGACCAGGAATGGCGTCCACCATCGACACCTTACGTCAAAATGTCAACATGAACTTCAGTTATTTTCTTACTGATTTACATTCTGATTTTAAAAGTCCATTGTGGCCCTGATCTGACATGGATGGACAGAGTGGATGGACAGTGGATGCCAACAACAAATATTTACATTTACAATTAGGGCATTTAGCAGACACTACAAGTGCTAGGCCATACAACAAGATAGCTCGGATAAGGTGCTATACAAAACTAAGTACTATTTTTTATAATACCAATATGACTTTAGGGGGGTATTCTAGGGAATAAGCAATCGTTAATCAAATCTTGATTTCATTTATTTATCATTGGAAATGTGTCATAGTGACACTCTCATGCAGTTTGAGTCTGTTCTCAAGAGTGAATTATCCAATCATTTAAACATCTGGCACGGGACACGTAATAATTCTAGATGCTTCTCTTACAGGGTCGCTGTTGTAGAGCGGGTCACAGAACTTCTCCAGAGTGTAGAGGTACTTGACGTTGTCTTTAGCCTCGTTGGCAGAGTCCGTTATCCTGGTGTCCAGCTCCTTCCACGACTGGAGGCACGGGAAAGATCAAACAAGGAGAACTTTTACGGTGCGGGATGATTTGGGATAATTAAGTACTTTGAGGGCGGAATTATTGTATATTGTTTGAATATTGTATGCTTTGAGTGCCAAGAATATGGAGTAGGCTTTAATTATGTTAAGGAACAAATTGTTAATGTGGGAAAAGGATGAAAATAAGTTTTTGTCTCTGAATCAAATGGATCTGTGGCGAAAAGAGCGGGAAAATAACTTCTGAAGTAGTGAAAAACTGTTAGCAGCTAGCATCAGATGTGGTAGCATGGTCCCCCTCCCACCTTGATGAGTTTAGACTTGGCCACGACGAGTACGCCTAGCACGGCCTTGACGGCGGGGCTCTTGAGCTGGTCCAGCAGGTAGTTGAAGCGGGACATGCGCTTCTTCCAGTGGTCTAGCTCGGCGCGAGGACCCAGGTCGTCCGCCTCCTTCCTCAGCTGGTCACTCTCGGCCAGGACCTGACGTGTTAGGACGTTAATCATGTGAATTGCATTTCAGTGTTTTTATTCGGCAATCGGAACTATCGTTGTGTTGAATCATACAACGATTGCAGTCTACTGATCCTGTTCGGCCAATTTGTCAAATTTTGTCTTGAACATCACATAGCTTTATGTTCGATAATGTTCTCGAAATATTTTATGCATATTGTATCGGTAAAATTGCAATTCTGATGACAATGATGCTCTCTGAATATATTATAATCAAGGCCAGCCCCTGCCACCAGGCTTTGTATCAAGGGTGGCTCCATCTGGGTAAAGTTTTCAACATGTCCATATTCTGCATCACAGCCGAGCAAAGCCATTTCAATTCAGAACACTTCTCCTCCTTCAGACACGACGCAACCTTGCCTGTCAACGCCGTCTTATATATTCGAATCGCTTGACGTGCCATCACATCGAGATGAAAACACCTTTAATGGTCGGTGAAGTCTTCGACTGGATTCAAAAAGTTGTGAAAAAAAAATAAATAAAAAAAACGGGTAAAGTGGCCTCGACAGACTAAACGTCCTGGTGGTAGCGCCCGCTCTTCACCTGTTCGATCTGCTTGATCCAGACCTTCAAGCAGACCTCCATTCTCTCCAGGGTCTCACTGCTGTTGGCCGCCGCCATGTAGTCTGAAGGGCCCCTGAGAGTCCGCAGGTCAAAGCCCTCACAGTCCCGCAAGTTAACCTTCGGCGAAAACGTCCATTAGTAATGTCTCTTGGTTTTTATATCAATCATAAATAAGAAAGCCTGTTATAGAGAGAGAGGAAGAGACTGAGAGGGAGAGAGAGCATGTATGCATACATATATGCATGTTAAATGCAGATGTTTTTGTGCATTTGTATGCACATGCGTGTGGATATCTGCATGTGTCTCTGCCTCACCTTCTCCTGCAGGTTGTCCTGCGCTCCGGCCAGCACGGACACAAAGTTCTCCAGCGAGGCCATGAAGTCCCTCTTGATGTCCTGGGCCTGGGGGCTGGCCAGCTCGCCCCAGCCGTGGTTCATCTTCCTCAGGGTGGGGATGAAGATCTCCGACAGCAGCTGCTCCACGCTCTTCAGCAGCCCCACCCCGGTGGTGTCCAGCATGTTGAAGTTCACGTCCTGCGTGGGGGAGACGGTGGGTGGAGGTGAGACAGTAGGGTGGGGGTGAGACAGTGAGACGGGGGTTGGGGGTGGGGGTGAGACAGTGAGATGGGGTTAGGGTGGGAGTGAGAGACAGTGAGATGGGGTTGGGAGTGGGAGTGAGAGAGAGTTAGATGGGGTTGGGGGTGGGGGTGAGACAGTGAGATGGGGTTAGGCTGGGGGTGAGACAGCTAGATGGGGTTGGGAGTGGGAGTGAGACAGTTAGATGGGGTTGGGGTGGGAGTGAGAGACAGTGAGGTGTTTTGTACCAGGGCAAACACTGATTCAAACATGGAGTGGAAATAAGATAAAGAAATTGTGTGAGTCAGTCGTCAGCTATTCAACAAAGCATGACCAAAACACGGTGCGTTTTTCACATCCTAGCCAAACTAACATCAAACCCCTAAGCCTGAATGCATCTCAGTCCGACAACAACGTGTCCGCGCAGACAGGTCCATCAGTTGTCGCGTCGAGTCACTTTGCCTGATCCGTTCCCATTCTGCTCACCTGTTATCACATTGCTGCCGACTTCTGCCTTACACTAGTTCCCCTGCCCGCCATCTGGAGATAAGTCTGACCATGGGCCCGAGATACACTCAGAATGGTGGTTCATGTTGTCTCAGTGACAGCATCCGTTCTCCTGTGTTTGGTTGTCTTCCTTTGTCTCCGACGTACTGATTGATTCGGGGATGAATAGATAAAAACATCATATCCCTGGCCTCTGACAATGGCAGCAGAAGGGGTTATTTTTCCCCCCAGGATGGTATAATCTGATTCACCCAGCGGGCGGCCTTCAGACGTCAATGCACAATGGACGACACGGCGCTGTGCTCCAGATCACACAATGAGAGGTTTCCTGTGGTCCGCTGGAAGCAGAGGGATCATTCAGGACTGCGGACACACACACACATGCAGAAACACACACACACACACACACACATACACACAAACCCACTATCCATACACACACATACACACAAACACACATACAAACACACACACACACACACACACACACACTATCCCCATACATACACATGCACTCAAACACACATACATACACACAGTCACACACAAACAAACACCTACACACAAAAACAAACGCACACACATACACACACAGAATCCATACACATACACACAAACATACATACATACACAGTCACACACATACACACATAGTCGATAGCCTCCATCCGTCCTGTCTCGGTGTGGCCCGTCTGTAACGGGAACATGATCTGTTACTGCTGACAGTGATTAGCTTTGTGGCTGACAGTGGGTGATCAGCCTCGATCGATGCACCCAACAGGCCTGGGGTCTCTGGATGCTTGTCTCTACTGGCCTCCTGTTTGTTTCGCTAGAGTCACGGTGAAAAGAGGCTGTCTAGGTTATAAAAGAAAAAGGAAACAATTATCCCACCGGGGAGGGGTCTCAAATGGGGCGGCGATCGGCTACTGAAATGCAGTGTAATAGAACTATTGTCTCCTGAGCTACAGTATGTATCCTTTATCTATTGATGATGCCACTCTGCTTTTCTTACTGCAACCCTCTGAGATCGCCTCTCTCGCTTTGTGTGTGTGTGGGGGGACTTTATACTTTATTACGGCTGGCAGTGCATTACAAAACACCACCCCATCCAAGGCCACAACGTGTAAAGTGCATTAGTTCGTCTCCACGGAGCAAACATCACACCTTTGTGTTTTCCTTCCCACCATCGCTAATGCTATTGAGCGCAGCTAAAACACAACAACAGCAGAGCCCCCCCGGCCCCGGCCTCCATTCTCACCCGGTGAATGCTCTCCGAGGTGATAGCCTTAGAGGTGTTGGCCCTGGTGAAGAAGACGCACACGCCCGTCAGCGCAACGTCCGTCCCTTCAGTCACAAACACTTTGGCCTTCTTGCTGCGACCGGCTGCTGTGGTGATGGAGGATGGGGTGGTGGTGGGGGCGGCGGTGTTGGTGGTGGTGTTGGTGGTGGTATTAGGAGCAGGGGTGGGTGTAGCTGTGGCCGCCGCCCCTGTAACAGTAAGTCGGAGAGACAGGAGTTCATGTGAGGCTGCAGTCTATGAAAGACCAGTTCTTGCTGTCTGTTAATGGTGTGAAGGCTGGATTCACAACATATGTTTTTTCGTCATGTTGTTTTTCGCTAATTGATTTGGAGCGTAACGACTTCCAGTTTTTCACAAAGAGACTCCAAATAAATGGTAAAATGTTGAGCTTGTATTGGCATCGACAGCTGTTCAAATTAAAATATGACATACTCTTTAAATATTCAACTTTTAAATGTTTAATTTTTTTTGAACATTCAACAATTCATTCCATTTTGATCTCTATACACACGTTTGTATGTGATCCAATGGATTCTCGTCTTTTCAACCACATTTTATTGAGCAAATAAACTCAAAAACATGAAGAGTTTGACACAGATTGGAGATCTGCGTGTTCTTATACCTCGACTGAACATGAACACTTATCATTCTACTTACTAGTGGTACTTTTCATACTAATTCAACTTCTATTTATCAATAAATGTCATGCAACCATTACATATCACAGATGGCTGTGTCCACTACACATCCAACGAAAACCTTGCCAGGTTGGTGTAAAAAAGTAGGCTATGATAATATCCATTGCTATGTCAAATATTAAACTCAGGCCTGGAAAGATTTAGGATAGTAGGGAACTGGTCTGAATTGTATAGTTTGGCTTAAATGCCTAAGCTTCTTTTGGCATCATTGCCGTAATGTGATTGGCCTGGCACGGTCATGGAGTGGAAGGTAATTGGTCACTCGCATTGCTAAGAATTCATTAAGGAAAATAGACTGTACCCATTATATCGCCTCGAAGGAATAGAAAGAAAACTTTGTACTACGTGGGATTGCAATGGATTTCCAGAAACATAATTTTCTGATTAATTAACTCCTTGATACCCCTTGAAAACAGAATGAGAAGTACATTACAGATTTCTGTTGTTCCCTTTTAAACAAGCTTCCCCTTCATTACATGGAAGGATCTCATTTAAACATAAACAACAAAAGAGAAGCATCTCACATAAAAATCTAGTTGTTGTTGTGTGTTCACTGAACGCCCTTGTGTTTACGTGTTAGCACAACGACAGCTTTCCTAAGTCAAGAGGCGGTCTTGTGTTGCATGGAAGAGCAGTCAGGAGGGAACACTTTGTTGTTAGTTGAGGGCCCTCATAGAATGTGACCCGTGGAAGGTTACCATGGCACCCGTTTGTTTTGGATGTAGATTTGTTTTTGAGAAAGTTAAAAACTGATTGTTCGATAAATGTCTTCAATGAAAGCTTGGCAGCATCTGGATATATTAATGACTGATCAAGCGCGTCATTCAGTCAGTTATGAATAATTAAATGACTTGAATGAATTCTGTGTCCCCCTTGTTGGTTATATAATTGAAATGCGGTGTGTTAGATAAATGTGGTAGTGACTCAGGAGTCTGTGCCAAGCAGCTGTTCACACAGGGCATCGCTGTATCACGAAGCAGCATATAGCCACAGAATCGGACTTGGTGCTCTTTGAAAGACATTTGAATAATTATGTCTGTCTATGATAAGTAGGGAGCAATGTTGGTTGAAAAGAGAGAATAAGAAATAGAAAAGCTCTTGTGAGAAAATAAATTACAATTTGTTCATATGAGGTTGGATATACACATTTTGCACATACTTTTTTTTATTTCCCGGGCTAACTTCAAAGTCACTGGCTTCCTTGTTTATGATTTAATGAAAAACTTCATAAATCATAGGGAGATCCCAGCTTTCCAGGTACATTATTTTAATAATCATCCAAAGAACACATCACAGGGATAAAGAAACAATACCCCCGAATGTGGTATGGTTTTACAACATTAATCTACTTGTTTGTACCTCGTTCCAGTGGTTCCACCTCCTGGTGGTAGAACATGAGATGGGGGAGACCTTCGGCCATGAAGAACCGCTCCATGCGGTCGATCTGGTGGGAAACCGGGGCGCAAACAGGAGTTAGAGAGAACGACAAGGTATGGTTCAAAGGTTGAAAAACTGGTCCCACTCTCTGCTCAGTCTTTGTTTGGGTTTTAGAGCCTTTTAAGACTTTTATTGGTGCATTTGACCAGACCCAATGCCTGCAATGGGTATGCATAGAGGGCACCCCGACAAATAAGCACACACATGAATGCACACGCCTGAAAAACACTTCACAGCACAAACATGGCCACACACAAGCTCACAGACCCACGCACACAAGCACTCAAACAAACTCACACAAATCCACACAAAAGCACAAGCACAACCATACAAGCAAGCACACACACATTCACACACAGACACACACATACAGAGTGCACACAAATAAGCGTGCACACACAAGCAAAACATAAACCCACGCACCAACCCCAAAACAAGTGTGCACACAAACACATACACACACACACACACACACACACACACACACACACACACACACACACACACACACACACACACACACACACACACACACACACACACGTCCTCTTTACATACATACAGAGAGACGGACAGAGAAAGATAAGAGGGGGCTGGTGGGAACTTGAATAGTAACGGTAGAGATCAGTTTGAGGGAGGAACACACACACAAGGGATCAATACCTGAGTGCCCTCGAGTATGGCATCTTCAACGTCGGCCTTGTCCAGGCCCAGGCAGGAGGCCACGATGCTGAGGACGTAGTCATGCCTGCTGTCGAGCTGCGCCCGCTTGGCCTCGCGCTCCTCCTTCAGCTTTTGCTGAAAAACACACACACACACACACACACACACACACACACACACACACACACACACACACACACATAAACGTGCGCACATAAACGCGGCCACACACACACACAGACACACAGAAACGTGCACAAACACCCGCAGAACACTCACACACAGCAAACTCACACAAACATACACACACACACACACACACAAACAAACACGCGCGCACACACACACACACACACACACACACACACACACACACACACAGCCCACACATACATAACCAGACACACACACACACACACAAACAAACACAAACACACACACACAAACATCTGAGTCAATAGAGGAACTTGGAGTAAAAGCAATTGAGTTTTGAGTAAGAATCCCGCAAGTGCCACTCGTTAAACCAGATAACAGCAAATTATTTCCCAATTCCTAGTATGCAAGAATGAGTGAGGGTCTCCTTGATATCGTTGAAATGCAAAACCTGCTAACAAGGACTCGTCCAAACATCCAAACGCCACACTACTTTTCTATTACATACTTTCTTAGCAATGTAGGGGTTGATGGGAATGTCCGTGGTTTGAAGCTCAGCCATAATGTTGCAACCTGGCTCAGTAATTTAACTCTGTGCACAATGACCCGTTGAGGACATAGTGAAAATACCCATTTTTTAAAGAGCAACAAAAAACATTCCAAAAAAAAGAGCAGAAGAAAAGTGGGGCGATTTGCCACTTCTGTGAAGAACCCACTCTTCTAAAAAAGAAATTAAAGTTCCTTTATCTCCACTGGGTTCATCCAATTATCCACGCTCTCCTTCCCACTCCTCTCTGTCCTCCAGCGTCCTTGAAGCCACGGTCCAAATATCATAGTCTGAAAAGAATTCAACTGAACTTTGAAAGGTAAGTAGAAAAAGGAGGTGTCAACAGAGGGGCTCTACCCCAGCCCAAAGAACAAACGTTGTCCGAAGACACAATTAAATTCACCAAACGTACCCCCACCCTTTGGAACATAATATGTATGACTAAAACGGCTGAATTAATCAATATTACACAGGGAAGAAGAAAATGAACCTAAACCGAATGTAAGTTGTACGTTTGTTGTAAGTTCTTGTTTTTGGTCAGTTTAAACTGCCTCAGAAGGCAGTATGCAGCACTATATACAACTTGCACTGGTTTCCAACGGCCTTTGTTTGTTGGTTACAGGCGGCCAGTTAAAAGTGTCCCCCAGCAGGTTACTATGTTTCACAGCCTCGGTAACCGAGGAACAATGCAGTTCAATAAATGATTCACACATCCACGTTGTCAATGGTTGCATTTGTGTCTCAAAATTTAAGTACAGGATATAGGTGGGCGGTCTGGGGGGGGGGGGGGGGGGGGTCGTAATTGACGTCACTTACAACATTTTCTTGTCTCTGAGGGGCACCATGACAACCAAATCCACCACTCGGAAGTTATTAAGCCTATACCTCAGGCACCAACTGCTTTCTCCATCTGACATTCGACCGAAGGACAAGGTCACGGATAAACAAGTTGGAGTTGTGCGTCATCATATTTTATATTTAGCCCTGCAGAGCTGGGCTAAATATGCACCCAGGTGAACATCGGAGCAGGAGCAGGTGTGCAGCCCTGATAAGGTCCACTTGATTGAACAATAATCCCTTGAGTATACGGGCAAATTGCTGATTAACACCAGTTGAGGTGCAACCTCATTGTGCATTCAAAGTGACCGCACTGACGAGAGTCTGCATTAACATCTTCAATAAAATAATCTTCAATAATAGAACGACAGAGAGAGGAGAAGGAAGATAGAGAGATGGAGAGTGACCAAGATAAATAAAGAGAGAAAGATGATGCTAAAGAAAGAGGGAAAGAAAAAGAAAGAAGAGGGAGAAATAAAGAAAGGATTGAGAGTGGCTGTGTTTGTCTGTGTGTGTATTAGTGTGTGTGTGTGTGTGTGTGTGTGTGTGTGTGTGTGTGTGTGTGTGTGTGTGTGTGTGTGTGTGTGTGTGTGTGTGTGTGTGTGTGTGTGTGTGTGTGTGTGTGTGTGTGTGCCTGCGCATGTGTCTGTGTGTGTGTGTGTGTGTGTGTGTGTGTGTGTGTGTGTGTGTGTGTGTGTGTGTGTGTGTGTGTGTGTGTGTGTGTGTGTGTGTGTGTGTGTGTGTGTGTGAGTGTGTGTGAAAAACACAATACAGCATACGGACCCAAGTGTACAAAATGGAGACTGTGTGAATATAAATCAGTAGGTGCGATCAATAGGTGATTTAGACAAAAGGAACCAGAGAAAAGGACATAATGGTGCATGAAAGCAGACCAAGGCTAACCCTTAATAGAGAAGCTGACGCAGCCATAGTGACAGCTCAATTGTTGGAAGACGCAGAGGCGATGCAGTCTGTTATCGAAGACGGGAAATCTGAATCCGAAAAGGGGAAAATCGAACGCACCAGTGAATATGTTCGATCCCAGATCAGCCTTAAAAATCGTTCTCCTTCCTCACCCTTACCCGTTGCTCCCTCACTCAAAGCAAGATCACATGACAGCTTCATATCATGGCATCCACCTGTGGAAGACGATTCACAATTACAACCTGTCAGCAGGGAAAATGCAGACATCAAGCAACCGTCTCCACCAGAATTATTTGACCCAACTAAAACTGAAACAAAGGCTAAGGTTAGTAGAGCCAATCCCACCATGAACGCTCATGCTCCGTCGTATACTCCACGAAATTTCCCTCAAACTGGCACACCCACGTCCAATTTAGGGGAGCCTTTGGCACAGTATTTGGTACGACGCGACCTTGTGACTTCAGGGCTGTACCAGTTCGATGACATGCCCGAGAATTATCGTGCATGGTACTCCTCCTTCTCAAGTCCAGCCGATGAAGTCAACCTAACAGCAACCCAACAGTTGGACCTCATGACCAAATGGCTTGGAAAATAATCTAGTGAACAGGTTAAACGCATGCGATCGTTGCATGTCAACAACCCCAATCTGGCTCTAGACAAAGCATGGGAACGGTTGCGTGAATCTTACGCTGCCCCCGAAGTCATTCGAAAAGTCAATGTTCCAGCACCTGGACAACATTCCTAAGAATTCAGCCAACGATCACTTGAAGTTACGTGAGCTTGGGGATCTACTTGCAGAGATCCAAGTGCTAAAGAAGATGGATATCTGACCGGCTTGTCCTTTCTGGACGTCTCTCGCGGGATAGGACCAATCGTGGACAAACTCCCTTCAGGAGAAGTGGTTGTCCGCAGGGTCACCGTACAAAGAAGGAAGCGACGGGCGTTTCCCCCCCTTCGAGTATTTTTGCAACTTTGTTAGCTACGAGGCAAAAAAGCGCAGCGACCCTAGCTTCATTCATCAAGGCTGCACCACAACACCCACCAAACCTGACAAACCATTTTCACGGAACTTTAACACCAACAAACCCATCTCAGTGCACAAAACAGATCTTTCCACAAGCAACGACCCTTACAAGAACTGCCCGTTACACAACAAACCCCATGCCCTTAAAAGGTGTAGAACATTCAGGAATAAACTCCTCGATGATAGAAAGGCGAGAAAGAGAAAGAGAGAAAGGAATATGTTTTAAGTGCTGCGCCTCCATCTCTCACTTTGCCAAAGACTGCAGGTTCCCTTTGAAGTGCTTTGAATGCAACAGCACCAGTCATGATACAGCCATGCACCCTGGCCCACCTCCTCAAACCGTCACGTCTCCTTCACCGTCACGAGAGTACGGCGGGGAGGGAGAAGATGATCCCGACATGGCTGTCGTTGGAGCAAGCTGCACAGAAGTTTGCAGTCCAGGCCAGTGGAGCCGCTCGTGCTCAAAGATGTGTCTCCCAAAGCTTTACCCCAAGGGTTCAAAGGACACGGCCATCAAAGCCTATGTGATCCTGGATGACCAGTCCAGAGCAATCGCGAATTAGCAAGACCAGAGTTCTTCAAGCTGTTCAGTGTGAAGAGCAAACCATTCCCGTACCATCTCAGAACTTGTTCCAGCATCATAGAAACATCCGGCAAGAGGGCAGAAGGATTCGAAATCGAGTCACTGGACGGCACAGTTCTCATTTCTCTCCCACCACTCATTGAGTGTCATGAGATCTCGAATAATCGGTCCGAGATTCCAACACCGAACGCTGTTCTTCATCAGCCTCATCTCCATCACATTGCCAAGCACATCCCTGAACTGGACCTAGAGGCAGAAATACTACTGCTGCTCGGAAGGGATGTCCTTAGGGCACACAAGGTAAGGCAGCAGGTCAACGGACCACATAATGCCCCCTTTGCCCAACGTCTAGATTTAGGTTGGGATAGTGATTGGAGAAGTGTGCTTGGGCAATGTACATAAACCAACAGTCAACACGTTCAAGAAAGAAAGAAAGAAAGAAAGAAAGAAAGAAAGAAAGAAAGAAAGAAAGAAAGAAAGAAAGAAAGAAAGAAAGAAAGAAAGAAAGAAAGAAAGAAAGAAAGAAAGAAAGAAAGAAAGGGACCGGGAGAGTGAAAGAGAGACAGAAAAGGACACTTAGCGGAGGAGATGGCGGGTTTTATTCATGATGTCACTGCAAGCCACTCCATCCAGGTGCGTGTGTGAAACGGCGTTGGCTGCAGTGCAGATGAGAGCGCTCAGACAGGACATCACAGAGGCACAGGGACGTAGGCAAAAACGATAATGGATTCATCTCTCTGTGTCCCTCCATCACCCTGCATGTCCACCTGGCTATTTTTCTCTGACCCTGGTGGTTGCAATGGGGGGCTATTGTCCCAAGAGCTCCATGGGGAGGTGGGGAGGGGGTTGGAGGGTAGGGAGGGGGGCTGTTGACCCAGGAATGTTGCAGGGGAAGATGGTTCACCAGCACACACTGAGGGCCAGGGGAGTGTGTGTGTGTCTCTGTCTGTCTGTCTGTCTGTCTGTCTGTCTCTGTGCATGTGTGTGTGTGTGTGTTTCACAAGGATTCACACACAAATACAGACACACGCAAATATGAAGGTAATTCATACACAAGGCAATTGCACTTGCTAGGATTCACACACAAACATACACATTATGATAAACACACACACACACACACACACTCACACACACACACACACACACACACACACACACACACACACACACACACACACACTACATAGGTCAACAGTTTTCACAAAACCACAAAGTCAACCGCATTACAAACTGGCATGACAAGGAAACAATTGACATCACACCACACCAGCTGAATTGATTGACTGTGTGTACATGGGATGTGTGTGTGTGAATGTCTGTCTGTCTGTCTGTCGGTGCATGTGTGTAAACGTGCGTGTGTGTGTGTGCGTGCGTGCGTGCGTGTGTGTGTGACTGAATGACAAACACACACCGAGGAGGCGGTTTGGTTTGTTTGATGACACACACCCAAGCGCTGAGCGCATACCAAGCGGGATCTGTCAGGCAACACACACCCACGCACACGCACACGTAAATAAAAAAACAACATAATATTTCGCCTTTTACACACAAACGGAATTGAGTGTAATTGTGTTGGCCCAGAGCCATGTGAACAGAACTCGCTGTAAGCAGGCAGGGCTGCAGAAGGTACTCCGAGACTGACACGACAGCATCAGCAATCCTTTCTATTAAAAAAGCATCAACGAGGCCTTGTTAATGTATCCTATGAGAGAGGTGCTGCTGTAAAAGAAGTAAACAAACACAACTGAATGAAACCGACAAAAAAACACTAAGTGTACTATGTTTTTGTTCTCATGCAGTGCGTGCAAGTTGTCAACCCTCCACTCCTTTAGAACTGATACATGAGGACTCCAAGGCAACACTGACGGACAACCAACTCAGTGAACTCTGAAGCTAAAACGTTAAACTTAGAATGCCGGACCTAGGTTGTGAAAGCCTCATCGTTAACATGGCATTAACATTCTCGAAACAAATACAAACCAACACACACGCAGAGCGTCTACCTTGCTTCACACACCAGAATTAACAGTAACACAACTAAAAAACACAATCTGCAGGTATCGATCCTACCTTGATGACCCTGTACACACTTTGCCTCCAGAGGTTCCTCCTGAAAGCCTCGGACATGGCAGGTGCTCTTGTGACCTCGTCTGCTCATCTATTGGATCTCTCGGGCTCCGTGTTAACCCTATACCCAAGCCTCAACAGAATGGCTCTCTGAGTGGACGCAGCCTAACAGGCCAGCCAATACTGTACTTGTTGGTGTGGTTCTATTGAAGGGAATGTTGTTATCCAGTAAATTATTTCTGCATGGATTTATGATGAGGTAGTAAATTGATGCACTTTAACGGATATATCGGATGCGTCACACTGGCACTAATGATGTGATTATAATGCACCCACACAGACACATGCTCACCTATAGACAAGAATATGCATATTCCTGCGCTAATACACACACAAACAAACCTACACACACACACACAAACACACACCAACACCGGAAATGACACATCTCTATTTCATTTGCAAGCTCATATGCACACACACGTACAGCACAGACCACAGGGAACACAAGCACAGATACATGCACACTCACACACACAACTGAGTTAATTGAAGACACAGTTGGTATTCACAAATAGGCCCAGCAGGAGCCATCTAAATATAGCCATTGCACATTTGCACGAGTGACAAAGCGACAAAATGGTAAAAACAAAGCTCATTTACCCATGCCATGCACAAAGCGAAAGAGAGACAGAGTAACATAGATCTACAGAGACGAGTAATCTGGTTGGCTCAGTGTTAGGAACTAATCTATTCTTTATGCAGTTTATTTACTGCTATGTAAGTTTAAATTGATGATTTTGTATGATATATCTTTATGAGGAATGTGTGCATGGTGACAATGTCGTTACAAGGAATGTAAATTCTGAGTTTGTATTAACACTTTTTTTATTATCTGCATTCTGCGATACAATTTCTTTGTGCATTTAGTGAGGCAAAAACAATTTAAAATACTAGACGGCACGCAGACTACAAGATATTGGTTTTGTGTTGAATGATGTGAATGAAAGAGCTGGAAGACAAAACAGTTATTTAGTATATTACTATTTTAATATCGCTAAACCTTTTTAGTTGTATCTCTTTAGGGGGCTAAGAAGCTAGCCACAAATAAATAATACATCAATAAAAATAGAAACTTGTTTTCCTCTGCTTGAGATAAGACCAACCGACACCGAAACAGAGACAAAACAGTGTTTCTCATTTCACATTACCACCAATTACTATACTTAATAAAATATTCATACGCCTACAGCCACGGCCAACGTTAAATCCTGGCCTGTCTGAGGAGTCTCAACTGTGGCTTTGACGACACAAATTCTTTGTCCACCAACACCATCACTGGCAAAAAAACCTTCGTCCCTCGTTTCTTAATGCTAACCCACTTGACCGCTAAGCCCTGCCGGGTTCGTATGTGTAACTTCAGAACACCCTGGATCACCTTACCTTGTTTTGATACTCGGGTATAAAGTGCAGCATCGTCGTCAGCATCAACAACAAAGCCACTCTTTTTCAAGACCTTCTAATCCCGTAATTCGCATTACTATTCATGACATTGAGTGCTAAAGTAGACCTCGGAAGTAGACGAAGCTACATTAGAAGGAGACGAGACGCCAAGACGAGTGACTGCTCCGTTGTTCCCAGTCGGTGACTTGTCTATCTCGTTGCGGAAAGGTGACTGCCCCCTCACCCCCTGCCCCCCCCCCCCCCCCCCCCCGAAACGATGCGATTGTTGCAGCTCAAAAGAGGGCTGAGGTGGCTAGCTAAAACGGGGGTATTGGATGACCACCTGTAAGCGAAACAATCATCGCCGCGCGACTATCGCTTTACTGAGCGCTTTTCAACAATGGCGCCGGGGAAGGGGGGGGGGGGGGGGGGACGTGCAGGTGGGTGAAGGGTGGCGGTTGGGTGTCACATGATGTATCCTCACAGAGACATAACAAAACCGAAGTATGCACAGTGGAATGTGAACGCAGGAGTACGCAATCATTGATTTATTTATTTTTTATTTATTGCGACTGCAGCTGTTGTGCACCCCAAGCGGTATTTTAAGAGGGACATCAATCCACACCAAACTCCAGGGCGAACTCGATCGATGGTCTTGGGGGGGTGGAGAGGGCATTGTCTGCTTCACTGACCAGCGGGGCAGGGCCAGATAACAAATAGGCGATATATAGTTATTACACAGACCCATAAAAGGAATATTATCATGAGACACCTGCATTAGGAAATCAATGGATAATAAGGTTAATGGCGATGGAGACTGTTTGATGGTGATCAAACGACAAGCATCATGAGAGTGAGCCGAGTGTGAGCAGAGTGTCATCATAACAAGTGTCAACTTGGAGCGGCAGATCTCATGAAGATGCTAGACACACACACAGATAGATACAAACACACACACACACACATACACACACACACGAAGACATGTAGACACACACACACTCAAGTGTTACAAAGACCCACATTTCGACACTACAGGCACTACACAAAAACAAATACACGCCCACACACACACACACACACACACACAAGTGTTACATAGACCCAAAGGTCGACGCTACAGGCACTACACACAAATACACACACAAACACACACACACAGACCTAACCCCACAGATAATTAAAAATGTATTCCATCAGACTTCACAGTGACATGTTGCAGATGATCAGAGCCACAGATGTGCAATACATAGAGGGTACGAGAGCGAGAACGAGGGGGCGAGAGAGCGGGAGCGCGAGAGACTGAGAGAGAGAGAGAGAGAGAGAGAGAGAGAGAGAGAGAGAGAGAGAGTGAGAGAGAGAGAGAGATGGGGCTGTGATGAGGCAGTGGAGGAAATGATTGGAAAGCCTTTTGCATTTAAAAGCAGTTCATCAATATTTCACTGTGCCTGGACTTATTTCTCCACTCCGAACCGTCTGTTAGTGGGAGCCCAAGAAACAGGAGAGCTGCACTTAATAATGGATGACAGGGGGAGGGCTGAGGAGGGAGGGGGGGGGGGGGATGAGAGAGAGAGAGAGAGAGAGAGAGAGAGAGAGAGAGAGAGAGAGAGAGAGAGAGAGAGAGAGAGAGAGAGAGAGAGAGAGAGACACACACACACACACACACACACACACACACACACACACACACACACACACACACACACACACACACACACACACACACACACACACACACACACACACACACCTAAACACACACAAACAGTGTAAAGGGACCCCCACCTCTCAAAGACTCATCTACACCACTCCAGACAGCTGTCAGGACTGCCTCCTTACTAATTGAAGTAGGCCTACATCCAAGAACAGGTGACCCCAGACCCCTTCCCCCCGGACCCCTTCCCCCCGGACCCCTTCCCCCCGGCCTGGTGGGACGGACCCCTCGCAAGAACATCTGTCTCATCAATGCTACATATGGAAGGTTACATTCAATTATTAAATTTCATGATTTATGCCATGCGATGCCTCATATTCTGCCATGTAAAGGAGTCCCTCAAGAAAGGCAAACATATACTTAATCTTGATCAATGATGGGTTATATATAAATACTTGGCTTTGATTGCTGGTGTTTCCCTGCTTCCGTTACACGGACGATAGGGAGTTTATTTTTCATCTGCCAGGAACTCCTTGTTGTCCGACGATCTATCAAGAGACAGAGTTGGAGACGAACAGATCTAGCAGGAGCTAAACGTCACTAGATTCTCTGTGCCGAACTGCCATGAGTGTATGCTCATGAGGGACGGACGGAAAGACACGACACAGACGCAGACCCAGACCGACAGCCAGCTAGACAGATAGACAAATTGGATGGACGGTCGGAGTGATTGAGCCCAACCTCTCAAGGACTAAACGATTACTTCGACTCTGCTGCCACCTAGTGGATCGATTAGTGCAACACTTCAGACCTGCTATTAGCTTTAATTCAACATTACACCTTTCAGTCATGATAAAACTAAACTGATTCATTAATAATTAGCCTCGATGTTTCGTAGTACGTATCGAAATAATTGTGCATAGTGTTATATGATTGCCAGACGTCAAAAGGTTGAATTGAAATATATATGAATTAATTAAGTTGCGTGACTGTTTTCCAACATTAGCTACATTGCTGCATTACAGTGTTACAGTATCAATCCTTGACAATAAAACTACTCGTGTAGAACACCTTGAATTAAAGTGAATTAATGTCTGGTTAATAACCCTATGCCAAGATCATGCTTCAGATTTGTCAAAGAAAGGGCCTTGTGCAAATCTGCAAACATGTAGGCCTATACCTCGCATCAAGTGGCGTCAAAGGACGGCCTCAAGACAGGCTATAGGCCTGTGTCCAACAATGGACCCCTAGGCCCAACTAAATATAAACATGGATCTTCAAAAGGCAGAAACGAAAGAAAAAAAACAAAAGTATCGCAGCATGGAAAATAGCACTCTAACAGAATTCATCCCCACTTCCATGAAAACGTTTATGAAATCAAACCTGCATCTCCCTTGCTGACTCGGCCGGGACGGAGAGGGTGCTGGGTCGACTCCTGGGGTTGGCCTTGTTGGCTCTGGAACCCGAAGACATTCTGGAAGCGTTCCGCCAGCCACTCAATCACGCGTCGAACAAGGTCGGGAGGCCGCGCCGTGACGCATGGAATATAAACAGGTGGTGCAGCTATAAAGTATAACAGTGGTGGAGGTAGAGGTGCACTTCCTTTCTTGGAGCGCACTGGGAATCCCAGGAAATCCCTTTTCCCAGGGATAATAATAGAGGTTTGTTATTGGTTTCCAAGGTAACGCAAACCGGCCACTAGGAGCTGAGATTTGTTGAAAGCATGGAATGCCATCATTGTGAGTAGATAGTAACATCTATAACACTTAACAGGTAGCCTATCCAAAACGAGAGATGCGATGTCATTTCTTACAGATCCAAATCACCGATATTAAAGGGGACATTAAGTGTTTGTTGACTGGTAGCCCGATTTTTTAAGGGATTTAATCCATGAATATATTTTGTGACAAAAAATAACAAATATTGCCAAATACAATTCGCGTTTATTTTTTAAAGGTTGCATAGGTGATTTGCTTTTTTGGCCATTTTTGCAAAATTACTTGAAATCCTTATCATAACCCGCTTACAGCCACTGAGTTAGAAGTACTGACATGAAAATTAAACTTGTCAATCATCTGTGGAACGTGCAGGGCTCGAAAAACTCCAGCCAATCATATCCATTGCCACCGAGTTTCATTGGACAGTAAGTACGTCAATCAAACGGTCGTACTGCACTCCCCCTCCCCCCCTCCCCCCCTCCCCCCCTCCCCCTTGCGCCCCGCGCGCGACCCCTTCGTGCAGTACTCGTGACCCAGAGCTCGTGACCCAGAGCAAGCTCCTGTTTGTTGTTATCCTGCGGTATCTACTGGAACTAGTTAATCCACATTTGGACCTAGCAGTAGAAGACAATTTCCATGGCAGACAAGACGCCACAATCCCCACCACCACCACCACCACCACCACCACCACCACCAGCAAAGAGAAGGAAAACTCTTTTTCAGAGAGTAATTGATAATAAAAACGCTGAAAGAGAAAAACTGAAATCAAGAATAATCCTATAGGCGCTGCTTTTGAACGTTGGCGGCCGGCAACTGAAGGACGAGAAGGGTCTAAAAACCGATGCTTGTGTGGCGGTTGACCTAGTTTCAAAGTTTATACCGTTTATACTCGGTAATACCGGTGTTGAGACGAGTGTATTACTCGGTGTGAAAATGTCCACACCGCGGCAACCCTAGTGAAAACCAGGACTTCCAATACAATTATATGAAACAAACATACATTTTCTAAAAATAGTATTGATTTATGTGACCGTTTAATGTTTATAACATCTGGTGCAACCATAGCCGCGAGAACGTATTCTCAGCAGGGGGTGCTGGAAAAAAAAACCCGGCCTGCACTAGACTCGCAACTCGTCACATTGATAAAAAAGATATAGCAGCGCAGCTCAATTACACCAGTGCATGCGCGCACAGTTGAAAATCGATCGTTGTGTTCACTTCCTTCACACCATGGTTCACATCCAGCTGCTCACAGAACAAGTTTAGCGCACCACCGCTACCCTCACACTTTTTCATATAACCTTTTTTCAGCACTAGGACATATGAGCATTAAATAAATGCTGCGTCTCAACATGCTTTGGACAGCAGCGAGGATGACTCGCTTTGCCACGGGCCGAAACAGTTCGGAGCGACCACAGCCAGAGCGAACACAGCGGGGCAGAGGAGTGTCAGGAAGTCTTTGGTGTACACATCAGTACGGCCTATTTGCACTACTGTTTAGTGGCAATGCAGTGTTTTATTCTATGCCTTTTTATTTTCGTATATTATTTCAATTAATACAATTTATTTATTCATGAAATCAAGATCTGGTCTTCAAATCTTTTTTCCAAATATAGGTCGTATTACAATGGGGTTTGTGTTTATATTCGGACCAATACGGTACAGCGGATGCTCACATGACGTTAAGCATTTCCTGGTGCATAATGTGACGCTTCAGAACCTAAAATCCCGTTTCTCCCCGTTGATACGACAACACATAACCGGCGTTTTCAGAAATCTCCACTTTGGTTTTTAGAAATGATCGTTTTCTGTGATAAGACAGGGCCTCGGACAGGGGGTGTTGCAGCACCCCCAAAACCCCTACTTCCCGCGGTGCTGGGTGCAATTTACAGCTGAATGTAGTGCCATGTTGTTAAACGAAAACCTACGCTAGCCTGGCTCGCTCTCGCGCATCTCTGTTCGCGCTCGTGCATGATTGCGCGTCCAGGTACTTGGAATGGGTGGAGTCAGAGTCAGCGTTGAAGGGGAGGGGGTAGGACCATTTGAGTTGTGTATTTTCAAAATCTGCTGGCGTTTCGCAAATCGCGTACCCAACCTTTAAGTTTTTGTTAAGGTTTCTGCACCTGTGTGATTGAAGGATCATACTATGGATCATAATGCATGTGTTGGTATGTAACCCATCGGCATTATGTGATGTATTCTTAGTTTCATTATACTGTTTGTTTATCTTACCTTTTGATTTAGGCTACCTTTAACGATAAGATACTTTTATTATGTCTTACAACTTCACGCATGAATAGTCTCACACTCACCAAACTCACACAGCATAGGGCTATATCTATAGGGCCATATAGGGCTTCATAAGTAAACTGGTAAACAACTTGATGCATTACACCAAGGTAATAGTATATGCTTTATGTGCGTATAAAGCATAATGCCTAGCTTTAAGTAGCCTACGCCTATTCTTTGGCTTATAAAAATAGTAGGCATATACATTTTATTGAGAGCAGCATAACCCAAGCGTTCTGGTGTGTATACTGGGTGTTCTTTATTTATTATGGAGGCGATATTATTATTTGATGGATGCGAATGCGTATGATGCGCGCTCCCGCGGAGGGGGTGAATGTTCTGGCGGTCATGCATGTTTCAATATGTCTTCACAGCGTGTATTCAGCAGAGGTCCAACCATCCCACTAAAAATGCATCAATTTTATTTGGCAGTATTTGGGATTTTGGAACAAAAATATGACTTGAGTAGTGTAACATTTTTTATCAAATACATTTCTGTCTTCCTTATGGTTAATTTCCCCTCCCCAACCCTGATGAAACGCCAAATTGCTTGAACCATATGTGCCGAGAATTCAAGGTGCAATCTGCATCCAAACTGATATTAAAGGGCCCTGATATTAAAGGGCCACAAGTGGCCGTGTCCACCTTAATTAGCCTACTTAATCACACTCACACCTGGTGGCATAATAGGGCCCTTTAAAATACTTGACGTCGAAAACATGTAAAAGTGACACATTCACTTCTATCCACTGGTCGATAGGCGGCAGCACTAACCCAAATACGGTACTGTGAACGCCTATGATGGACAGTGAATAACCGCTCGATGGAGCAAATCGACTCTTTTTCCATCGACGTCATGCATGCTCCAACACAGCAGCTTCACATCGTATTCCGTTATTAGTGCACATCTCCCCATGGCTGTCCGGGCAGAGCGTGTCAGGAGACGACATAGCGCGGTGTAGCCAGCTGTGATTGACCAGTGAAACGGGAGGAGGGCGAACCCTGCGACGTCATCCCAACCGCGTCTCACACGTAGCCGCTTTTTGTGCTGATTTTCACCGCTCTTATACGTGCGGCTTCCCTACCAACCTTATCTTTGTATACAGACCTACATTAACAACAGTGTGTCCCTCACATATCATGCGTGTCGCACAATGCGCCAAAGTCCAAAACGGAATCCCAGGATATCCCCTCCCAACACCCCCACCCATCCCACAAAACACCCCCACCCATCCCGTCGTGGGGAGGATGAGGAAAAACCCTCCTCCTCCTCTTTTTTTGTTACCTCCGCCCCCTCTAGTGTTGCCAGATTGGGCCAGATTTCCAACCAAATCTGGAAACCAATCTGGTTGCCAGATTGGGCTTGAAATCTGGCCTAATCTGGCAACACTGGCCCCCTCTCTCCCCCCGTTCACTCCCCCTCCTCTCCCGTCCACTCCCCCTCTCTCCCCGTCCACTCCCCCTCTCTCCCCGTCCACTCCCCCTCTCTCCCCGTCCACTCCCCCTCTCTCTCTCTCTCTCTCTCTCTCTCTCTCTCTCTCCCGTCCACTCCTCCTCGCTCTCTCCACTACCCCTCTCTCCCGTCCACTCCCCCTCTCTATCCCGTCCACTCCCCCTCCTCTCACGTCCCAACTCGGGAGGAGCGCCACCGGTCGGTTGAAATAATTCCCCCCGTTCTCGGCCAAAATGGAGGAGCTTCCTCGCCTTTTAAAGGGAGCACATATCGCACGCGTGTTACAACCGTGAGAGCTGACCCCCGTTTCAATGGAAAGGCGTTAAACTGCGGTGGCACTGATCCGTAAAGACGCTTGGGATTAACGTTTCTCGGGATTTTTGTCCGTTCCGGTGCAGCGCGCAGTGATGAGTGCGGGAGAGGCGCTGGATGAGGCTGCGAAGGACGCGGCAGACATAGCGGCGTTTTTCAAATCCGGTAAGTCAGCTTGAGAGGGGCGAGTCTCCCTCTCCTCCTCGTCTGCTACATCTATCAAACCATACACGCTTTGATGGGTGAGTGGGGACACATTGTTGCCAGGATAGACCCTTAAAAACGTTGCAAGTGAAGGGGTGGATAGCTGTTTTACGCTCGGTGCGTCGATGATGCGCCCCGATCATCAAACGTAAAGCAAGTTACTTATCCAATTCTAATGTGTGAACTATACCGATGCTGCAATATTTTGATGACAACATCGCGTTTGCATGTATAAGGCCCACCTCTCGGATCATGTGCACCCTGGGGTCCGATTCGACCGGGGGTGCAGAGCGAGGGGTGGGTTTTTATGACACTATTCCTGAGGAAATAGGGCTGCGTTGTTGTTCTGACGTTGTATGCGATCCATCATCACTGGATCAGGCAGGCAGGCCCAACGATTTGTCATTTGAAACGGATAAAAAAAAACACATGTGCAAAGGGGTGAAAACGTTTAACACATGGAATTATTTGCTGACCATTAATTCCATGGTGGAGGTGTTTCATAATGCGAGACAGCGAGGCTGATCCGATCGCCTGCTCCCTTAATGCAGGGCTTCTCCTTATACCATATCGTCATCATAACAAATGGGGTAGCGCCACCGGTCGGGCTGCCCCATCCATCCCTCAGCATCTCGACCCTTCCACGGCTTGTTCTGATGGATATGCCACCGGAAATACCCGACCCCTTCCACGGGAAACCGAATGCAACTTCACGGCTGCATCCTACCGTGTTGTCAGTCATAAGATGGGCTTCGAGTGGAATGTTGATCGTTCGATTAAAAACGGAACTGATTTCATTGCAATGGGAACGAAGGGGAGGGAAGGGACGACCATATTGGATCAATTCTGTTTTTATATAGGGTGTGATGGGGGGGGGGGCGATCTTTGCAATAGCGTGAAGTGTTGGACCACCACTGCTCATCAAGCAGCTGTCTTGCTCCCTGGCTCTCTCAGCTGTTTCTCCCTCTCTTCTCCCTCTCTGACACCTGGTGCCTGGAGGTCTACCACCCAGCCTCCAACACATACAGGAATAAACAAACTATTTCCCTTACAGCTCTCCCCAGCTCTGCTGGCTTTCTTCTTCATCACTTCCTTTTAATTCCCTGTGTGTCTCACACACACACACACACACACACACACACACACACACACACACACACACACACACACACACACACACACACACACACACACACACACACACACACACACACACACACACACACACACACTATGAATCAGTTCGTTCTCCTTCCCCTCCCCCCCCCCCCCCCTCCTCCCCCCACTCCTGTTTTTTACTACCGGAATAGGATTTGCCCCTCGGACAGTTAGGAATGTCGTTTCAAAATGATTGTATTCAAATCTATCTCCTGTGAATGGCTGGACTGCTGCCAGTGCGTTTTGCCATAGCTGTGCAGCCGCTGCTGTAGCTGTGTTACATTAACAACACAAGACTTGGCCCGTGGTGCAGTCGGGGGTCTTGGGGATGTTTATACAGGCGGCGAATTCAGTCCATACAGTATCCGTGACGTGGACAAAAAGTAGGGTCACATGACCTGCGCTTTTGCTTTGTATACAAGTTGGAGGATTGGAGGTAATCCTGCAACAACAGAGAAACGTTACTTGGCTCTGTAACGCAAACAGGCTAAAGCAAAGCCCTTAAGTGGCAATGACACACTTTATTGGAGAACTTACAAGAACATCATGAACCAAAGAAGGACAAACAGCCAAACAAAGTGGGTTTAAGACACAGGGGCCCATGATAAACCCTGGAGTTTATCTTAGCATGGGGTGGGAGCTGGTATAGGGTCAGGGGATTTCATAGAGTTTGAGGCTTTTATTTTGGTAGCAACTAGCTTATAAACACAGGGATCATATAATTGGTAATCAGCCTGTGCTGTTTTACTTGGTGGATCTCGCTGTAAGCGTCATACTAGACTTAGGTTTTCTTCTATTGCTGAGTGATGACCTAGTGCATTATGGCTGGTGCTGCCCACAGAGAGACATTAACGGAAACCTATGTATTAATATTTTAGTGTTGATGTAATCTGTCTCCACTCTGCGGCTCAGAGCAATGTAAGACCCTAGCCATGGATTCCATTCATCGGTTCAGTGCGGGTCTCTCTTTCACTAAACCCTATTACAGCATTAAATGAAACATCTATGGCGCTTTAAAAACTGTTCTCCGGTGTCTGTCTGCACTGCTTCTAATCTCACAACTCTGCATCTGTTGGTCAAGTGTGTTAGTGTTATGAATTCATCAGCATCACTCATATGACTGCTGACGACTACATCTCATTGACGCACAATCATTCAGGTATTGTGTTGATCGGCGGTGCATCCATCGGATATCTTATTGGATGTGTCCATCGCGGTGGTGGTGGTGGTGTTCACACACAAGCAGTTAGCATGCCGCCAGTCTGGCCCCGGCATTCGTCCTAATTGCTGCTCTCCTGCAGTGTGTTGAAAACCTTGGCACACAGCTGTGTGTGTGCGTGTGTGTGTGTGTGCATGTGCCTGTGTGCGCGTGTGTTTGTGTGCACATGCACGCATTGGTGCCCCAGTCATTGAAGCTCAGAATGTGGAAAATTCCTCCGGTGAAGGAAACCTGGCTGACTGACTGACTGCCTGACTGTGACTCTTAGCTGATTGGTCTGCTGAATGGACTGACATATGTTGAACGGTCCGCTGAATAGTTCACTTGCTTGCACACGAGGAACAGGTGGGTAGCGGGCGGTATGGTTGGTTTGCTAACTTATCAAATGGAAAAAGTACCTCTTAATTAACCGCCTGGCCGGTCAACGCCTCTGTTGATTAGCGACCAGCAACAGCAAACTTTAGCGAAGAACTATTGTTCTCACCGGCTTTAGCTTTGTGTTTTGACAACGGCACAGCCATGACGCCAGTACAGTAGATGATTAGGATGTTTGATGACTGAGCTTTTTGGCTGGCAATGATTCGTGACTTATTGCTGACCTGTTAAACACAAACAAAGTTTGACATTCCCCGAGAAGTCAGTGCCCTGACTAGATGTTTGAAAACGACTGCGTTAGGTTCTGGCTTTTATCTTTCAGTTCACAGTTCCATGTCGGTGTATAAAAACCAATTGCCCGTTAAAAAAAACATTCAATTCCAACAAATTCACTGTATCGTATCGTAACCATTAATTTCAGTTTGATCCTGAAGTGAACAGATGGGGCTTCAGCTCTGAAGCCCACATGGTCGCTGTGGATCACAGCTTGTCTTCTGACTCACCCCGATCACTCCTTCAGCGGCATGGAGCCCGAATCCACAAATCGTCACCATATCATATCGGGCAGTCGGGGATGTGTGCGTTCTGGAGGTATTTTGATCGGTCGTCAATGACGTATGAGATATTTTGAGATCGTCTGGGGAGCCAAAGCTAAAAACGGAAAAATGTTTTAAAACATTTGCTGCCTGATTTGTTTGCTTGTATTTATGGGCAAGGCAGATGAAGAGAGGAGAAGGAAATTATTGTCTTTAGGGTGTCAGTGGAGATGATGATGTATCAATAGGGTTTCTATTGATTCTACAACCAAACTCAGAGCGAGCCGTCTCAGCCTGTAGGATGGTTCACACGAAGCCTAGCATGTGTGTTTGCTACTCGCTGAACCCCAAGACTCTCTGTAATTCATAATCAAGGCAACGTACTTGAGCCAATCAACACATGATGTAGCATGGAATGAGATATGGCACAGGACAGGCTTTGGTTCGAGTGAGTGGGATATTTGTGTTTGTGTGGATGTTGTTTTTCCTCATGCCTTTGTAATTTTATGACTGCAGTACGTGCTTAAAGGGAGATCTCTTAAATTATTTTTTAATACAATGAACAGATGTTTGCCGTGTGTGTGATTCAAAGAAGCAGTACACATAATTATAATTATGTTAATGTGTTTGTCTTTATCTTTATTGTCATGCCTGCATTTAACTACAAGTCTTTTAGAAATGTATAAAGGGTTTGAGAATCATAATTTCTAGGTATTTTTCTTTTAATTTACCAACATCCCTTAATCAAAAAAGACGGGAGTCAAAAGGTAGCAATGTTAGTCTTCCCCTCCACTTTGGATGCTTTTACTGACCTCCTCTGAGTCCAGGACACGTGGTGGTGATGTTTAAACCGGTTGTTATACATCCTGCTACAGCGCAGGATGTAACATGTTGGAGACCTCCCGCCGTGTGTGTGGTACAACAGGTGTGCAGCCTCGCCCAG